>NC_136073.1:715281054-715881054 GCF_964261635.1 Lissotriton helveticus
GACTTCCGGTTCTTTCTCCCGGGGCCGCGCTACGATTGGTTGGCCGGCCCCACTACATCCGGGTCGTCGCGGGCAGCGCAGCGGCCCGTTTCCAGACAGGCAGGCGGGCAGAGATTTTCCCGAGGAGTGGGCTCCCTCGCGGAACGTAATTTTTAAAAGATGAAGGTGGCGGCAACGCCGCGGTGCCAATGCCGGGTGGCACCGGCCAATTAAAATCACAATAGGCGAGGTGGGCTCTCTCAGAGTGCGCAGCAGCACTCGAGCACCCCATGGACAGGAGCGCTTCCCCCTGAGGGAAAACCACAGCGCTCTGCCCAGCAGTCAGAAGGAAATGCCCAAAAGGTCCTAGGGGAAAATCACAGCGCCTCCAGGCGCTATAAGGACAAATCCAGCGCTACCAGAGCTAGTAAAGAAAAAGCACTTCAAGGTGCTTAGGGGGGCAGAAAGTCCAGCAAAGTCCCCCCCTCAGCCCATGCAAGGCAGAGGGGTCCCCCCAGGAGTCCTCCAGGCATCCAGGGGCTGGGCAGCGCCCGCCCCTGGTAGATTCAAGTCAGAAACCAGAACATCTTCTAAGAGGTCACAGCCTCTTTTTATACAGAGCAACCCTTTGTCTGTAGGTGCAGGGTGGGGGCAGAACCAGTTGCAGCTGGTTCTGGAGCACTCTTGATGGCCCAACCACCCATTCTATTTACTGGCAGGGCTTGGGTCATCAGTCACACCACAGGGGGGCGGAGCCAGCATTGTGTGGGGAAAACCCAGCCCATCCAGGACACAGGTACACTCCTCCCACACATCACTCATGCTAATCTCACACTCACCACCGGGCAGACCCATCCAGACTTCCTGGAGCCTGGCATGCCAGCCAGCTCCAGCCAATCACGCTCCAGCACCCTCTCTGCACACACACATCAATGTCCAGAAGTAGCACTTCCCTTCTAGACACATACATGCCGCATACACCATCTCGCAGCATTCACTCTCACGAGTTCACACATATTAAACTCGAGCCTGCACTCCCCACGCATCAGGAACTACCAGGGACACACACATTCCCCATGCATTCCTATGGGAGGGCAGGCCAGCCATGCTACACGCACGCACTTTCACTCTGGGACCCAGGGAAAAGTGCGCAGAGACCCAAAATCACTACACAGGGTCACAAATAAAAGCAAAAAGTCTAGGGGTGAACCAGCCATAAGGCCCGGGTCCAACAGTATTTAATTCACTTCCCGGGCCCCTGGAAGCATGAAAATCACTTTAAACATGCTAATTTTAGCTCTTAAACTGATGATCTACCTACAAATGTGAACTGACGTTCAAAAATAAAACATTTGAAACGGACCATTTTTCACCTTTATGAAGCATGACGTAATGGGGGGGTGTTATCTCTTTTGTCAAAAATCACCTGTTTTTGCTTGAACATTAAATGCCTCCAAATGGTATTTAATTCACTTCCCGGACCCCTGGAAGCATGAAAATCACTTTCAACATGCTAATTTTAGCTCTTAAACTGATGATCTACCTACAAATGTGAACTGACGTTCAAAAATAAAACATTTGAAACGGACCATTTTTCACCTTTCTGAAGCATGACGTAATGGGGGGGTGTTATCTCTTTTGTCAAAAATCACCTGTTTTTGCTTGAACATTAAATGCCTCCAAATGGTATTTAATTCACTTCCCGGGCCCCTGGAAGCATGAAAATCACTTTAAACATGCTCATTTTAGCTCTTAAACTGATGATCTACATACAAATGTGAACTGACGTTCAAAAATAAAACATTTGAAAACGGACCATTTTTCACCTTTCTGAAGCATGATGTAATGGGGGGGTGTTATCGCTTTTGTCAAAAATCACCTGTTTTTGCTTGGACATTAAATGCCTCCAAATAGTATTTAATTCACTTCCCGGCCCCCTGGAAGCATGAAAATCACTTTAAACATACTCATTTTAGCTCTTAAACTGATGATCTACCTACAAATGTGAACTGACGTTCAAAAATAAAACATTTGAAAACGGACCATTTTTCACCTTTCTGAAGCATGACTTAATGGGGGGGTGTTATCTCTTTTGTTAAAAATCACCTGTTTTTGCTTGAACATTAAATGCCTCCAAATGGTATTTAATTCACTTCCCGGGCCCCTGGAAGCATGAAAATCACTTTAAACATGCTCATTTTAGCTCTTAAACTGATGATCTACATACAAATGTGAACTGACGTTCAAAAATAAAACATTTGAAACGGACCATTTTTCACCTTTATGAAGCATGACGTAATGGGGGGGTGTTATCTCTTTTGTCAAAAATCACCTGTTTTTGCTTGAACATTAAATGCCTCCAAATGGTATTTAATTCACTTCCCGGGCCCCTGGAAGCATGAAAATCACTTTAAACATGCTAATTTTAGCTCTTAAACTGATGATCTACCTACAAATGTGAACTGACGTTCAAAAATAAAACATTTGAAAACGGACCATTTTTCACCTTTCTGAAGCATGACTTAATGGGGGGGTGTTATCTCTTTTGTCAAAAATCACCTGTTTTTGCTTGAACATTAAATGTCTCCAAATGGTATTTAATTCACTTCCCGGACCACTGGAAGCATGAAAATCACTTTAAACATGCTAATTTTAGCTCTTAAACTGATGAACTACCTACAAATGTGAACTGACATTCAAAAATAAAACATTTGAAACGGACCATTTTTCACCTTTCTGAAGCATGACGTAATGGGGGGTGTTATCTCTTTTGTCAAAAATCACCTGTTTTTGCTTGAACATTAAATGCCTCCAAATGGTATTTAATTCACTTCCCGGGCCCCTGGAAGCATGAAAATCACTTTAAACATGCTAATTTTAGCTCTTAAACTGATGATCTACCTACAAATGTGAACTGATGTTCAAAAATAAAACATTTGAAACGGACCATTTTTCACCTTTCTGAAGCATGACGTAATGGGGGGTGTTATCTCTTTTGTCAAAAATCACCTGTTTGTGCTTGAACATTAAATGCCTCCAAATGGTATTTAATTCACTTCCCGGGCCCCTGGAAGCATGAAAATCACTTTAAACATGCAAATTTTAGCTCTTAAACTGATGATCTACCTACAAATGTGAACTGACGTTCAAAAATAAAACATTTGAAAACGGACCATTTTTCACCTTTCTGAAGCATAAAGTAATGGGGGGGTGTTATCTCTTTTGTCAAAAATCACCTGTTTTTGCTTGAACATTAAATGCCTCCAAATGGTATTTAATTCACTTCCCAGACCACTGGAAGCATGAAAATCACTTTAAACATGCTAATTTTAGCTCTAAAACTGATGATCTCCCTACAAATGTGAACTGACGTTCAAAAATAAAACATTTGAAATGGACCATTTTTCACCTTTATGAAGCATGACATAATGGGGGGGGTGTTATCTCTTTTGTCAAAAATCACCTGTTTTGCTTGAACATTAAATGCCTCCAAATGGTATTTCATTTACTTCCCGGGCCCCTGGAAGCATGAAAATCACTTTAAACATGCTAATTTTAGCTCTTAAACTGATGATCTACCTACAAATGTGAACTGACGTTCAAAAATAAAACATTTGAAAACGGACCCTTTTTCACCTTTCTGAAGCATGACGTAATGGGGGGGTGTTATCTCTTTTGTCAAAAATCATCTGTTTTGGCTTGAACATTAAATGCCTCCAAATGGTATTTAATTCACTTCCCGGGCCCCTGGAAGCATGAAAATCACTTTAAACATGCTCATTTTAGCTCTTAAACTGATGATCTACATACAAATGTGAACTGACGTTCAAAA
The DNA here is from genome assembly GCF_964261635.1 of Lissotriton helveticus. NCBI lineage: Eukaryota > Metazoa > Chordata > Amphibia > Caudata > Salamandridae > Lissotriton > Lissotriton helveticus. The sequence continues at coordinate 715,284,866 of NC_136073.1, forward strand.
ATAAAACATTTGAAAACTGACCATTTTTCACCTTTCTGAAGCATGACGTAATGGGGGGGTGTTATCTCTTTTGTCAAAAAACTTGTTTTTGCTTGAACATTAAATGCCTCCAAATGGTATTTAATTCACTTCCCGGGCCCCTGGAAGCATGAAAATCACTTCACACATGCTCATTTTAGCTCTTAAACTGATGATCGACATACAAATGTGAACTGACGTTCAAAAATAAAACATTTGAAAACGGACCATTTTTCACCTTTCTGAAGCATGACGTAATGGGGGGGTGTTATCTCTTTTGTCAAAAATCACCTGTTTTTGCTTGAACATTAAATGCCTCCAAATGGTATTTAATTCACTTCCCGGGCCCCTGGAAGCATGAAAATCACTTTAAACATGCTAATTTTAGCTCTTAAACTGATGATCTACCTACAAATGTGAACTGACGTTCAAAAATAAAACATTTGAAAACGGACCATTTTTCACCTTTCTGAAGCATGACGTAATGGGGGGGTGTTATCTCTTTTGTCAAAAATCACCTGTTTTTGCTTGAACATTAAATGCCTCCAAATGGTATTTAATTCACTTCCCGGACCCCTGGAAGCATGAAAATCACTTTCAACATGCTAATTTTAGCTCTTAAACTGATGATCTACCTACAAATGTGAACTGACGTTCAAAAATAAAACATTTGAAACGGACCATTTTTCACCTTTCTGAAGCATGACGTAATGTGGGGGGTGTTATCTCTTTTGTCAAAAATCACCTGTTTTTGCTTGAACATTAAATGCCTCCAAATGGTATTTAATTCACTTCCCGGGCCCCTGGAAGCATGAAAATCACTTTAAACATGCTCATTTTAGCTCTTAAACTGATGATCTACATACAAATGTGAACTGACGTTCAAAAATAAAACATTTGAAAACGGACCATTTTTCACCTTTCTGAAGCATGACGTAATGGGGGGGTGTTATCTCTTTTGTCAAAAATCACCTGTTTTTGCTTGAACATTAAATGCCTCCAAATGGTATTTAATTAACTTCCCGGGCCCCTGGAAGCATGAAAATCACTTTAAACATGCTCATTTTAGCTCTTAAACTGATGATCTACATACAAATGTGAACTGACGTTCAAAAATAAAACATTTGAAACGGACCATTTTTCACCTTTATGAAGCATGACGTAATGGGGGGGTGTTATCTCTTTTGTCAAAAATCACCTGTTTTTGCTTGAACATTAAATGCCTCCAAATGGTATTTAATTCACTTCCCGGGCCCCTGGAAGCATGAAAATCACTTTAAACATGCTAATTTTAGCTCTTAAACTGATGATCTACCTACAAATGTGAACTGACGTTCAAAAATAAAACATTTGAAACGGACCATTTTTCACCTTTATGGAGCATGACGTAATGGGGTGGTGTTATCTCTTTTGTCAAAAATCACCTGTTTTTGCTTGAACATTAAATGCCTCCAAATGGTATTTAATTTACTTCCCGGGCCCCTGGAAGCATGAAAATCACTTTAAACATGCTAATTTTAGCTCTTAAACTGATGATCTACCTACAAATGTGAACTGACGTTCAAAAATAAAACATTTGAAAACGGACCATTTTTCACCTTTCTGAAGCATGACTTAATGGGGGGGTGTTATCTCTTTTGTCAAAAATCACCTGTTTTTGCTTGAACATTAAATGTCTCCAAATGGTATTTAATTCACTTCCCGGACCACTGGAAGCATGAAAATCACTTTAAACATGCTAATTTTAGCTCTTAAACTGATGAACTACCTACAAATGTGAACTGACATTCAAAAATAAAACATTTGAAACGGACCATTTTTCACCTTTCTGAAGCATGACGTAATGGGGGGTGTTATCTCTTTTGTCAAAAATCACCTGTTTTTGCTTGAACATTAAATGCCTCCAAATGGTATTTAATTCACTTCCCGGGCCCCTGGAAGCATGAAAATCACTTTAAACATGCTAATTTTAGCTCTTAAACTGATGATCTACCTACAAATGTGAACTGATGTTCAAAAATAAAACATTTGAAACGGACCATTTTTCACCTTTCTGAAGCATGACGTAATGGGGGGTGTTATCTCTTTTGTCAAAAATCACCTGTTTGTGCTTGAACATTAAATGCCTCCAAATGGTATTTAATTCACTTCCCGGGCCCCTGGAAGCATGAAAATCACTTTAAACATGCAAATTTTAGCTCTTAAACTGATGATCTACCTACAAATGTGAACTGACGTTCAAAAATAAAACATTTGAAAACGGACCATTTTTCACCTTTCTGAAGCATAAAGTAATGGGGGGGTGTTATCTCTTTTGTCAAAAATCACCTGTTTTTGCTTGAACATTAAATGCCTCCAAATGGTATTTAATTCACTTCCCAGACCACTGGAAGCATGAAAATCACTTTAAACATGCTAATTTTAGCTCTAAAACTGATGATCTACCTACAAATGTGAACTGACGTTCAAAAATAAAACATTTGAAATGGACCATTTTTCACCTTTATGAAGCATGACATAATGGGGGGGGTGTTATCTCTTTTGTCAAAAATCACCTGTTTTGCTTGAACATTAAATGCCTCCAAATGGTATTTCATTTACTTCCCGGGCCCCTGGAAGCATGAAAATCACTTTAAACATGCTAATTTTAGCTCTTAAACTGATGATCTACCTACAAATGTGAACTGACGTTCAAAAATAAAACATTTGAAAACGGACCCTTTTTCACCTTTCTGAAGCATGACGTAATGGGGGGGTGTTATCTCTTTTGTCAAAAATCATCTGTTTTGGCTTGAACATTAAATGCCTCCAAATGGTATTTAATTCACTTCCCGGGCCCCTGGAAGCATGAAAATCACTTTAAACATGCTCATTTTAGCTCTTAAACTGATGATCTACATACAAATGTGAACTGACGTTCAAAAATAAAACATTTGAAAACTGACCATTTTTCACCTTTCTGAAGCATGACGTAATGGGGGGGTGTTATCTCTTTTGTCAAAAAACTTGTTTTTGCTTGAACATTAAATGCCTCCAAATGGTATTTAATTCACTTCCCGGGCCCCTGGAAGCATGAAAATCACTTCACACATGCTCATTTTAGCTCTTAAACTGATGATCGACATACAAATGTGAACTGACGTTCAAAAATAAAACATTTGAAAACGGACCATTTTTCACCTTTCTGAAGCATGACGTAATGGGGGGGTGTTATCTCTTTTGTCAAAAATCACCTGTTTTTGCTTGAACATTAAATGCCTCCAAATGGTATTTAATTCACTTCCCGGGCCCCTGGAAGCATGAAAATCACTTTAAACATGCTAATTTTAGCTCTTAAACTGATGATCTACCTACAAATGTGAACTGACGTTCAAAAATAAAACATTTGAAAACGGACCATTTTTCACCTTTCTGAAGCATGACGTAATGGGGGGGTGTTATCTCTTTTGTCAAAAATCACCTGTTTTTGCTTGAACATTAAATGCCTCCAAATGGTATTTAATTCACTTCCCGGACCCCTGGAAGCATGAAAATCACTTTCAACATGCTAATTTTAGCTCTTAAACTGATGATCTACCTACAAATGTGAACTGACGTTCAAAAATAAAACATTTGAAACGGACCATTTTTCACCTTTCTGAAGCATGACGTAATGTGGGGGGTGTTATCTCTTTTGTCAAAAATCACCTGTTTTTGCTTGAACATTAAATGCCTCCAAATGGTATTTAATTCACTTCCCGGGCCCCTGGAAGCATGAAAATCACTTTAAACATGCTCATTTTAGCTCTTAAACTGATGATCTACATACAAATGTGAACTGACGTTCAAAAATAAAACATTTGAAAACGGACCATTTTTCACCTTTCTGAAGCATGACGTAATGGGGGGGTGTTATCTCTTTTGTCAAAAATCACCTGTTTTTGCTTGAACATTAAATGCCTCCAAATGGTATTTAATTAACTTCCCGGGCCCCTGGAAGCATGAAAATCACTTTAAACATGCTCATTTTAGCTCTTAAACTGATGATCTACATACAAATGTGAACTGACGTTCAAAAATAAAACATTTGAAACGGACCATTTTTCACCTTTATGAAGCATGACGTAATGGGGGGGTGTTATCTCTTTTGTCAAAAATCACCTGTTTTTGCTTGAACATTAAATGCCTCCAAATGGTATTTAATTCACTTCCCGGGCCCCTGGAAGCATGAAAATCACTTTAAACATGCTAATTTTAGCTCTTAAACTGATGATCTACCTACAAATGTGAACTGACGTTCAAAAATAAAACATTTGAAACGGACCATTTTTCACCTTTATGGAGCATGACGTAATGGGGTGGTGTTATCTCTTTTGTCAAAAATCACCTGTTTTTGCTTGAACATTAAATGCCTCCAAATGGTATTTAATTTACTTCCCGGGCCCCTGGAAGCATGAAAATCACTTTAAACATGCTAATTTTAGCTCTTAAACTGATGATCTACCTACAAATGTGAACTGACGTTCAAAAATAAAACATTTGCAAACGGACCATTTTTCACCTTTCTGAAGCATGACGTAATGGGGGGGGTGTTATCTCTTGTCAAAAATCACCTGTTTTTGCTTGAACATTAAATGCCTCCAAATGGTATTTAATTAACTTCCCGGGCCCCTGGAAGCATGAAAATCACTTTAAACATGCTCATTTTAGCTCTTAAACTGATGATCTACCTACAAATGTGAACTGACGTTCAAAAATAAAACATTTGAAAACGGACCATTTTTCACCTTTTGAAGCATGACGTAATGGGGGGGGGGTGTTATCTCTTTTGTCAAAAATCATCTGTTTTTGCTTGAACATTAAATGCCTCCAAATGGTATTTAATTCACTTCCCGGGCCCCTGGAAGCATGAAAATCACTTTAAACATGCTAATTTTAGCTCTAAAACTGATGATCTACCTACAAATGTGAACTGACGTTCAAAAATAAAACATTTGAAAACGGACCATTTTTCACCTTTATGAAGCATGACGTAATGGGGGGGTGTTATCTCTTTTGTTAAAAATCACCTGTTTTGCTTGAACATTAAATGCCTCCAAATGGTATTTAATTTACTTCCCGGGCCCCTGGAAGCATGAAAATCACTTTAAACATGCTAATTTTAGCTCTTAAACTGATGATCTACCTACAAATGTGAACTGACGTTCAAAAATAAAACATTTGAAACGGACCATTTTTCACCTTTCTGAAGCATGACGTAATGGGGGGGTGTTATCTCTTTTGTCAAAAAAACTTGTTTTTGCTTGAACATTAAATGCCTCCAAATGGTATTTAATTCACTTCCCGGGCCCCTGGAAGCATGAAAATCACTTTAAACATGCTAATTTTAGCTCTGAAACTGATGATCTACCTACAAATGTGAACTGACGTTCAAAAATAAAACATTTGAAAACGGACCCTTTTTCACCTTTCTGAAGCATGACGTAATGGGGGGGTGTTATCTCTTTTGTCAAAAATCATCTGTTTTTGCTTGAACATTAAATGCCTCCAAATGGTATTTAATTCACTTCCCGGGCCCCTGGAAGCATGAAAATCACTTTAAACATGCTCATTTTAGCTCTTAAACTGATGATCTACATACAAATGTGAACTGACGTTCAAAAATAAAACATTTGAAAACGGACCATTTTTCACCTTTCTGAAGCATGACGTAATGGGGGGGTGTTATCTCTTTTGTCAAAAAAACTTGTTTTTGCTTGAACATTAAATGCCTCCAAATGGTATTTAATTCACTTCCCGGGCCCCTGGAAGCATGAAAATCACTTTAAACATGCTAATTTTAGCTCTTAAACTGATGATCTACCTACAAATGTGAACTGATGTTCAAAAATAAAACATTTGAAACGGACCATTTTTCACCTTTCTGAAGCATGACGTAATGGGGGGGTGTTATCTCTTTTGTCAAAAATCACCTGTTTGTGCTTGAACATTAAATGCCTCCAAATGGTATTTAATTCACTTCCCGGGCCCCTGGAAGCATGAAAATCACTTTAAACATGCAAATTTTAGCTCTTAAACTGATGATCTACCTACAAATGTGAACTGACGTTCAAAAATAAAACATTTGAAAACGGACCATTTTTCACCTTTCTGAAGCATAAAGTAATGGGGGGGTGTTATCTCTTTTGTCAAAAATCACCTGTTTTTGCTTGAACATTAAATGCCTCCAAATGGTATTTAATTCACTTCCCAGACCACTGGAAGCATGAAAATCACTTTAAACATGCTAATTTTAGCTCTAAAACTGATGATCTACCTACAAATGTGAACTGACGTTCAAAAATAAAACATTTGAAATGGACCATTTTTCACCTTTATGAAGCATGACGTAATGGGGGGGTGTTATCTCTTTTGTCAAAAATCACCTGTTTTGCTTGAACATTAAATGCCTCCAAATGGTATTTAATTTACTTCCCGGGCCCCTGGAAGCATGAAAATCACTTTAAACATGCTAATTTTAGCTCTTAAACTGATGATCTACCTACAAATGTGAACTGACATTCAAAAATAAAACATTTGAAAACGGACCCTTTTTCACCTTTCTGAAGCATGACGTAATGGGGGGGTGTTATCTCTTTTGTCAAAAATCATCTGTTTTTGCTTGAACATTAAATGCCTCCAAATGGTATTTAATTCACTTCCCGGGCCCCTGGAAGCATGAAAATCACTTTAAACATGCTCATTTTAGCTCTTAAACTGATGATCTACATACAAATGTGAACTGACGTTCAAAAATAAAACATTTGAAAACGGACCATTTTTCACCTTTCTGAAGCATGACGTAATGGGGGGGTGTTAACTCTTTTGTCAAAAAAACTTGTTTTTGCTTGAACATTAAATGCCTCCAAATGGTATTTAATTCACTTCCCGGGCCCCTGGAAGCATGAAAATCACTTCACACATGCTCATTTTAGCTCTTAAACTGATGATCGACATACAAATGTGAACTGACGTTCAAAAATAAAACATTTGAAAACGGACCATTTTTCACCTTTCTGAAGCATGACGTAATGGGGGGGTGTTATCTCTTTTGTCAAAAATCACCTGTTTTTGCTTGAACATTAAATGCCTCCAAATGGTATTTAATTCACTTCCCGGGCCCCTGGAAGCATGAAAATCACTTTAAACATGCTAATTTTAGCTCTTAAACTGATGATCTACCTACAAATGTGAACTGACGTTCAAAAATAAAACATTTGAAAACGGACCATTTTTCACCTTTCTGAAGCATGACGTAATGGGGGGGTGTTATCTCTTTTGTCAAAAATCACCTGTTTTTGCTTGAACATTAAATGCCTCCAAATGGTATTTAATTCACTTCCCGGACCCCTGGAAGCATGAAAATCACTTTCAACATGCTAATTTTAGCTCTTAAACTGATGATCTACCTACAAATGTGAACTGACGTTCAAAAATAAAACATTTGAAACGGACCATTTTTCACCTTTCTGAAGCATGACGTAATGGGGGGGGGTGTTATATCTTTTGTCAAAAATCACCTGTTTTTGCTTGAACATTAAATGCCTCCAAATGGTATTTAATTCACTTCCCGGGCCCCTGGAAGCATGAAAATCACTTTAAACATGCTCATTTTAGCTCTTAAACTGATGATCTACATACAAATGTGAACTGACGTTCAAAAATAAAACATTTGAAAACGGACCATTTTTCACCTTTCTGAAGCATGACGTAATGGGGGGGTGTTATCGCTTTTGTAAAAAATCACCTGTTTTTGCTTGGACATTAAATGCCTCCAAATAGTATTTAATTCACTTCCCGGCCCCCTGGAAGCATGAAAATCACTTTAAACATGCTCATTTTAGCTCTTAAACTGATGATCTACCTACAAATGTGAACTGACGTTCAAAAATAAAACATTTGAAAACGGACCATTTTTCACCTTTCTGAAGCATGACTTAATGGGGGGGTGTTATCTCTTTTGTTAAAAATCACCTGTTTTTGCTTGAACATTAAATGCCTCCAAATGGTATTTAATTCACTTCCCGGGCCCCTGGAAGCATGAAAATCACTTTAAACATGCTCATTTTAGCTCTTAAACTGATGATCTACATCCAAATGTGAACTGACGTTCAAAAATAAAACATTTGAAACGGACCATTTTTCACCTTTATGAAGCATGACGTAATGGGGGGGGGTGTTATCTCTTTTGTCAAAAATCACCTGTTTTTGCTTGAACATTAAATGCCTCCAAATGGTATTTAATTCACTTCCCGGGCCCCTGGAAGCATGAAAATCACTTTAAACATGCAAATTTTAGCTCTTAAACTGATGATCTACCTACAAATGTGAACTGACGTTCAAAAATAAAACATTTGAAAACGGACCATTTTTCACCTTTCTGAAGCATAAAGTAATGGGGGGGTGTTATCTCTTTTGTCAAAAATCACCTGTTTTTGCTTGAACATTAAATGCCTCCAAATGGTATTTAATTCACTTCCCAGACCACTGGAAGCATGAAAATCACTTTAAACATGCTAATTTTAGCTCTAAAACTGATGATCTACCTACAAATGTGAACTGACGTTCAAAAATAAAACATTTGAAATGGACCATTTTTCACCTTTATGAAGCATGACATAATGGGGGGGGTGTTATCTCTTTTGTCAAAAATCACCTGTTTTGCTTGAACATTAAATGCCTCCAAATGGTATTTAATTTACTTCCCGGGCCCCTGGAAGCATGAAAATCACTTTAAACATGCTAATTTTAGCTCTTAAACTGATGATCTACCTACAAATGTGAACTGACGTTCAAAAATAAAACATTTGAAAACGGACCCTTTTTCACCTTTCTGAAGCATGACGTAATGGGGGGGTGTTATCTCTTTTGTCAAAAATCATCTGTTTTTGCTTGAACATTAAATGCCTCCAAATGGTATTTAATTCACTTCCCGGGCCCCTGGAAGCATGAAAATCACTTTAAACATGCTCATTTTAGCTCTTAAACTGATGATCTACATACAAATGTGAACTGATGTTCAAAAATAAAACATTTGAAAACGGACCATTTTTCACCTTTCTGAAGCATGACGTAATGGGGGGGTGTTATCTCTTTTGTCAAAAAAACTTGTTTTTGATTGAACATTAAATGCCTCCAAATGGTATTTAATTCACTTCCCGGGCCCCTGGAAGCATGAAAATCACTTCACACATGCTCATTTTAGCTCTTAAACTGATGATCGACATACAAATGTGAACTGACGTTCAAAAATAAAACATTTGAAAACGGACCATTTTTCACCTTTCTGAAGCATGACGTAATGGGGGGGTGTTATCTCTTTTGTCAAAAATCACCTGTTTTTGCTTGAACATTAAATGCCTCCAAATGGTATTTAATTCACTTCCCGGGCCCCTGGAAGCATGAAAATCACTTTAAACATGCTAATTTTAGCTCTTAAACTGATGATCTACCTACAAATGTGAACTGACGTTCAAAAATAAAACATTTGAAAATGGACCATTTTTCACCTTTCTGAAGCATGACGTAATGGGGGGGTGTTATCTCTTTTGTCAAAAATCACCTGTTTTTGCTTGAACATTAAATGCCTCCAAATGGTATTTAATTCACTTCCCGGACCCCTGGAAGCATGAAAATAACTTTCAACATGCTAATTTTAGCTCTTAAACTGATGATCTACCTACAAATGTGAACTGACGTTCAAAAATAAAACATTTGAAACGGACCATTTTTCACCTTTCTGAAGCATGACGTAATGGGGGGGGTGTTATCTCTTTTGTCAAAAATCACCTGTTTTTGCTTGAACATTAAATGCCTCCAAATGGTATTTAATTCACTTCCCGGGCCCCTGGAAGCATGAAAATCACTTTAAACATGCTCATTTTAGCTCTTAAACTGATGATCTACATACAAATGTGAACTGACGTTCAAAAATAAAACATTTGAAAACGGACCATTTTTCACCTTTCTGAAGCATGACGTAATGGGGGGGTGTTATCGCTTTTGTCAAAAATCACCTGTTTTTGCTTGGACATTAAATGCCTCCAAATAGTATTTAATTCACTTCCCGGCCCCCTGGAAGCATGAAAATCACTTTAAACATGCTCATTTTAGCTCTTAAACTGATGATCTACCTACAAATGTGAACTGACGTTCAAAAATAAAACATTTGAAAACGGACCATTTTTCACCTTTCTGAAGCATGACTTAATGGGGGGGTGTTATCTCTTTTGTTAAAAATCACCTGTTTTTGCTTGAACATTAAATGCCTCCAAATGGTATTTAATTCACTTCCCGGGCCCCTGGAAGCATGAAAATCACTTTAAACATGCTCATTTTAGCTCTTAAACTGATGATCTACATACAAATGTGAACTGACGTTCAAAAATAAAACATTTGAAACGGACCATTTTTCACCTTTATGAAGCATGACGTAATGGGGGGGTGTTATCTCTTTTGTCAAAAATCACCTGTTTTTGCTTGAACATTAAATGCCTCCAAATGGTATTTAATTCACTTCCCGGGCCCCTGGAAGCATGAAAATCACTTTAAACATGCTAATTTTAGCTCTTAAACTGATGATCTACCTACAAATGTGAACTGACGTTCAAAAATAAAACATTTGAAAACGGACCATTTTTCACCTTTCTGAAGCATGACTTAATGGGGGGGTGTTATCTCTTTTGTCAAAAATCACCTGTTTTTGCTTGGACATTAAATGTCTCCAAATGGTATTTAATTCACTTCCCGGACCACTGGAAGCATGAAAATCACTTTAAACATGCTAATTTTAGCTCTTAAACTGATGAACTACCTACAAATGTGAACTGACGTTCAAAAATAAAACATTTGAAACGGACCATTTTTCACCTTTCTGAAGCATGACGTAATGGGGGGTGTTATCTCTTTTGTCAAAAATCACCTGTTTTTGCTTGAACATTAAATGCCTCCAAATGGTATTTAATTCACTTCCCGGGCCCCTGGAAGCATGAAAATCACTTTAAACATGCTAATTTTAGCTCTTAAACTGATGATCTACCTACAAATGTGAACTGATGTTCAAAAATAAAACATTTGAAACGGACCATTTTTCACCTTTCTGAAGCATGACGTAATGGGGGGGTGTTATCTCTTTTGTCAAAAATCACCTGTTTGTGCTTGAACATTAAATGCCTCCAAATGGTATTTAATTCACTTCCCGGGCCCCTGGAAGCATGAAAATCACTTTAAACATGCAAATTTTAGCTCTTAAACTGATGATCTACCTACAAATGTGAACTGACGTTCAAAAATAAAACATTTGAAAACGGACCATTTTTCACCTTTCTGAAGCATAAAGTAATGGGGGGGTGTTATCTCTTTTGTCAAAAATCACCTGTTTTTGCTTGAACATTAAATGCCTCCAAATGGTATTTAATTCACTTCCCAGACCACTGGAAGCATGAAAATCACTTTAAACATGCTAATTTTAGCTTTAAACTGATGATCTACCTACAAATGTGAACTGACGTTCAAAAATAAAACATTTGAAATGGACCATTTTTCACCTTTATGAAGCATGACATAATGGGGGGGGTTTTATCTCTTTTGTCAAAAATCACCTGTTTTTGCTTGAACATTAAATGCCTCCAAATGGTATTTAATTCACTTCCCGGGCCCCTGGAAGCATGAAAATCACTTTAAACATGCAAATTTGAGCTCTTAAACTGATGATCTACCTACAAATGTGAACTGACGTTCAAAAATAAAACATTTGAAAACGGACCATTTTTCACCTTTCTGAAGCATAAAGTAATGGGGGGGTGTTATCTCTTTTGTCAAAAATCACCTGTTTTTGCTTGAACATTAAATGCCTCCAAATGGTATTTAATTCACTTCCCAGACCACTGGAAGCATGAAAATCACTTTAAACATGCTAATTTTAGCTCTAAAACTGATGATCTACCTACAAATGTGAACTGACGTTCAAAAATAAAACATTTGAAATGGACCATTTTTCACCTTTATGAAGCATGACATAATGGGGGGGGTGTTATCTCTTTTGTCAAAAATCACCTGTTTTGCTTGAACATTAAATGCCTCCAAATGGTATTTAATTTACTTCCCGGGCCCCTGGAAGCATGAAAATCACTTTAAACATGCTAATTTTAGCTCTTAAACTGATGATCTACCTACAAATGTGAACTGACGTTCAAAAATAAAACATTTGAAAACGGACCCTTTTTCACCTTTCTGAAGCATGACGTAATGGGGGGGTGTTATCTCTTTTGTCAAAAATCATCTGTTTTTGCTTGAACATTAAATGCCTCCAAATGGTATTTAATTCACTTCCCGGGCCCCTGGAAGCATGAAAATCACTTTAAACATGCTCATTTTAGCTCTTAAACTGATGATCTACATACAAATGTGAACTGATGTTCAAAAATAAAACATTTGAAAACGGACCATTTTTCACCTTTCTGAAGCATGACGTAATGGGGGGGTGTTATCTCTTTTGTCAAAAAAACTTGTTTTTGATTGAACATTAAATGCCTCCAAATGGTATTTAATTCACTTCCCGGGCCCCTGGAAGCATGAAAATCACTTCACACATGCTCATTTTAGCTCTTAAACTGATGATCGACATACAAATGTGAACTGACGTTCAAAAATAAAACATTTGAAAACGGACCATTTTTCACCTTTCTGAAGCATGACGTAATGGGGGGGTGTTATCTCTTTTGTCAAAAATCACCTGTTTTTGCTTGAACATTAAATGCCTCCAAATGGTATTTAATTCACTTCCCGGGCCCCTGGAAGCATGAAAATCACTTTAAACATGCTAATTTTAGCTCTTAAACTGATGATCTACCTACAAATGTGAACTGACGTTCAAAAATAAAACATTTGAAAATGGACCATTTTTCACCTTTCTGAAGCATGACGTAATGGGGGGGTGTTATCTCTTTTGTCAAAAATCACCTGTTTTTGCTTGAACATTAAATGCCTCCAAATGGTATTTAATTCACTTCCCGGACCCCTGGAAGCATGAAAATAACTTTCAACATGCTAATTTTAGCTCTTAAACTGATGATCTACCTACAAATGTGAACTGACGTTCAAAAATAAAACATTTGAAACGGACCATTTTTCACCTTTCTGAAGCATGACGTAATGGGGGGGGTGTTATCTCTTTTGTCAAAAATCACCTGTTTTTGCTTGAACATTAAATGCCTCCAAATGGTATTTAATTCACTTCCCGGGCCCCTGGAAGCATGAAAATCACTTTAAACATGCTCATTTTAGCTCTTAAACTGATGATCTACATACAAATGTGAACTGACGTTCAAAAATAAAACATTTGAAACGGACCATTTTTCACCTTTATGGAGCATGACGTAATGGGGTGGTGTTATCTCTTTTGTCAAAAATCACCTGTTTTTGCTTGAACATTAAATGCCTCCAAATGGTATTTAATTTACTTCCCGGGCCCCTGGAAGCATGAAAATCACTTTAAACATGCTAATTTTAGCTCTTAAACTGATGATCTACCTACAAATGTGAACTGACGTTCAAAAATAAAACATTTGAAAACGGACCATTTTTCACCTTTCTGAAGCATGACTTAATGGGGGGGTGTTATCTCTTTTGTCAAAAATCACCTGTTTTTGCTTGAACATTAAATGTCTCCAAATGGTATTTAATTCACTTCCCGGACCACTGGAAGCATGAAAATCACTTTAAACATGCTAATTTTAGCTCTTAAACTGATGAACTACCTACAAATGTGAACTGACATTCAAAAATAAAACATTTGAAACGGACCATTTTTCACCTTTCTGAAGCATGACGTAATGGGGGGTGTTATCTCTTTTGTCAAAAATCACCTGTTTTTGCTTGAACATTAAATGCCTCCAAATGGTATTTAATTCACTTCCCGGGCCCCTGGAAGCATGAAAATCACTTTAAACATGCTAATTTTAGCTCTTAAACTGATGATCTACCTACAAATGTGAACTGATGTTCAAAAATAAAACATTTGAAACGGACCATTTTTCACCTTTCTGAAGCATGACGTAATGGGGGGTGTTATCTCTTTTGTCAAAAATCACCTGTTTGTGCTTGAACATTAAATGCCTCCAAATGGTATTTAATTCACTTCCCGGGCCCCTGGAAGCATGAAAATCACTTTAAACATGCAAATTTTAGCTCTTAAACTGATGATCTACCTACAAATGTGAACTGACGTTCAAAAATAAAACATTTGAAAACGGACCATTTTTCACCTTTCTGAAGCATAAAGTAATGGGGGGGTGTTATCTCTTTTGTCAAAAATCACCTGTTTTTGCTTGAACATTAAATGCCTCCAAATGGTATTTAATTCACTTCCCAGACCACTGGAAGCATGAAAATCACTTTAAACATGCTAATTTTAGCTCTAAAACTGATGATCTCCCTACAAATGTGAACTGACGTTCAAAAATAAAACATTTGAAACGGACCATTTTTCACCTTTCTGAAGCATGACGTAATGTGGGGGGTGTTATCTCTTTTGTCAAAAATCACCTGTTTTTGCTTGAACATTAAATGCCTCCAAATGGTATTTAATTCACTTCCCGGGCCCCTGGAAGCATGAAAATCACTTTAAACATGCTCATTTTAGCTCTTAAACTGATGATCTACATACAAATGTGAACTGACGTTCAAAAATAAAACATTTGAAAACGGACCATTTTTCACCTTTCTGAAGCATGACGTAATGGGGGGGTGTTATCTCTTTTGTCAAAAATCACCTGTTTTTGCTTGAACATTAAATGCCTCCAAATGGTATTTAATTAACTTCCCGGGCCCCTGGAAGCATGAAAATCACTTTAAACATGCTCATTTTAGCTCTTAAACTGATGATCTACATACAAATGTGAACTGACGTTCAAAAATAAAACATTTGAAACGGACCATTTTTCACCTTTATGAAGCATGACGTAATGGGGGGGTGTTATCTCTTTTGTCAAAAATCACCTGTTTTTGCTTGAACATTAAATGCCTCCAAATGGTATTTAATTCACTTCCCGGGCCCCTGGAAGCATGAAAATCACTTTAAACATGCTAATTTTAGCTCTTAAACTGATGATCTACCTACAAATGTGAACTGACGTTCAAAAATAAAACATTTGAAACGGACCATTTTTCACCTTTATGGAGCATGACGTAATGGGGTGGTGTTATCTCTTTTGTCAAAAATCACCTGTTTTTGCTTGAACATTAAATGCCTCCAAATGGTATTTAATTTACTTCCCGGGCCCCTGGAAGCATGAAAATCACTTTAAACATGCTAATTTTAGCTCTTAAACTGATGATCTACCTACAAATGTGAACTGACGTTCAAAAATAAAACATTTGCAAACGGACCATTTTTCACCTTTCTGAAGCATGACGTAATGGGGGGGTGTTATCTCTTTTGTCAAAAATCACCTGTTTTTGCTTGAACATTAAATGCCTCCAAATGGTATTTAATTCACTTCCCAGACCACTGGAAGCATGAAAATCACTTTAAACATGCTAATTTTAGCTCTAAAACTGATGATCTCCCTACAAATGTGAACTGACGTTCAAAAATAAAACATTTGAAATGGACCATTTTTCACCTTTATGAAGCATGACATAATGGGGGGGGTGTTATCTCTTTTGTCAAAAATCACCTGTTTTGCTTGAACATTAAATGCCTCCAAATGGTATTTCATTTACTTCCCGGGCCCCTGGAAGCATGAAAATCACTTTAAACATGCTAATTTTAGCTCTTAAACTGATGATCTACCTACAAATGTGAACTGACGTTCAAAAATAAAACATTTGAAAACGGACCCTTTTTCACCTTTCTGAAGCATGACGTAATGGGGGGGTGTTATCTCTTTTGTCAAAAATCATCTGTTTTGGCTTGAACATTAAATGCCTCCAAATGGTATTTAATTCACTTCCCGGGCCCCTGGAAGCATGAAAATCACTTTAAACATGCTCATTTTAGCTCTTAAACTGATGATCTACATACAAATGTGAACTGACGTTCAAAAATAAAACATTTGAAAACTGACCATTTTTCACCTTTCTGAAGCATGACGTAATGGGGGGGTGTTATCTCTTTTGTCAAAAAACTTGTTTTTGCTTGAACATTAAATGCCTCCAAATGGTATTTAATTCACTTCCCGGGCCCCTGGAAGCATGAAAATCACTTCACACATGCTCATTTTAGCTCTTAAACTGATGATCGACATACAAATGTGAACTGACGTTCAAAAATAAAACATTTGAAAACGGACCATTTTTCACCTTTCTGAAGCATGACGTAATGGGGGGGTGTTATCTCTTTTGTCAAAAATCACCTGTTTTTGCTTGAACATTAAATGCCTCCAAATGGTATTTAATTCACTTCCCGGGCCCCTGGAAGCATGAAAATCACTTTAAACATGCTAATTTTAGCTCTTAAACTGATGATCTACCTACAAATGTGAACTGACGTTCAAAAATAAAACATTTGAAAACGGACCATTTTTCACCTTTCTGAAGCATGACGTAATGGGGGGGTGTTATCTCTTTTGTCAAAAATCACCTGTTTTTGCTTGAACATTAAATGCCTCCAAATGGTATTTAATTCACTTCCCGGACCCCTGGAAGCATGAAAATCACTTTCAACATGCTAATTTTAGCTCTTAAACTGATGATCTACCTACAAATGTGAACTGACGTTCAAAAATAAAACATTTGAAACGGACCATTTTTCACCTTTCTGAAGCATGACGTAATGTGGGGGGTGTTATCTCTTTTGTCAAAAATCACCTGTTTTTGCTTGAACATTAAATGCCTCCAAATGGTATTTAATTCACTTCCCGGGCCCCTGGAAGCATGAAAATCACTTTAAACATGCTCATTTTAGCTCTTAAACTGATGATCTACATACAAATGTGAACTGACGTTCAAAAATAAAACATTTGAAAACGGACCATTTTTCACCTTTCTGAAGCATGACGTAATGGGGGGGTGTTATCTCTTTTGTCAAAAATCACCTGTTTTTGCTTGAACATTAAATGCCTCCAAATGGTATTTAATTAACTTCCCGGGCCCCTGGAAGCATGAAAATCACTTTAAACATGCTCATTTTAGCTCTTAAACTGATGATCTACATACAAATGTGAACTGACGTTCAAAAATAAAACATTTGAAACGGACCATTTTTCACCTTTATGAAGCATGACGTAATGGGGGGGTGTTATCTCTTTTGTCAAAAATCACCTGTTTTTGCTTGAACATTAAATGCCTCCAAATGGTATTTAATTCACTTCCCGGGCCCCTGGAAGCATGAAAATCACTTTAAACATGCTAATTTTAGCTCTTAAACTGATGATCTACCTACAAATGTGAACTGACGTTCAAAAATAAAACATTTGAAACGGACCATTTTTCACCTTTATGGAGCATGACGTAATGGGGTGGTGTTATCTCTTTTGTCAAAAATCACCTGTTTTTGCTTGAACATTAAATGCCTCCAAATGGTATTTAATTTACTTCCCGGGCCCCTGGAAGCATGAAAATCACTTTAAACATGCTAATTTTAGCTCTTAAACTGATGATCTACCTACAAATGTGAACTGACGTTCAAAAATAAAACATTTGCAAACGGACCATTTTTCACCTTTCTGAAGCATGACGTAATGGGGGGGGTGTTATCTCTTGTCAAAAATCACCTGTTTTTGCTTGAACATTAAATGCCTCCAAATGGTATTTAATTAACTTCCCGGGCCCCTGGAAGCATGAAAATCACTTTAAACATGCTCATTTTAGCTCTTAAACTGATGATCTACCTACAAATGTGAACTGACGTTCAAAAATAAAACATTTGAAAACGGACCATTTTTCACCTTTTGAAGCATGACGTAATGGGGGGGGGTGTTATCTCTTTTGTCAAAAATCATCTGTTTTTGCTTGAACATTAAATGCCTCCAAATGGTATTTAATTCACTTCCCGGGCCCCTGGAAGCATGAAAATCACTTTAAACATGCTAATTTTAGCTCTTAAACTGATGATCTACCTACAAATGTGAACTGATGTTCAAAAATAAAACATTTGAAACGGACCATTTTTCACCTTTCTGAAGCATGACGTAATGGGGGGGTGTTATCTCTTTTGTCAAAAATCACCTGTTTGTGCTTGAACATTAAATGCCTCCAAATGGTATTTAATTCACTTCCCGGGCCCCTGGAAGCATGAAAATCACTTTAAACATGCTAATTTTAGCTCTAAAACTGATGATCTACCTACAAATGTGAACTGACGTTCAAAAATAAAACATTTGAAAACGGACCATTTTTCACCTTTATGAAGCATGACGTAATGGGGGGGTGTTATCTCTTTTGTTAAAAATCACCTGTTTTGCTTGAACATTAAATGCCTCCAAATGGTATTTAATTTACTTCCCGGGCCCCTGGAAGCATGAAAATCACTTTAAACATGCTAATTTTAGCTCTTAAACTGATGATCTACCTACAAATGTGAACTGACGTTCAAAAATAAAACATTTGAAACGGACCATTTTTCACCTTTCTGAAGCATGACGTAATGGGGGGGTGTTATCTCTTTTGTCAAAAAAACTTGTTTTTGCTTGAACATTAAATGCCTCCAAATGGTATTTAATTCACTTCCCGGGCCCCTGGAAGCATGAAAATCACTTTAAACATGCTAATTTTAGCTCTGAAACTGATGATCTACCTACAAATGTGAACTGACGTTCAAAAATAAAACATTTGAAAACGGACCCTTTTTCACCTTTCTGAAGCATGACGTAATGGGGGGGTGTTATCTCTTTTGTCAAAAATCATCTGTTTTTGCTTGAACATTAAATGCCTCCAAATGGTATTTAATTCACTTCCCGGGCCCCTGGAAGCATGAAAATCACTTTAAACATGCTCATTTTAGCTCTTAAACTGATGATCTACATACAAATGTGAACTGACGTTCAAAAATAAAACATTTGAAAACGGACCATTTTTCACCTTTCTGAAGCATGACGTAATGGGGGGGTGTTATCTCTTTTGTCAAAAAAACTTGTTTTTGCTTGAACATTAAATGCCTCCAAATGGTATTTAATTCACTTCCCGGGCCCCTGGAAGCATGAAAATCACTTTAAACATGCTAATTTTAGCTCTTAAACTGATGATCTACCTACAAATGTGAACTGATGTTCAAAAATAAAACATTTGAAACGGACCATTTTTCACCTTTCTGAAGCATGACGTAATGGGGGGGTGTTATCTCTTTTGTCAAAAATCACCTGTTTGTGCTTGAACATTAAATGCCTCCAAATGGTATTTAATTCACTTCCCGGGCCCCTGGAAGCATGAAAATCACTTTAAACATGCAAATTTTAGCTCTTAAACTGATGATCTACCTACAAATGTGAACTGACGTTCAAAAATAAAACATTTGAAAACGGACCATTTTTCACCTTTCTGAAGCATAAAGTAATGGGGGGGTGTTATCTCTTTTGTCAAAAATCACCTGTTTTTGCTTGAACATTAAATGCCTCCAAATGGTATTTAATTCACTTCCCAGACCACTGGAAGCATGAAAATCACTTTAAACATGCTAATTTTAGCTCTAAAACTGATGATCTACCTACAAATGTGAACTGACGTTCAAAAATAAAACATTTGAAATGGACCATTTTTCACCTTTATGAAGCATGACGTAATGGGGGGGTGTTATCTCTTTTGTCAAAAATCACCTGTTTTGCTTGAACATTAAATGCCTCCAAATGGTATTTAATTTACTTCCCGGGCCCCTGGAAGCATGAAAATCACTTTAAACATGCTAATTTTAGCTCTTAAACTGATGATCTACCTACAAATGTGAACTGACATTCAAAAATAAAACATTTGAAAACGGACCCTTTTTCACCTTTCTGAAGCATGACGTAATGGGGGGGTGTTATCTCTTTTGTCAAAAATCATCTGTTTTTGCTTGAACATTAAATGCCTCCAAATGGTATTTAATTCACTTCCCGGGCCCCTGGAAGCATGAAAATCACTTTAAACATGCTCATTTTAGCTCTTAAACTGATGATCTACATACAAATGTGAACTGACGTTCAAAAATAAAACATTTGAAAACGGACCATTTTTCACCTTTCTGAAGCATGACGTAATGGGGGGGTGTTAACTCTTTTGTCAAAAAAACTTGTTTTTGCTTGAACATTAAATGCCTCCAAATGGTATTTAATTCACTTCCCGGGCCCCTGGAAGCATGAAAATCACTTCACACATGCTCATTTTAGCTCTTAAACTGATGATCGACATACAAATGTGAACTGACGTTCAAAAATAAAACATTTGAAAACGGACCATTTTTCACCTTTCTGAAGCATGACGTAATGGGGGGGTGTTATCTCTTTTGTCAAAAATCACCTGTTTTTGCTTGAACATTAAATGCCTCCAAATGGTATTTAATTCACTTCCCGGGCCCCTGGAAGCATGAAAATCACTTTAAACATGCTAATTTTAGCTCTTAAACTGATGATCTACCTACAAATGTGAACTGACGTTCAAAAATAAAACATTTGAAAACGGACCATTTTTCACCTTTCTGAAGCATGACGTAATGGGGGGGTGTTATCTCTTTTGTCAAAAATCACCTGTTTTTGCTTGAACATTAAATGCCTCCAAATGGTATTTAATTCACTTCCCGGACCCCTGGAAGCATGAAAATCACTTTCAACATGCTAATTTTAGCTCTTAAACTGATGATCTACCTACAAATGTGAACTGACGTTCAAAAATAAAACATTTGAAACGGACCATTTTTCACCTTTCTGAAGCATGACGTAATGGGGGGGGGTGTTATATCTTTTGTCAAAAATCACCTGTTTTTGCTTGAACATTAAATGCCTCCAAATGGTATTTAATTCACTTCCCGGGCCCCTGGAAGCATGAAAATCACTTTAAACATGCTCATTTTAGCTCTTAAACTGATGATCTACATACAAATGTGAACTGACGTTCAAAAATAAAACATTTGAAAACGGACCATTTTTCACCTTTCTGAAGCATGACGTAATGGGGGGGTGTTATCGCTTTTGTCAAAAATCACCTGTTTTTGCTTGGACATTAAATGCCTCCAAATAGTATTTAATTCACTTCCCGGCCCCCTGGAAGCATGAAAATCACTTTAAACATGCTCATTTTAGCTCTTAAACTGATGATCTACCTACAAATGTGAACTGACGTTCAAAAATAAAACATTTGAAAACGGACCATTTTTCACCTTTCTGAAGCATGACTTAATGGGGGGGTGTTATCTCTTTTGTTAAAAATCACCTGTTTTTGCTTGAACATTAAATGCCTCCAAATGGTATTTAATTCACTTCCCGGGCCCCTGGAAGCATGAAAATCACTTTAAACATGCTCATTTTAGCTCTTAAACTGATGATCTACATCCAAATGTGAACTGACGTTCAAAAATAAAACATTTGAAACGGACCATTTTTCACCTTTATGAAGCATGACGTAATGGGGGGGGGTGTTATCTCTTTTGTCAAAAATCACCTGTTTTTGCTTGAACATTAAATGCCTCCAAATGGTATTTAATTCACTTCCCGGGCCCCTGGAAGCATGAAAATCACTTTAAACATGCAAATTTTAGCTCTTAAACTGATGATCTACCTACAAATGTGAACTGACGTTCAAAAATAAAACATTTGAAAACGGACCATTTTTCACCTTTCTGAAGCATAAAGTAATGGGGGGGTGTTATCTCTTTTGTCAAAAATCACCTGTTTTTGCTTGAACATTAAATGCCTCCAAATGGTATTTAATTCACTTCCCAGACCACTGGAAGCATGAAAATCACTTTAAACATGCTAATTTTAGCTCTAAAACTGATGATCTACCTACAAATGTGAACTGACGTTCAAAAATAAAACATTTGAAATGGACCATTTTTCACCTTTATGAAGCATGACATAATGGGGGGGGTGTTATCTCTTTTGTCAAAAATCACCTGTTTTGCTTGAACATTAAATGCCTCCAAATGGTATTTAATTTACTTCCCGGGCCCCTGGAAGCATGAAAATCACTTTAAACATGCTAATTTTAGCTCTTAAACTGATGATCTACCTACAAATGTGAACTGACGTTCAAAAATAAAACATTTGAAAACGGACCCTTTTTCACCTTTCTGAAGCATGACGTAATGGGGGGGTGTTATCTCTTTTGTCAAAAATCATCTGTTTTTGCTTGAACATTAAATGCCTCCAAATGGTATTTAATTCACTTCCCGGGCCCCTGGAAGCATGAAAATCACTTTAAACATGCTCATTTTAGCTCTTAAACTGATGATCTACATACAAATGTGAACTGATGTTCAAAAATAAAACATTTGAAAACGGACCATTTTTCACCTTTCTGAAGCATGACGTAATGGGGGGTGTTATCTCTTTTGTCAAAAAAACTTGTTTTTGATTGAACATTAAATGCCTCCAAATGGTATTTAATTCACTTCCCGGGCCCCTGGAAGCATGAAAATCACTTCACACATGCTCATTTTAGCTCTTAAACTGATGATCGACATACAAATGTGAACTGACGTTCAAAAATAAAACATTTGAAAACGGACCATTTTTCACCTTTCTGAAGCATGACGTAATGGGGGGGTGTTATCTCTTTTGTCAAAAATCACCTGTTTTTGCTTGAACATTAAATGCCTCCAAATGGTATTTAATTCACTTCCCGGGCCCCTGGAAGCATGAAAATCACTTTAAACATGCTAATTTTAGCTCTTAAACTGATGATCTACCTACAAATGTGAACTGACGTTCAAAAATAAAACATTTGAAAATGGACCATTTTTCACCTTTCTGAAGCATGACGTAATGGGGGGGTGTTATCTCTTTTGTCAAAAATCACCTGTTTTTGCTTGAACATTAAATGCCTCCAAATGGTATTTAATTCACTTCCCGGACCCCTGGAAGCATGAAAATAACTTTCAACATGCTAATTTTAGCTCTTAAACTGATGATCTACCTACAAATGTGAACTGACGTTCAAAAATAAAACATTTGAAACGGACCATTTTTCACCTTTCTGAAGCATGACGTAATGGGGGGGGTGTTATCTCTTTTGTCAAAAATCACCTGTTTTTGCTTGAACATTAAATGCCTCCAAATGGTATTTAATTCACTTCCCGGGCCCCTGGAAGCATGAAAATCACTTTAAACATGCTCATTTTAGCTCTTAAACTGATGATCTACATACAAATGTGAACTGACGTTCAAAAATAAAACATTTGAAAACGGACCATTTTTCACCTTTCTGAAGCATGACGTAATGGGGGGGTGTTATCGCTTTTGTCAAAAATCACCTGTTTTTGCTTGGACATTAAATGCCTCCAAATAGTATTTAATTCACTTCCCGGCCCCCTGGAAGCATGAAATTCACTTTAAACATGCTCATTTTAGCTCTTAAACTGATGATCTACCTACAAATGTGAACTGACGTTCAAAAATAAAACATTTGAAAACGGACCATTTTTCACCTTTCTGAAGCATGACTTAATGGGGGGGTGTTATCTCTTTTGTTAAAAATCACCTGTTTTTGCTTGAACATTAAATGCCTCCAAATGGTATTTAATTCACTTCCCGGGCCCCTGGAAGCATGAAAATCACTTTAAACATGCTCATTTTAGCTCTTAAACTGATGATCTACATACAAATGTGAACTGACGTTCAAAAATAAAACATTTGAAACGGACCATTTTTCACCTTTATGAAGCATGACGTAATGGGGGGGTGTTATCTCTTTTGTCAAAAATCACCTGTTTTTGCTTGAACATTAAATGCCTCCAAATGGTATTTAATTCACTTCCCGGGCCCCTGGAAGCATGAAAATCACTTTAAACATGCTAATTTTAGCTCTTAAACTGATGATCTACCTACAAATGTGAACTGACGTTCAAAAATAAAACATTTGAAAACGGACCATTTTTCACCTTTCTGAAGCATGACTTAATGGGGGGGTGTTATCTCTTTTGTCAAAAATCACCTGTTTTTGCTTGGACATTAAATGTCTCCAAATGGTATTTAATTCACTTCCCGGACCACTGGAAGCATGAAAATCACTTTAAACATGCTAATTTTAGCTCTTAAACTGATGAACTACCTACAAATGTGAACTGACGTTCAAAAATAAAACATTTGAAACGGACCATTTTTCACCTTTCTGAAGCATGACGTAATGGGGGGTGTTATCTCTTTTGTCAAAAATCACCTGTTTTTGCTTGAACATTAAATGCCTCCAAATGGTATTTAATTCACTTCCCGGGCCCCTGGAAGCATGAAAATCACTTTAAACATGCTAATTTTAGCTCTTAAACTGATGATCTACCTACAAATGTGAACTGATGTTCAAAAATAAAACATTTGAAACGGACCATTTTTCACCTTTCTGAAGCATGACGTAATGGGGGGTGTTATCTCTTTTGTCAAAAATCACCTGTTTGTGCTTGAACATTAAATGCCTCCAAATGGTATTTAATTCACTTCCCGGGCCCCTGGAAGCATGAAAATCACTTTAAACATGCAAATTTTAGCTCTTAAACTGATGATCTACCTACAAATGTGAACTGACGTTCAAAAATAAAACATTTGAAAACGGACCATTTTTCACCTTTCTGAAGCATAAAGTAATGGGGGGGTGTTATCTCTTTTGTCAAAAATCACCTGTTTTTGCTTGAACATTAAATGCCTCCAAATGGTATTTAATTCACTTCCCAGACCACTGGAAGCATGAAAATCACTTTAAACATGCTAATTTTAGCTTTAAACTGATGATCTACCTACAAATGTGAACTGACGTTCAAAAATAAAACATTTGAAATGGACCATTTTTCACCTTTATGAAGCATGACATAATGGGGGGGGTTTTATCTCTTTTGTCAAAAATCACCTGTTTTTGCTTGAACATTAAATGCCTCCAAATGGTATTTAATTCACTTCCCGGGCCCCTGGAAGCATGAAAATCACTTTAAACATGCAAATTTTAGCTCTTAAACTGATGATCTACCTACAAATGTGAACTGACGTTCAAAAATAAAACATTTGAAAACGGACCATTTTTCACCTTTCTGAAGCATAAAGTAATGGGGGGGTGTTATCTCTTTTGTCAAAAATCACCTGTTTTTGCTTGAACATTAAATGCCTCCAAATGGTATTTAATTCACTTCCCAGACCACTGGAAGCATGAAAATCACTTTAAACATGCTAATTTTAGCTTTAAACTGATGATCTACCTACAAATGTGAACTGACGTTCAAAAATAAAACATTTGAAATGGACCATTTTTCACCTTTATGAAGCATGACATAATGGGGGGGGTGTTATCTCTTTTGTCAAAAATCACCTGTTTTGCTTGAACATTAAATGCCTCCAAATGGTATTTAATTTACTTCCCGGGCCCCTGGAAGCATGAAAATCACTTTAAACATGCTAATTTTAGCTCTTAAACTGATGATCTACCTACAAATGTGAACTGACGTTCAAAAATAAAACATTTGAAAACGGACCCTTTTTCACCTTTCTGAAGCATGACGTAATGGGGGGTGTTATCTCTTTTGTCAAAAATCATCTGTTTTTGCTTGAACATTAAATGCCTCCAAATGGTATTTAATTCACTTCCCGGGCCCCTGGAAGCATGAAAATCACTTTAAACATGCTCATTTTAGCTCTTAAACTGATGATCTACATACAAATGTGAACTGATGTTCAAAAATAAAACATTTGAAAACGGACCATTTTTCACCTTTCTGAAGCATGACGTAATGGGGGGGTGTTATCTCTTTTGTCAAAAAAACTTGTTTTTGATTGAACATTAAATGCCTCCAAATGGTATTTAATTCACTTCCCGGGCCCCTGGAAGCATGAAAATCACTTCACACATGCTCATTTTAGCTCTTAAACTGATGATCGACATACAAATGTGAACTGACGTTCAAAAATAAAACATTTGAAAACGGACCATTTTTCACCTTTCTGAAGCATGACGTAATGGGGGGGTGTTATCTCTTTTGTCAAAAATCACCTGTTTTTGCTTGAACATTAAATGCCTCCAAATGGTATTTAATTCACTTCCCGGGCCCCTGGAAGCATGAAAATCACTTTAAACATGCTAATTTTAGCTCTTAAACTGATGATCTACCTACAAATGTGAACTGACGTTCAAAAATAAAACATTTGAAAATGGACCATTTTTCACCTTTCTGAAGCATGACGTAATGGGGGGGTGTTATCTCTTTTGTCAAAAATCACCTGTTTTTGCTTGAACATTAAATGCCTCCAAATGGTATTTAATTCACTTCCCGGACCCCTGGAAGCATGAAAATAACTTTCAACATGCTAATTTTAGCTCTTAAACTGATGATCTACCTACAAATGTGAACTGACGTTCAAAAATAAAACATTTGAAACGGACCATTTTTCACCTTTCTGAAGCATGACGTAATGGGGGGGGTGTTATCTCTTTTGTCAA
This sequence comes from Lissotriton helveticus, assembly GCF_964261635.1. Classification (NCBI taxonomy): domain Eukaryota; kingdom Metazoa; phylum Chordata; class Amphibia; order Caudata; family Salamandridae; genus Lissotriton; species Lissotriton helveticus. The sequence continues at coordinate 715,311,443 of NC_136073.1, forward strand.
AAATCACCTGTTTTTGCTTGAACATTAAATGCCTCCAAATGGTATTTAATTCACTTCCCGGGCCCCTGGAAGCATGAAAATCACTTTAAACATGCTCATTTTAGCTCTTAAACTGATGATCTACATACAAATGTGAACTGACGTTCAAAAATAAAACATTTGAAAACGGACCATTTTTCACCTTTCTGAAGCATGACGTAATGGGGGGGTGTTATCGCTTTTGTCAAAAATCACCTGTTTTTGCTTGGACATTAAATGCCTCCAAATAGTATTTAATTCACTTCCCGGCCCCCTGGAAGCATGAAAATCACTTTAAACATGCTCATTTTAGCTCTTAAACTGATGATCTACCTACAAATGTGAACTGACGTTCAAAAATAAAACATTTGAAAACGGACCATTTTTCACCTTTCTGAAGCATGACTTAATGGGGGGGTGTTATCTCTTTTGTTAAAAATCACCTGTTTTTGCTTGAACATTAAATGCCTCCAAATGGTATTTAATTCACTTCCCGGGCCCCTGGAAGCATGAAAATCACTTTAAACATGCTCATTTTAGCTCTTAAACTGATGATCTACATACAAATGTGAACTGACGTTCAAAAATAAAACATTTGAAACGGACCATTTTTCACCTTTATGAAGCATGACGTAATGGGGGGGTGTTATCTCTTTTGTCAAAAATCACCTGTTTTTGCTTGAACATTAAATGCCTCCAAATGGTATTTAATTCACTTCCCGGGCCCCTGGAAGCATGAAAATCACTTTAAACATGCTAATTTTAGCTCTTAAACTGATGATCTACCTACAAATGTGAACTGACGTTCAAAAATAAAACATTTGAAAACGGACCATTTTTCACCTTTCTGAAGCATGACTTAATGGGGGGTGTTATCTCTTTTGTCAAAAATCACCTGTTTTTGCTTGGACATTAAATGTCTCCAAATGGTATTTAATTCACTTCCCGGACCACTGGAAGCATGAAAATCACTTTAAACATGCTAATTTTAGCTCTTAAACTGATGAACTACCTACAAATGTGAACTGACGTTCAAAAATAAAACATTTGAAACGGACCATTTTTCACCTTTCTGAAGCATGACGTAATGGGGGGTGTTATCTCTTTTGTCAAAAATCACCTGTTTTTGCTTGAACATTAAATGCCTCCAAATGGTATTTAATTCACTTCCCGGGCCCCTGGAAGCATGAAAATCACTTTAAACATGCTAATTTTAGCTCTTAAACTGATGATCTACCTACAAATGTGAACTGATGTTCAAAAATAAAACATTTGAAACGGACCATTTTTCACCTTTCTGAAGCATGACGTAATGGGGGGGTGTTATCTCTTTTGTCAAAAATCACCTGTTTGTGCTTGAACATTAAATGCCTCCAAATGGTATTTAATTCACTTCCCGGGCCCCTGGAAGCATGAAAATCACTTTAAACATGCAAATTTTAGCTCTTAAACTGATGATCTACCTACAAATGTGAACTGACGTTCAAAAATAAAACATTTGAAAACGGACCATTTTTCACCTTTCTGAAGCATAAAGTAATGGGGGGGTGTTATCTCTTTTGTCAAAAATCACCTGTTTTTGCTTGAACATTAAATGCCTCCAAATGGTATTTAATTCACTTCCCAGACCACTGGAAGCATGAAAATCACTTTAAACATGCTAATTTTAGCTTTAAACTGATGATCTACCTACAAATGTGAACTGACGTTCAAAAATAAAACATTTGAAATGGACCATTTTTCACCTTTATGAAGCATGACATAATGGGGGGGGTTTTATCTCTTTTGTCAAAAATCACCTGTTTTGCTTGAACATTAAATGCCTCCAAATGGTATTTAATTTACTTCCCGGGCCCCTGGAAGCATGAAAATCACTTTAAACATGCTAATTTTAGCTCTTAAACTGATGATCTACCTACAAATGTGAACTGACGTTCAAAAATAAAACATTTGAAAACGGACCCTTTTTCACCTTTCTGAAGCATGACGTAATGGGGGGGTGTTATCTCTTTTGTCAAAAATCATCTGTTTTTGCTTGAACATTAAATGCCTCCAAATGGTATTTAATTCACTTCCCGGGCCCCTGGAAGCATGAAAATCACTTTAAACATGCTCATTTTAGCTCTTAAACTGATGATCTACATACAAATGTGAACTGATGTTCAAAAATAAAACATTTGAAAACGGACCATTTTTCACCTTTCTGAAGCATGACGTAATGGGGGGGTGTTATCTCTTTTGTCAAAAAAACTTGTTTTTGCTTGAACATTAAATGCCTCCAAATGGTATTTAATTCACTTCCCGGGCCCCTGGAAGCATGAAAATCACTTCACACATGCTCATTTTAGCTCTTAAACTGATGATCGACATACAAATGTGAACTGACGTTCAAAAATAAAACATTTGAAAACGGACCATTTTTCACCTTTCTGAAGCATGACGTAATGGGGTGGTGTTATCTCTTTTGTCAAAAATCACCTGTTTTTGCTTGAACATTAAATGCCTCCAAATGGTATTTAATTTACTTCCCGGGCCCCTGGAAGCATGAAAATCACTTTAAACATGCTAATTTTAGCTCTTAAACTGATGATCCACCTACAAATGTGAACTGACGTTCAAAAATAAAACATTTGCAAACGGACCATTTTTCACCTTTCTGAAGCATGACGTAATGGGGGGGGTGTTATCTCTTGTCAAAAATCACCTGTTTTTGCTTGAACATTAAATGCCTCCAAATGGTATTTAATTAACTTCCCGGGCCCCTGGAAGCATGAAAATCACTTTAAACATGCTCATTTTAGCTCTTAAACTGATGATCTACCTACAAATGTGAACTGACGTTCAAAAATAAAACATTTGAAAACGGACCATTTTTCACCTTTTGAAGCATGACGTAATGGGGGGGGGTGTTATCTCTTTTGTCAAAAATCATCTGTTTTTGCTTGAACATTAAATGCCTCCAAATGGTATTTAATTCACTTCCCGGGCCCCTGGAAGCATGAAAATCACTTTAAACATGCTAATTTTAGCTCTTAAACTGATGATCTACCTACAAATGTGAACTGATGTTCAAAAATAAAACATTTGAAACGGACCATTTTTCACCTTTCTGAAGCATGACGTAATGGGGGGGTGTTATCTCTTTTGTCAAAAATCACCTGTTTGTGCTTGAACATTAAATGCCTCCAAATGGTATTTAATTCACTTCCCGGGCCCCTGGAAGCATGAAAATCACTTTAAACATGCTAATTTTAGCTCTAAAACTGATGATCTACCTACAAATGTGAACTGACGTTCAAAAATAAAACATTTGAAAACGGACCATTTTTCACCTTTATGAAGCATGACGTAATGGGGGGGTGTTATCTCTTTTGTTAAAAATCACCTGTTTTGCTTGAACATTAAATGCCTCCAAATGGTATTTAATTTACTTCCCGGGCCCCTGGAAGCATGAAAATCACTTTAAACATGCTAATTTTAGCTCTTAAACTGATGATCTACCTACAAATGTGAACTGACGTTCAAAAATAAAACATTTGAAACGGACCATTTTTCACCTTTCTGAAGCATGACGTAATGGGGGGGTGTTATCTCTTTTGTCAAAAAAACTTGTTTTTGCTTGAACATTAAATGCCTCCAAATGGTATTTAATTCACTTCCCGGGCCCCTGGAAGCATGAAAATCACTTTAAACATGCTAATTTTAGCTCTGAAACTGATGATCTACCTACAAATGTGAACTGACGTTCAAAAATAAAACATTTGAAAACGGACCCTTTTTCACCTTTCTGAAGCATGACGTAATGGGGGGGTGTTATCTCTTTTGTCAAAAATCATCTGTTTTTGCTTGAACATTAAATGCCTCCAAATGGTATTTAATTCACTTCCCGGGCCCCTGGAAGCATGAAAATCACTTTAAACATGCTCATTTTAGCTCTTAAACTGATGATCTACATACAAATGTGAACTGACGTTCAAAAATAAAACATTTGAAAACGGACCATTTTTCACCTTTCTGAAGCATGACGTAATGGGGGGGTGTTATCTCTTTTGTAAAAAAAACTTGTTTTTGCTTGAACATTAAATGCCTCCAAATGGTATTTAATTCACTTCCCGGGCCCCTGGAAGCATGAAAATCACTTTAAACATGCTAATTTTAGCTCTTAAACTGATGATCTACCTACAAATGTGAACTGATGTTCAAAAATAAAACATTTGAAACGGACCATTTTTCACCTTTCTGAAGCATGACGTAATGGGGGGGTGTTATCTCTTTTGTCAAAAATCACCTGTTTGTGCTTGAACATTAAATGCCTCCAAATGGTATTTAATTCACTTCCCGGGCCCCTGGAAGCATGAAAATCACTTTAAACATGCAAATTTTAGCTCTTAAACTGATGATCTACCTACAAATGTGAACTGACGTTCAAAAATAAAACATTTGAAAACGGACCATTTTTCACCTTTCTGAAGCATAAAGTAATGGGGGGGTGTTATCTCTTTTGTCAAAAATCACCTGTTTTTGCTTGAACATTAAATGCCTCCAAATGGTATTTAATTCACTTCCCAGACCACTGGAAGCATGAAAATCACTTTAAACATGCTAATTTTAGCTCTAAAACTGATGATCTACCTACAAATGTGAACTGACGTTCAAAAATAAAACATTTGAAATGGACCATTTTTCACCTTTATGAAGCATGACGTAATGGGGGGGTGTTATCTCTTTTGTCAAAAATCACCTGTTTTGCTTGAACATTAAATGCCTCCAAATGGTATTTAATTTACTTCCCGGGCCCCTGGAAGCATGAAAATCACTTTAAACATGCTAATTTTAGCTCTTAAACTGATGATCTACCTACAAATGTGAACTGACATTCAAAAATAAAACATTTGAAAACGGACCCTTTTTCACCTTTCTGAAGCATGACGTAATGGGGGGGTGTTATCTCTTTTGTCAAAAATCATCTGTTTTTGCTTGAACATTAAATGCCTCCAAATGGTATTTAATTCACTTCCCGGGCCCCTGGAAGCATGAAAATCACTTTAAACATGCTCATTTTAGCTCTTAAACTGATGATCTACATACAAATGTGAACTGACGTTCAAAAATAAAACATTTGAAAACGGACCATTTTTCACCTTTCTGAAGCATGACGTAATGGGGGGGTGTTAACTCTTTTGTCAAAAAAACTTGTTTTTGCTTGAACATTAAATGCCTCCAAATGGTATTTAATTCACTTCCCGGGCCCCTGGAAGCATGAAAATCACTTCACACATGCTCATTTTAGCTCTTAAACTGATGATCGACATACAAATGTGAACTGACGTTCAAAAATAAAACATTTGAAAACGGACCATTTTTCACCTTTCTGAAGCATGACGTAATGGGGGGGTGTTATCTCTTTTGTCAAAAATCACCTGTTTTTGCTTGAACATTAAATGCCTCCAAATGGTATTTAATTCACTTCCCGGGCCCCTGGAAGCATGAAAATCACTTTAAACATGCTAATTTTAGCTCTTAAACTGATGATCTACCTACAAATGTGAACTGACGTTCAAAAATAAAACATTTGAAAACGGACCATTTTTCACCTTTCTGAAGCATGACGTAATGGGGGGGTGTTATCTCTTTTGTCAAAAATCACCTGTTTTTGCTTGAACATTAAATGCCTCCAAATGGTATTTAATTCACTTCCCGGACCCCTGGAAGCATGAAAATCACTTTCAACATGCTAATTTTAGCTCTTAAACTGATGATCTACCTACAAATGTGAACTGACGTTCAAAAATAAAACATTTGAAACGGACCATTTTTCACCTTTCTGAAGCATGACGTAATGGGGGGGGGTGTTATATCTTTTGTCAAAAATCACCTGTTTTTGCTTGAACATTAAATGCCTCCAAATGGTATTTAATTCACTTCCCGGGCCCCTGGAAGCATGAAAATCACTTTAAACATGCTCATTTTAGCTCTTAAACTGATGATCTACATACAAATGTGAACTGACGTTCAAAAATAAAACATTTGAAAACGGACCATTTTTCACCTTTCTGAAGCATGACGTAATGGGGGGGTGTTATCGCTTTTGTCAAAAATCACCTGTTTTTGCTTGGACATTAAATGCCTCCAAATAGTATTTAATTCACTTCCCGGCCCCCTGGAAGCATGAAAATCACTTTAAACATGCTCATTTTAGCTCTTAAACTGATGATCTACCTACAAATGTGAACTGACGTTCAAAAATAAAACATTTGAAAACGGACCATTTTTCACCTTTCTGAAGCATGACTTAATGGGGGGGTGTTATCTCTTTTGTTAAAAATCACCTGTTTTTGCTTGAACATTAAATGCCTCCAAATGGTATTTAATTCACTTCCCGGGCCCCTGGAAGCATGAAAATCACTTTAAACATGCTCATTTTAGCTCTTAAACTGATGATCTACATCCAAATGTGAACTGACGTTCAAAAATAAAACATTTGAAACGGACCATTTTTCACCTTTATGAAGCATGACGTAATGGGGGGGGGTGTTATCTCTTTTGTCAAAAATCACCTGTTTTTGCTTGAACATTAAATGCCTCCAAATGGTATTTAATTCACTTCCCGGGCCCCTGGAAGCATGAAAATCACTTTAAACATGCAAATTTTAGCTCTTAAACTGATGATCTACCTACAAATGTGAACTGACGTTCAAAAATAAAACATTTGAAAACGGACCATTTTTCACCTTTCTGAAGCATAAAGTAATGGGGGGGTGTTATCTCTTTTGTCAAAAATCACCTGTTTTTGCTTGAACATTAAATGCCTCCAAATGGTATTTAATTCACTTCCCAGACCACTGGAAGCATGAAAATCACTTTAAACATGCTAATTTTAGCTCTAAAACTGATGATCTACCTACAAATGTGAACTGACGTTCAAAAATAAAACATTTGAAATGGACCATTTTTCACCTTTATGAAGCATGACATAATGGGGGGGGTGTTATCTCTTTTGTCAAAAATCACCTGTTTTGCTTGAACATTAAATGCCTCCAAATGGTATTTAATTTACTTCCCGGGCCCCTGGAAGCATGAAAATCACTTTAAACATGCTAATTTTAGCTCTTAAACTGATGATCTACCTACAAATGTGAACTGACGTTCAAAAATAAAACATTTGAAAACGGACCCTTTTTCACCTTTCTGAAGCATGACGTAATGGGGGGGTGTTATCTCTTTTGTCAAAAATCATCTGTTTTTGCTTGAACATTAAATGCCTCCAAATGGTATTTAATTCACTTCCCGGGCCCCTGGAAGCATGAAAATCACTTTAAACATGCTCATTTTAGCTCTTAAACTGATGATCTACATACAAATGTGAACTGATGTTCAAAAATAAAACATTTGAAAACGGACCATTTTTCACCTTTCTGAAGCATGACGTAATGGGGGGTGTTATCTCTTTTGTCAAAAAAACTTGTTTTTGATTGAACATTAAATGCCTCCAAATGGTATTTAATTCACTTCCCGGGCCCCTGGAAGCATGAAAATCACTTCACACATGCTCATTTTAGCTCTTAAACTGATGATCGACATACAAATGTGAACTGACGTTCAAAAATAAAACATTTGAAAACGGACCATTTTTCACCTTTCTGAAGCATGACGTAATGGGGGGGTGTTATCTCTTTTGTCAAAAATCACCTGTTTTTGCTTGAACATTAAATGCCTCCAAATGGTATTTAATTCACTTCCCGGGCCCCTGGAAGCATGAAAATCACTTTAAACATGCTAATTTTAGCTCTTAAACTGATGATCTACCTACAAATGTGAACTGACGTTCAAAAATAAAACATTTGAAAATGGACCATTTTTCACCTTTCTGAAGCATGACGTAATGGGGGGGTGTTATCTCTTTTGTCAAAAATCACCTGTTTTTGCTTGAACATTAAATGCCTCCAAATGGTATTTAATTCACTTCCCGGACCCCTGGAAGCATGAAAATAACTTTCAACATGCTAATTTTAGCTCTTAAACTGATGATCTACCTACAAATGTGAACTGACGTTCAAAAATAAAACATTTGAAACGGACCATTTTTCACCTTTCTGAAGCATGACGTAATGGGGGGGGTGTTATCTCTTTTGTCAAAAATCACCTGTTTTTGCTTGAACATTAAATGCCTCCAAATGGTATTTAATTCACTTCCCGGGCCCCTGGAAGCATGAAAATCACTTTAAACATGCTCATTTTAGCTCTTAAACTGATGATCTACATACAAATGTGAACTGACGTTCAAAAATAAAACATTTGAAAACGGACCATTTTTCACCTTTCTGAAGCATGACGTAATGGGGGGGTGTTATCGCTTTTGTCAAAAATCACCTGTTTTTGCTTGGACATTAAATGCCTCCAAATAGTATTTAATTCACTTCCCGGCCCCCTGGAAGCATGAAATTCACTTTAAACATGCTCATTTTAGCTCTTAAACTGATGATCTACCTACAAATGTGAACTGACGTTCAAAAATAAAACATTTGAAAACGGACCATTTTTCACCTTTCTGAAGCATGACTTAATGGGGGGGTGTTATCTCTTTTGTTAAAAATCACCTGTTTTTGCTTGAACATTAAATGCCTCCAAATGGTATTTAATTCACTTCCCGGGCCCCTGGAAGCATGAAAATCACTTTAAACATGCTCATTTTAGCTCTTAAACTGATGATCTACATACAAATGTGAACTGACGTTCAAAAATAAAACATTTGAAACGGACCATTTTTCACCTTTATGAAGCATGACGTAATGGGGGGGTGTTATCTCTTTTGTCAAAAATCACCTGTTTTTGCTTGAACATTAAATGCCTCCAAATGGTATTTAATTCACTTCCCGGGCCCCTGGAAGCATGAAAATCACTTTAAACATGCTAATTTTAGCTCTAAAACTGATGATCTACCTACAAATGTGAACTGACGTTCAAAAATAAAACATTTGAAAACGGACCATTTTTCACCTTTATGAAGCATGACGTAATGGGGGGGTGTTATCTCTTTTGTTAAAAATCACCTGTTTTGCTTGAACATTAAATGCCTCCAAATGGTATTTAATTTACTTCCCGGGCCCCTGGAAGCATGAAAATCACTTTAAACATGCTAATTTTAGCTCTTAAACTGATGATCTACCTACAAATGTGAACTGACGTTCAAAAATAAAACATTTGAAACGGACCATTTTTTACCTTTCTGAAGCATGACGTAATGGGGGGGTGTTATCTCTTTTGTCAAAAAAACTTGTTTTTGCTTGAACATTAAATGCCTCCAAATGGTATTTAATTCACTTCCCGGGCCCCTGGAAGCATGAAAATCACTTTAAACATGCTAATTTTAGCTCTGAAACTGATGATCTACCTACAAATGTGAACTGACGTTCAAAAATAAAACATTTGAAAACGGACCCTTTTTCACCTTTCTGAAGCATGACGTAATGGGGGGGTGTTATCTCTTTTGTCAAAAATCATCTGTTTTTGCTTGAACATTAAATGCCTCCAAATGGTATTTAATTCACTTCCCGGGCCCCTGGAAGCATGAAAATCACTTTAAACATGCTCATTTTAGCTCTTAAACTGATGATCTACATACAAATGTGAACTGACGTTCAAAAATAAAACATTTGAAAACGGACCATTTTTCACCTTTCTGAAGCATGACGTAATGGGGGGGTGTTATCTCTTTTGTCAAAAAAACTTGTTTTTGCTTGAACATTAAATGCCTCCAAATGGTATTTAATTCACTTCCCGGGCCCCTGGAAGCATGAAAATCACTTTAAACATGCTAATTTTAGCTCTTAAACTGATGATCTACCTACAAATGTGAACTGATGTTCAAAAATAAAACATTTGAAACGGACCATTTTTCACCTTTCTGAAGCATGACGTAATGGGGGGGTGTTATCTCTTTTGTCAAAAATCACCTGTTTGTGCTTGAACATTAAATGCCTCCAAATGGTATTTAATTCACTTCCCGGGCCCCTGGAAGCATGAAAATCACTTTAAACATGCAAATTTTAGCTCTTAAACTGATGATCTACCTACAAATGTGAACTGACGTTCAAAAATAAAACATTTGAAAACGGACCATTTTTCACCTTTCTGAAGCATAAAGTAATGGGGGGGTGTTATCTCTTTTGTCAAAAATCACCTGTTTTTGCTTGAACATTAAATGCCTCCAAATGGTATTTAATTCACTTCCCAGACCACTGGAAGCATGAAAATCACTTTAAACATGCTAATTTTAGCTCTAAAACTGATGATCTACCTACAAATGTGAACTGACGTTCAAAAATAAAACATTTGAAATGGACCATTTTTCACCTTTATGAAGCATGACGTAATGGGGGGGTGTTATCTCTTTTGTCAAAAATCACCTGTTTTGCTTGAACATTAAATGCCTCCAAATGGTATTTAATTTACTTCCCGGGCCCCTGGAAGCATGAAAATCACTTTAAACATGCTAATTTTAGCTCTTAAACTGATGATCTACCTACAAATGTGAACTGACATTCAAAAATAAAACATTTGAAAACGGACCCTTTTTCACCTTTCTGAAGCATGACGTAATGGGGGGGTGTTATCTCTTTTGTCAAAAATCATCTGTTTTTGCTTGAACATTAAATGCCTCCAAATGGTATTTAATTCACTTCCCGGGCCCCTGGAAGCATGAAAATCACTTTAAACATGCTCATTTTAGCTCTTAAACTGATGATCTACATACAAATGTGAACTGACGTTCAAAAATAAAACATTTGAAAACGGACCATTTTTCACCTTTCTGAAGCATGACGTAATGGGGGGGTGTTAACTCTTTTGTCAAAAAAACTTGTTTTTGCTTGAACATTAAATGCCTCCAAATGGTATTTAATTCACTTCCCGGGCCCCTGGAAGCATGAAAATCACTTCACACATGCTCATTTTAGCTCTTAAACTGATGATCGACATACAAATGTGAACTGACGTTCAAAAATAAAACATTTGAAAACGGACCATTTTTCACCTTTCTGAAGCATGACGTAATGGGGGGGTGTTATCTCTTTTGTCAAAAATCACCTGTTTTTGCTTGAACATTAAATGCCTCCAAATGGTATTTAATTCACTTCCCGGGCCCCTGGAAGCATGAAAATCACTTTAAACATGCTAATTTTAGCTCTTAAACTGATGATCTACCTACAAATGTGAACTGACGTTCAAAAATAAAACATTTGAAAACGGACCATTTTTCACCTTTCTGAAGCATGACGTAATGGGGGGGTGTTATCTCTTTTGTCAAAAATCACCTGTTTTTGCTTGAACATTAAATGCCTCCAAATGGTATTTAATTCACTTCCCGGACCCCTGGAAGCATGAAAATCACTTTCAACATGCTAATTTTAGCTCTTAAACTGATGATCTACCTACAAATGTGAACTGACGTTCAAAAATAAAACATTTGAAACGGACCATTTTTCACCTTTCTGAAGCATGACGTAATGGGGGGGGGTGTTATATCTTTTGTCAAAAATCACCTGTTTTTGCTTGAACATTAAATGCCTCCAAATGGTATTTAATTCACTTCCCGGGCCCCTGGAAGCATGAAAATCACTTTAAACATGCTCATTTTAGCTCTTAAACTGATGATCTACATACAAATGTGAACTGACGTTCAAAAATAAAACATTTGAAAACGGACCATTTTTCACCTTTCTGAAGCATGACGTAATGGGGGGGTGTTATCGCTTTTGTCAAAAATCACCTGTTTTTGCTTGGACATTAAATGCCTCCAAATAGTATTTAATTCACTTCCCGGCCCCCTGGAAGCATGAAAATCACTTTAAACATGCTCATTTTAGCTCTTAAACTGATGATCTACCTACAAATGTGAACTGACGTTCAAAAATAAAACATTTGAAAACGGACCATTTTTCACCTTTCTGAAGCATGACTTAATGGGGGGGTGTTATCTCTTTTGTTAAAAATCACCTGTTTTTGCTTGAACATTAAATGCCTCCAAATGGTATTTAATTCACTTCCCGGGCCCCTGGAAGCATGAAAATCACTTTAAACATGCTCATTTTAGCTCTTAAACTGATGATCTACATCCAAATGTGAACTGACGTTCAAAAATAAAACATTTGAAACGGACCATTTTTCACCTTTATGAAGCATGACGTAATGGGGGGGGGTGTTATCTCTTTTGTCAAAAATCACCTGTTTTTGCTTGAACATTAAATGCCTCCAAATGGTATTTAATTCACTTCCCGGGCCCCTGGAAGCATGAAAATCACTTTAAACATGCAAATTTTAGCTCTTAAACTGATGATCTACCTACAAATGTGAACTGACGTTCAAAAATAAAACATTTGAAAACGGACCATTTTTCACCTTTCTGAAGCATAAAGTAATGGGGGGGTGTTATCTCTTTTGTCAAAAATCACCTGTTTTTGCTTGAACATTAAATGCCTCCAAATGGTATTTAATTCACTTCCCAGACCACTGGAAGCATGAAAATCACTTTAAACATGCTAATTTTAGCTCTAAAACTGATGATCTACCTACAAATGTGAACTGACGTTCAAAAATAAAACATTTGAAATGGACCATTTTTCACCTTTATGAAGCATGACATAATGGGGGGGGTGTTATCTCTTTTGTCAAAAATCACCTGTTTTGCTTGAACATTAAATGCCTCCAAATGGTATTTAATTTACTTCCCGGGCCCCTGGAAGCATGAAAATCACTTTAAACATGCTAATTTTAGCTCTTAAACTGATGATCTACCTACAAATGTGAACTGACGTTCAAAAATAAAACATTTGAAAACGGACCCTTTTTCACCTTTCTGAAGCATGACGTAATGGGGGGGTGTTATCTCTTTTGTCAAAAATCATCTGTTTTTGCTTGAACATTAAATGCCTCCAAATGGTATTTAATTCACTTCCCGGGCCCCTGGAAGCATGAAAATCACTTTAAACATGCTCATTTTAGCTCTTAAACTGATGATCTACATACAAATGTGAACTGATGTTCAAAAATAAAACATTTGAAAACGGACCATTTTTCACCTTTCTGAAGCATGACGTAATGGGGGGTGTTATCTCTTTTGTCAAAAAAACTTGTTTTTGATTGAACATTAAATGCCTCCAAATGGTATTTAATTCACTTCCCGGGCCCCTGGAAGCATGAAAATCACTTCACACATGCTCATTTTAGCTCTTAAACTGATGATCGACATACAAATGTGAACTGACGTTCAAAAATAAAACATTTGAAAACGGACCATTTTTCACCTTTCTGAAGCATGACGTAATGGGGGGGTGTTATCTCTTTTGTCAAAAATCACCTGTTTTTGCTTGAACATTAAATGCCTCCAAATGGTATTTAATTCACTTCCCGGGCCCCTGGAAGCATGAAAATCACTTTAAACATGCTAATTTTAGCTCTTAAACTGATGATCTACCTACAAATGTGAACTGACGTTCAAAAATAAAACATTTGAAAATGGACCATTTTTCACCTTTCTGAAGCATGACGTAATGGGGGGGTGTTATCTCTTTTGTCAAAAATCACCTGTTTTTGCTTGAACATTAAATGCCTCCAAATGGTATTTAATTCACTTCCCGGACCCCTGGAAGCATGAAAATAACTTTCAACATGCTAATTTTAGCTCTTAAACTGATGATCTACCTACAAATGTGAACTGACGTTCAAAAATAAAACATTTGAAACGGACCATTTTTCACCTTTCTGAAGCATGACGTAATGGGGGGGGTGTTATCTCTTTTGTCAAAAATCACCTGTTTTTGCTTGAACATTAAATGCCTCCAAATGGTATTTAATTCACTTCCCGGGCCCCTGGAAGCATGAAAATCACTTTAAACATGCTCATTTTAGCTCTTAAACTGATGATCTACATACAAATGTGAACTGACGTTCAAAAATAAAACATTTGAAAACGGACCATTTTTCACCTTTCTGAAGCATGACGTAATGGGGGGGTGTTATCGCTTTTGTCAAAAATCACCTGTTTTTGCTTGGACATTAAATGCCTCCAAATAGTATTTAATTCACTTCCCGGCCCCCTGGAAGCATGAAATTCACTTTAAACATGCTCATTTTAGCTCTTAAACTGATGATCTACCTACAAATGTGAACTGACGTTCAAAAATAAAACATTTGAAAACGGACCATTTTTCACCTTTCTGAAGCATGACTTAATGGGGGGGTGTTATCTCTTTTGTTAAAAATCACCTGTTTTTGCTTGAACATTAAATGCCTCCAAATGGTATTTAATTCACTTCCCGGGCCCCTGGAAGCATGAAAATCACTTTAAACATGCTCATTTTAGCTCTTAAACTGATGATCTACATACAAATGTGAACTGACGTTCAAAAATAAAACATTTGAAACGGACCATTTTTCACCTTTATGAAGCATGACGTAATGGGGGGGTGTTATCTCTTTTGTCAAAAATCACCTGTTTTTGCTTGAACATTAAATGCCTCCAAATGGTATTTAATTCACTTCCCGGGCCCCTGGAAGCATGAAAATCACTTTAAACATGCTAATTTTAGCTCTTAAACTGATGATCTACCTACAAATGTGAACTGACGTTCAAAAATAAAACATTTGAAAACGGACCATTTTTCACCTTTCTGAAGCATGACTTAATGGGGGGGTGTTATCTCTTTTGTCAAAAATCACCTGTTTTTGCTTGGACATTAAATGTCTCCAAATGGTATTTAATTCACTTCCCGGACCACTGGAAGCATGAAAATCACTTTAAACATGCTAATTTTAGCTCTTAAACTGATGAACTACCTACAAATGTGAACTGACGTTCAAAAATAAAACATTTGAAACGGACCATTTTTCACCTTTCTGAAGCATGACGTAATGGGGGGTGTTATCTCTTTTGTCAAAAATCACCTGTTTTTGCTTGAACATTAAATGCCTCCAAATGGTATTTAATTCACTTCCCGGGCCCCTGGAAGCATGAAAATCACTTTAAACATGCTAATTTTAGCTCTTAAACTGATGATCTACCTACAAATGTGAACTGATGTTCAAAAATAAAACATTTGAAACGGACCATTTTTCACCTTTCTGAAGCATGACGTAATGGGGGGGTGTTATCTCTTTTGTCAAAAATCACCTGTTTGTGCTTGAACATTAAATGCCTCCAAATGGTATTTAATTCACTTCCCGGGCCCCTGGAAGCATGAAAATCACTTTAAACATGCAAATTTTAGCTCTTAAACTGATGATCTACCTACAAATGTGAACTGACGTTCAAAAATAAAACATTTGAAAACGGACCATTTTTCACCTTTCTGAAGCATAAAGTAATGGGGGGGTGTTATCTCTTTTGTCAAAAATCACCTGTTTTTGCTTGAACATTAAATGCCTCCAAATGGTATTTAATTCACTTCCCAGACCACTGGAAGCATGAAAATCACTTTAAACATGCTAATTTTAGCTTTAAACTGATGATCTACCTACAAATGTGAACTGACGTTCAAAAATAAAACATTTGAAATGGACCATTTTTCACCTTTATGAAGCATGACATAATGGGGGGGGTTTTATCTCTTTTGTCAAAAATCACCTGTTTTTGCTTGAACATTAAATGCCTCCAAATGGTATTTAATTCACTTCCCGGGCCCCTGGAAGCATGAAAATCACTTTAAACATGCAAATTTTAGCTCTTAAACTGATGATCTACCTACAAATGTGAACTGACGTTCAAAAATAAAACATTTGAAAACGGACCATTTTTCACCTTTCTGAAGCATAAAGTAATGGGGGGGTGTTATCTCTTTTGTCAAAAATCACCTGTTTTTGCTTGAACATTAAATGCCTCCAAATGGTATTTAATTCACTTCCCAGACCACTGGAAGCATGAAAATCACTTTAAACATGCTAATTTTAGCTCTAAAACTGATGATCTACCTACAAATGTGAACTGACGTTCAAAAATAAAACATTTGAAATGGACCATTTTTCACCTTTATGAAGCATGACATAATGGGGGGGGGGTTATCTCTTTTGTCAAAAATCACCTGTTTTGCTTGAACATTAAATGCCTCCAAATGGTATTTAATTTACTTCCCGGGCCCCTGGAAGCATGAAAATCACTTTAAACATGCTAATTTTAGCTCTTAAACTGATGATCTACCTACAAATGTGAACTGACGTTCAAAAATAAAACATTTGAAAACGGACCCTTTTTCACCTTTCTGAAGCATGACGTAATGGGGGGTGTTATCTCTTTTGTCAAAAATCATCTGTTTTTGCTTGAACATTAAATGCCTCCAAATGGTATTTAATTCACTTCCCGGGCCCCTGGAAGCATGAAAATCACTTTAAACATGCTCATTTTAGCTCTTAAACTGATGATCTACATACAAATGTGAACTGATGTTCAAAAATAAAACATTTGAAAACGGACCATTTTTCACCTTTCTGAAGCATGACGTAATGGGGGGGTGTTATCTCTTTTGTCAAAAAAACTTGTTTTTGATTGAACATTAAATGCCTCCAAATGGTATTTAATTCACTTCCCGGGCCCCTGGAAGCATGAAAATCACTTCACACATGCTCATTTTAGCTCTTAAACTGATGATCGACATACAAATGTGAACTGACGTTCAAAAATAAAACATTTGAAAACGGACCATTTTTCACCTTTCTGAAGCATGACGTAATGGGGGGGTGTTATCTCTTTTGTCAAAAATCACCTGTTTTTGCTTGAACATTAAATGCCTCCAAATGGTATTTAATTCACTTCCCGGGCCCCTGGAAGCATGAAAATCACTTTAAACATGCTAATTTTAGCTCTTAAACTGATGATCTACCTACAAATGTGAACTGACGTTCAAAAATAAAACATTTGAAAATGGACCATTTTTCACCTTTCTGAAGCATGACGTAATGGGGGGGTGTTATCTCTTTTGTCAAAAATCACCTGTTTTTGCTTGAACATTAAATGCCTCCAAATGGTATTTAATTCACTTCCCGGACCCCTGGAAGCATGAAAATAACTTTCAACATGCTAATTTTAGCTCTTAAACTGATGATCTACCTACAAATGTGAACTGACGTTCAAAAATAAAACATTTGAAACGGACCATTTTTCACCTTTCTGAAGCATGACGTAATGGGGGGGGTGTTATCTCTTTTGTCAAAAATCACCTGTTTTTGCTTGAACATTAAATGCCTCCAAATGGTATTTAATTCACTTCCCGGGCCCCTGGAAGCATGAAAATCACTTTAAACATGCTCATTTTAGCTCTTAAACTGATGATCTACATACAAATGTGAACTGACGTTCAAAAATAAAACATTTGAAAACGGACCATTTTTCACCTTTCTGAAGCATGACGTAATGGGGGGGTGTTATCGCTTTTGTCAAAAATCACCTGTTTTTGCTTGGACATTAAATGCCTCCAAATAGTATTTAATTCACTTCCCGGCCCCCTGGAAGCATGAAAATCACTTTAAACATGCTCATTTTAGCTCTTAAACTGATGATCTACCTACAAATGTGAACTGACGTTCAAAAATAAAACATTTGAAAACGGACCATTTTTCACCTTTCTGAAGCATGACTTAATGGGGGGGTGTTATCTCTTTTGTTAAAAATCACCTGTTTTTGCTTGAACATTAAATGCCTCCAAATGGTATTTAATTCACTTCCCGGGCCCCTGGAAGCATGAAAATCACTTTAAACATGCTCATTTTAGCTCTTAAACTGATGATCTACATACAAATGTGAACTGACGTTCAAAAATAAAACATTTGAAACGGACCATTTTTCACCTTTATGAAGCATGACGTAATGGGGGGGTGTTATCTCTTTTGTCAAAAATCACCTGTTTTTGCTTGAACATTAAATGCCTCCAAATGGTATTTAATTCACTTCCCGGGCCCCTGGAAGCATGAAAATCACTTTAAACATGCTAATTTTAGCTCTTAAACTGATGATCTACCTACAAATGTGAACTGACGTTCAAAAATAAAACATTTGAAAACGGACCATTTTTCACCTTTCTGAAGCATGACTTAATGGGGGGTGTTATCTCTTTTGTCAAAAATCACCTGTTTTTGCTTGGACATTAAATGTCTCCAAATGGTATTTAATTCACTTCCCGGACCACTGGAAGCATGAAAATCACTTTAAACATGCTAATTTTAGCTCTTAAACTGATGAACTACCTACAAATGTGAACTGACGTTCAAAAATAAAACATTTGAAACGGACCATTTTTCACCTTTCTGAAGCATGACGTAATGGGGGGTGTTATCTCTTTTGTCAAAAATCACCTGTTTTTGCTTGAACATTAAATGCCTCCAAATGGTATTTAATTCACTTCCCGGGCCCCTGGAAGCATGAAAATCACTTTAAACATGCTAATTTTAGCTCTTAAACTGATGATCTACCTACAAATGTGAACTGATGTTCAAAAATAAAACATTTGAAACGGACCATTTTTCACCTTTCTGAAGCATGACGTAATGGGGGGGTGTTATCTCTTTTGTCAAAAATCACCTGTTTGTGCTTGAACATTAAATGCCTCCAAATGGTATTTAATTCACTTCCCGGGCCCCTGGAAGCATGAAAATCACTTTAAACATGCAAATTTTAGCTCTTAAACTGATGATCTACCTACAAATGTGAACTGACGTTCAAAAATAAAACATTTGAAAACGGACCATTTTTCACCTTTCTGAAGCATAAAGTAATGGGGGGGTGTTATCTCTTTTGTCAAAAATCACCTGTTTTTGCTTGAACATTAAATGCCTCCAAATGGTATTTAATTCACTTCCCAGACCACTGGAAGCATGAAAATCACTTTAAACATGCTAATTTTAGCTCTTAAACTGATGATCTACCTACAAATGTGAACTGACGTTCAAAAATAAAACATTTGAAAACGGACCCTTTTTCACCTTTCTGAAGCATGACGTAATGGGGGGGTGTTATCTCTTTTGTCAAAAATCATCTGTTTTTGCTTGAACATTAAATGCCTCCAAATGGTATTTAATTCACTTCCCGGGCCCCTGGAAGCATGAAAATCACTTTAAACATGCTCATTTTAGCTCTTAAACTGATGATCTACATACAAATGTGAACTGATGTTCAAAAATAAAACATTTGAAAACGGACCATTTTTCACCTTTCTGAAGCATGACGTAATGGGGGGGTGTTATCTCTTTTGTCAAAAAAACTTGTTTTTGCTTGAACATTAAATGCCTCCAAATGGTATTTAATTCACTTCCCGGGCCCCTGGAAGCATGAAAATCACTTCACACATGCTCATTTTAGCTCTTAAACTGATGATCGACATACAAATGTGAACTGACGTTCAAAAATAAAACATTTGAAAACGGACCATTTTTCACCTTTCTGAAGCATGACGTAATGGGGGGGTGTTATCTCTTTTGTCAAAAATCACCTGTTTTTGCTTGAACATTAAATGCCTCCAAATGGTATTTAATTCACTTCCCGGGCCCCTGGAAGCATGAAAATCACTTTAAACATGCTAATTTTAGCTCTTAAACTGATGATCTACCTACAAATGTGAACTGACGTTCAAAAATAAAACATTTGAAAATGGACCATTTTTCACCTTTCTGAAGCATGACGTAATGGGGGGGTGTTATCTCTTTTGTCAAAAATCACCTGTTTTTGCTTGAACATTAAATGCCTCCAAATGGTATTTAATTCACTTCCCGGACCCCTGGAAGCATGAAAATCACTTTCAACATGCTAATTTTAGCTCTTAAACTGATGATCTACCTACAAATGTGAACTGACGTTCAAAAATAAAACATTTGAAACGGACCATTTTTCACCTTTCTGAAGCATGACGTAATGGGGGGGGTGTTATCTCTTTTGTCAAAAATCACCTGTTTTTGCTTGAACATTAAATGCCTCCAAATGGTATTTAATTCACTTCCCGGGCCCCTGGAAGCATGAAAATCACTTTAAACATGCTCATTTTAGCTCTTAAACTGATGATCTACATACAAATGTGAACTGACGTTCAAAAATAAAACATTTGAAAACGGACCATTTTTCACCTTTCTGAAGCATGACGTAATGGGGGGGTGTTATCGCTTTTGTCAAAAATCACCTGTTTTTGCTTGGACATTAAATGCCTCCAAATAGTATTTAATTCACTTCCCGGCCCCCTGGAAGCATGAAAATCACTTTAAACATGCTCATTTTAGCTCTTAAACTGATGATCTACCTACAAATGTGAACTGACGTTCAAAAATAAAACATTTGAAAACGGACCATTTTTCACCTTTCTGAAGCATGACTTAATGGGGGGGTGTTATCTCTTTTGTTAAAAATCACCTGTTTTTGCTTGAACATTAAATGCCTCCAAATGGTATTTAATTCACTTCCCGGGCCCCTGGAAGCATGAAAATCACTTTAAACATGCTCATTTTAGCTCTTAAACTGATGATCTACATACAAATGTGAACTGACGTTCAAAAATAAAACATTTGAAACGGACCATTTTTCACCTTTATGAAGCATGACGTAATGGGGGGGTGTTATCTCTTTTGTCAAAAATCACCTGTTTTTGCTTGAACATTAAATGCCTCCAAATGGTATTTAATTCACTTCCCGGGCCCCTGGAAGCATGAAAATCACTTTAAACATGCTAATTTTAGCTCTTAAACTGATGATCTACCTACAAATGTGAACTGACGTTCAAAAATAAAACATTTGAAAACGGACCATTTTTCACCTTTCTGAAGCATGACTTAATGGGGGGGTGTTATCTCTTTTGTCAAAAATCACCTGTTTTTGCTTGAACATTAAATGTCTCCAAATGGTATTTAATTCACTTCCCGGACCACTGGAAGCATGAAAATCACTTTAAACATGCTAATTTTAGCTCTTAAACTGATGAACTACCTACAAATGTGAACTGACGTTCAAAAATAAAACATTTGAAACGGACCATTTTTCACCTTTCTGAAGCATGACGTAATGGGGGGTGTTATCTCTTTTGTCAAAAATCACCTGTTTTTGCTTGAACATTAAATGCCTCCAAATGGTATTTAATTCACTTCCCGGGCCCCTGGAAGCATGAAAATCACTTTAAACATGCTAATTTTAGCTCTTAAACTGATGATCTACCTACAAATGTGAACTGATGTTCAAAAATAAAACATTTGAAACGGACCATTTTTCACCTTTCTGAAGCATGACGTAATGGGGGGGTGTTATCTCTTTTGTCAAAAATCACCTGTTTGTGCTTGAACATTAAATGCCTCCAAATGGTATTTAATTCACTTCCCGGGCCCCTGGAAGCATGACAATCACTTTAAACATGCAAATTTTAGCTCTTAAACTGATGATCTACCTACAAATGTGAACTGACGTTCAAAAATAAAACATTTGAAAACGGACCATTTTTCACCTTTCTGAAGCATAAAGTAATGGGGGGGTGTTATCTCTTTTGTCAAAAATCACCTGTTTTTGCTTGAACATTAAATGCCTCCAAATGGTATTTAATTCACTTCCCAGACCACTGGAAGCATGAAAATCACTTTAAACATGCTAATTTTAGCTCTAAAACTGATGATCTACCTACAAATGTGAACTGACGTTCAAAAATAAAACATTTGAAATGGACCATTTTTCACCTTTATGAAGCATGACATAATGGGGGGGGTTTTATCTCTTTTGTCAAAAATCACCTGTTTTGCTTGAACATTAAATGCCTCCAAATGGTATTTAATTTACTTCCCGGGCCCCTGGAAGCATGAAAATCACTTTAAACATGCTAATTTTAGCTCTTAAACTGATGATCTACCTACAAATGTGAACTGACGTTCAAAAATAAAACATTTGAAAACGGACCCTTTGTCACCTTTCTGAAGCATGACGTAATGGGGGGGTGTTATCTCTTTTGTCAAAAATCATCTGTTTTTGCTTGAACATTAAATGCCTCCAAATGGTATTTAATTCACTTCCCGGGCCCCTGGAAGCATGAAAATCACTTTAAACATGCTCATTTTAGCTCTTAAACTGATGATCTACATACAAATGTGAACTGACGTTCAAAAATAAAACATTTGAAAACGGACCATTTTTCACCTTTCTGAAGCTTGACGTAATGGGGGGGTGTTATCTCTTTTGTCAAAAAAACTTGTTTTTGCTTGAACATTAAATGCCTCCAAATGGTATTTAATTCACTTCCCGGGCCCCTGGAAGCATGAAAATCACTTCACACATGCTCATTTTAGCTCTTAAACTGATGATTGACATACAAATGTGAACTGACGTTCAAAAATAAAACATTTGAAAACGGACCATTTTTCACCTTTCTGAAGCATGACGTAATGGGGGGGTGTTATCTCTTTTGTCAAAAATCACCTGTTTTTGCTTGAACATTAAATGCCTCCAAATGGTATTTAATTCACTTCCCGGGCCCCTGGAAGCATGAAAATCACTTTAAACATGCTAATTTTAGCTCTTAAACTGATGATCTACCTACAAATGTGAACTGACGTTCAAAAATAAAACATTTGAAAACGGACCATTTTTCACCTTTCTGAAGCATGACGTAATGGGGGGGTGTTATCTCTTTTGTCAAAAATCACCTGTTTTTGCTTGAACATTAAATGCCTCCAAATGGTATTTAATTCACTTCCCGGACCCCTGGAAGCATGAAAATCACTTTCAACATGCTAATTTTAGCTCTTAAACTGATGATCTACCTACAAATATGAACTGACGTTCAAAAATAAAACATTTGAAACGGACCATTTTTCACCTTTCTGAAGCATGACGTAATGGGGGGGGTGTTATCTCTTTTGTCAAAAATCACCTGTTTTTGCTTGAACATTAAATGCCTCCAAATGGTATTTAATTCACTTCCCGGGCCCCTGGAAGCATGAAAATCACTTTAAACATGCTCATTTTAGCTCTTAAACTGATGATCTACATACAAATGTGAACTGACGTTCAAAAATAAAACATTTGAAAACGGACCATTTTTCACCTTTCTGAAGCATGACGTAATGGGGGGGTGTTATCTCTTTTGTCAAAAATCACCTGTTTTTGCTTGAACATTAAATGCCTCCAAATGGTATTTAATTAACTTCCCGGGCCCCTGGAAGCATGAAAATCACTTTAAACATGCTCATTTTAGCTCTTAAACTGATGATCTACATACAAATGTGAACTGACGTTCAAAAATAAAACATTTGAAACGGACCATTTTTCACCTTTATGAAGCATGACGTAATGGGGGTGTTATCTCTTTTGTCAAAAATCACCTGTTTTTTCTTGGACATTAAATGCCTCCAAATAGTATTTAATTCACTTCCCGGCCCCCTGGAAGCAT
Organism: Lissotriton helveticus; assembly: GCF_964261635.1. Lineage (NCBI taxonomy): Eukaryota > Metazoa > Chordata > Amphibia > Caudata > Salamandridae > Lissotriton > Lissotriton helveticus. The sequence goes on from NC_136073.1 coordinate 715,334,848, forward strand.
GAAAATCACTTTAAACATGCTCATTTTAGCTCTTAAACTGATGATCTACCTACAAATGTGAACTGACGTTCAAAAATAAAACATTTGAAAACGGACCATTTTTCACCTTTCTGAAGCATGACTTAATGGGGGGGTGTTATCTCTTTTGTTAAAAATCACCTGTTTTTGCTTGAACATTAAATGCCTCCAAATGGTATTTAATTCACTTCCCGGGCCCCTGGAAGCATGAAAATCACTTTAAACATGCTCATTTTAGCTCTTAAACTGATGATCTACATACAAATGTGAACTGACGTTCAAAAATAAAACATTTGAAACGGACCATTTTTCACCTTTATGAAGCATGACGTAATGGGGGGGTGTTATCTCTTTTGTCAAAAATCACCTGTTTTTGCTTGAACATTAAATGCCTCCAAATGGTATTTAATTCACTTCCCGGGCCCCTGGAAGCATGAAAATCACTTTAAACATGCTAATTTTAGCTCTTAAACTGATGATCTACCTACAAATGTGAACTGACGTTCAAAAATAAAACATTTGAAAACGGACCATTTTTCACCTTTCTGAAGCATGACTTAATGGGGGGGTGTTATCTCTTTTGTCAAAAATCACCTGTTTTTGCTTGGACATTAAATGTCTCCAAATGGTATTTAATTCACTTCCCGGACCACTGGAAGCATGAAAATCACTTTAAACATGCTAATTTTAGCTCTTAAACTGATGAACTACCTACAAATGTGAACTGACGTTCAAAAATAAAACATTTGAAACGGACCATTTTTCACCTTTCTGAAGCATGACGTAATGGGGGGTGTTATCTCTTTTGTCAAAAATCACCTGTTTTTGCTTGAACATTAAATGCCTCCAAATGGTATTTAATTCACTTCCCGGGCCCCTGGAAGCATGAAAATCACTTTAAACATGCTAATTTTAGCTCTTAAACTGATGATCTACCTACAAATGTGAACTGATGTTCAAAAATAAAACATTTGAAACGGACCATTTTTCACCTTTCTGAAGCATGACGTAATGGGGGGGTGTTATCTCTTTTGTCAAAAATCACCTGTTTGTGCTTGAACATTAAATGCCTCCAAATGGTATTTAATTCACTTCCCGGGCCCCTGGAAGCATGAAAATCACTTTAAACATGCAAATTTTAGCTCTTAAACTGATGATCTACCTACAAATGTGAACTGACGTTCAAAAATAAAACATTTGAAAACGGACCATTTTTCACCTTTCTGAAGCATAAAGTAATGGGGGGGTGTTATCTCTTTTGTCAAAAATCACCTGTTTTTGCTTGAACATTAAATGCCTCCAAATGGTATTTAATTCACTTCCCAGACCACTGGAAGCATGAAAATCACTTTAAACATGCTAATTTTAGCTTTAAACTGATGATCTACCTACAAATGTGAACTGACGTTCAAAAATAAAACATTTGAAATGGACCATTTTTCACCTTTATGAAGCATGACATAATGGGGGGGGTTTTATCTCTTTTGTCAAAAATCACCTGTTTTGCTTGAACATTAAATGCCTCCAAATGGTATTTAATTTACTTCCCGGGCCCCTGGAAGCATGAAAATCACTTTAAACATGCTAATTTTAGCTCTTAAACTGATGATCTACCTACAAATGTGAACTGACGTTCAAAAATAAAACATTTGAAAACGGACCCTTTTTCACCTTTCTGAAGCATGACGTAATGGGGGGGTGTTATCTCTTTTGTCAAAAATCATCTGTTTTTGCTTGAACATTAAATGCCTCCAAATGGTATTTAATTCACTTCCCGGGCCCCTGGAAGCATGAAAATCACTTTAAACATGCTCATTTTAGCTCTTAAACTGATGATCTACATACAAATGTGAACTGATGTTCAAAAATAAAACATTTGAAAACGGACCATTTTTCACCTTTCTGAAGCATGACGTAATGGGGGGGTGTTATCTCTTTTGTCAAAAAAACTTGTTTTTGCTTGAACATTAAATGCCTCCAAATGGTATTTAATTCACTTCCCGGGCCCCTGGAAGCATGAAAATCACTTCACACATGCTCATTTTAGCTCTTAAACTGATGATCGACATACAAATGTGAACTGACGTTCAAAAATAAAACATTTGAAAACGGACCATTTTTCACCTTTCTGAAGCATGACGTAATGGGGGGGTGTTATCTCTTTTGTCAAAAATCACCTGTTTTTGCTTGAACATTAAATGCCTCCAAATGGTATTTAATTCACTTCCCGGGCCCCTGGAAGCATGAAAATCACTTTAAACATGCTAATTTTAGCTCTTAAACTGATGATCTACCTACAAATGTGAACTGACGTTCAAAAATAAAACATTTGAAAATGGACCATTTTTCACCTTTCTGAAGCATGACGTAATGGGGGGGTGTTATCTCTTTTGTCAAAAATCACCTGTTTTTGCTTGAACATTAAATGCCTCCAAATGGTATTTAATTCACTTCCCGGACCCCTGGAAGCATGAAAATCACTTTCAACATGCTAATTTTAGCTCTTAAACTGATGATCTACCTACAAATGTGAACTGACGTTCAAAAATAAAACATTTGAAACGGACCATTTTTCACCTTTCTGAAGCATGACGTAATGGGGGGGGTGTTATCTCTTTTGTCAAAAATCACCTGTTTTTGCTTGAACATTAAATGCCTCCAAATGGTATTTAATTCACTTCCCGGGCCCCTGGAAGCATGAAAATCACTTTAAACATGCTCATTTTAGCTCTTAAACTGATGATCTACATACAAATGTGAACTGACGTTCAAAAATAAAACATTTGAAAACGGACCATTTTTCACCTTTCTGAAGCATGACGTAATGGGGGGGTGTTATCGCTTTTGTCAAAAATCACCTGTTTTTGCTTGGACATTAAATGCCTCCAAATAGTATTTAATTCACTTCCCGGCCCCCTGGAAGCATGAAAATCACTTTAAACATGCTCATTTTAGCTCTTAAACTGATGATCTACCTACAAATGTGAACTGACGTTCAAAAATAAAACATTTGAAAACGGACCATTTTTCACCTTTCTGAAGCATGACTTAATGGGGGGGTGTTATCTCTTTTGTTAAAAATCACCTGTTTTTGCTTGAACATTAAATGCCTCCAAATGGTATTTAATTCACTTCCCGGGCCCCTGGAAGCATGAAAATCACTTTAAACATGCTCATTTTAGCTCTTAAACTGATGATCTACATACAAATGTGAACTGACGTTCAAAAATAAAACATTTGAAACGGACCATTTTTCACCTTTATGAAGCATGACGTAATGGGGGGGTGTTATCTCTTTTGTCAAAAATCACCTGTTTTTGCTTGAACATTAAATGCCTCCAAATGGTATTTAATTCACTTCCCGGGCCCCTGGAAGCATGAAAATCACTTTAAACATGCTAATTTTAGCTCTTAAACTGATGATCTACCTACAAATGTGAACTGACGTTCAAAAATAAAACATTTGAAAACGGACCATTTTTCACCTTTCTGAAGCATGACTTAATGGGGGGGTGTTATCTCTTTTGTCAAAAATCACCTGTTTTTGCTTGAACATTAAATGTCTCCAAATGGTATTTAATTCACTTCCCGGACCACTGGAAGCATGAAAATCACTTTAAACATGCTAATTTTAGCTCTTAAACTGATGAACTACCTACAAATGTGAACTGACGTTCAAAAATAAAACATTTGAAAACGGACCATTTTTCACCTTTCTGAAGCATGACGTAATGGGGGGGTGTTATCGCTTTTGTCAAAAATCACCTGTTTTTGCTTGGACATTAAATGCCTCCAAATAGTATTTAATTCACTTCCCGGGCCCCTGGAAGCATGAAAATCACTTTAAACATGCTAATTTTAGCTCTTAAACTGATGATCTACCTACAAATGTGAACTGATGTTCAAAAATAAAACATTTGAAACGGACCATTTTTCACCTTTCTGAAGCATGACGTAATGGGGGGGTGTTATCTCTTTTGTCAAAAATCACCTGTTTGTGCTTGAACATTAAATGCCTCCAAATGGTATTTAATTCACTTCCCGGGCCCCTGGAAGCATGAAAATCACTTTAAACATGCAAATTTTAGCTCTTAAACTGATGATCTACCTACAAATGTGAACTGACGTTCAAAAATAAAACATTTGAAAACGGACCATTTTTCACCTTTCTGAAGCATAAAGTAATGGGGGGGTGTTATCTCTTTTGTCAAAAATCACCTGTTTTTGCTTGAACATTAAATGCCTCCAAATGGTATTTAATTCACTTCCCAGACCACTGGAAGCATGAAAATCACTTTAAACATGCTAATTTTAGCTTTAAACTGATGATCTACCTACAAATGTGAACTGACGTTCAAAAATAAAACATTTGAAATGGACCATTTTTCACCTTTATGAAGCATGACATAATGGGGGGGGTTTTATCTCTTTTGTCAAAAATCACCTGTTTTGCTTGAACATTAAATGCCTCCAAATGGTATTTAATTTACTTCCCGGGCCCCTGGAAGCATGAAAATCACTTTAAACATGCTAATTTTAGCTCTTAAACTGATGATCTACCTACAAATGTGAACTGACGTTCAAAAATAAAACATTTGAAAACGGACCCTTTTTCACCTTTCTGAAGCATGACGTAATGGGGGGGTGTTATCTCTTTTGTCAAAAATCATCTGTTTTTGCTTGAACATTAAATGCCTCCAAATGGTATTTAATTCACTTCCCGGGCCCCTGGAAGCATGAAAATCACTTTAAACATGCTCATTTTAGCTCTTAAACTGATGATCTACATACAAATGTGAACTGATGTTCAAAAATAAAACATTTGAAAACGGACCATTTTTCACCTTTCTGAAGCATGACGTAATGGGGGGGTGTTATCTCTTTTGTCAAAAAAACTTGTTTTTGCTTGAACATTAAATGCCTCCAAATGGTATTTAATTCACTTCCCGGGCCCCTGGAAGCATGAAAATCACTTCACACATGCTCATTTTAGCTCTTAAACTGATGATCGACATACAAATGTGAACTGACGTTCAAAAATAAAACATTTGAAAACGGACCATTTTTCACCTTTCTGAAGCATGACGTAATGGGGGGGTGTTATCTCTTTTGTCAAAAATCACCTGTTTTTGCTTGAACATTAAATGCCTCCAAATGGTATTTAATTCACTTCCCGGGCCCCTGGAAGCATGAAAATCACTTTAAACATGCTAATTTTAGCTCTTAAACTGATGATCTACCTACAAATGTGAACTGACGTTCAAAAATAAAACATTTGAAAATGGACCATTTTTCACCTTTCTGAAGCATGACGTAATGGGGGGGTGTTATCTCTTTTGTCAAAAATCACCTGTTTTTGCTTGAACATTAAATGCCTCCAAATGGTATTTAATTCACTTCCCGGACCCCTGGAAGCATGAAAATCACTTTCAACATGCTAATTTTAGCTCTTAAACTGATGATCTACCTACAAATGTGAACTGACGTTCAAAAATAAAACATTTGAAACGGACCATTTTTCACCTTTCTGAAGCATGACGTAATGGGGGGGGTGTTATCTCTTTTGTCAAAAATCACCTGTTTTTGCTTGAACATTAAATGCCTCCAAATGGTATTTAATTCACTTCCCGGGCCCCTGGAAGCATGAAAATCACTTTAAACATGCTCATTTTAGCTCTTAAACTGATGATCTACATACAAATGTGAACTGACGTTCAAAAATAAAACATTTGAAAACGGACCATTTTTCACCTTTCTGAAGCATGACGTAATGGGGGGGTGTTATCGCTTTTGTCAAAAATCACCTGTTTTTGCTTGGACATTAAATGCCTCCAAATAGTATTTAATTCACTTCCCGGCCCCCTGGAAGCATGAAAATCACTTTAAACATGCTCATTTTAGCTCTTAAACTGATGATCTACCTACAAATGTGAACTGACGTTCAAAAATAAAACATTTGAAAACGGACCATTTTTCACCTTTCTGAAGCATGACTTAATGGGGGGGTGTTATCTCTTTTGTTAAAAATCACCTGTTTTTGCTTGAACATTAAATGCCTCCAAATGGTATTTAATTCACTTCCCGGGCCCCTGGAAGCATGAAAATCACTTTAAACATGCTCATTTTAGCTCTTAAACTGATGATCTACATACAAATGTGAACTGACGTTCAAAAATAAAACATTTGAAACGGACCATTTTTCACCTTTATGAAGCATGACGTAATGGGGGGGTGTTATCTCTTTTGTCAAAAATCACCTGTTTTTGCTTGAACATTAAATGCCTCCAAATGGTATTTAATTCACTTCCCGGGCCCCTGGAAGCATGAAAATCACTTTAAACATGCTAATTTTAGCTCTTAAACTGATGATCTACCTACAAATGTGAACTGACGTTCAAAAATAAAACATTTGAAAACGGACCATTTTTCACCTTTCTGAAGCATGACTTAATGGGGGGGTGTTATCTCTTTTGTCAAAAATCACCTGTTTTTGCTTGAACATTAAATGTCTCCAAATGGTATTTAATTCACTTCCCGGACCACTGGAAGCATGAAAATCACTTTAAACATGCTAATTTTAGCTCTTAAACTGATGAACTACCTACAAATGTGAACTGACGTTCAAAAATAAAACATTTGAAACGGACCATTTTTCACCTTTCTGAAGCATGACGTAATGGGGGGTGTTATCTCTTTTGTCAAAAATCACCTGTTTTTGCTTGAACATTAAATGCCTCCAAATGGTATTTAATTCACTTCCCGGGCCCCTGGAAGCATGAAAATCACTTTAAACATGCTAATTTTAGCTCTTAAACTGATGATCTACCTACAAATGTGAACTGATGTTCAAAAATAAAACATTTGAAACGGACCATTTTTCACCTTTCTGAAGCATGACGTAATGGGGGGGTGTTATCTCTTTTGTCAAAAATCACCTGTTTGTGCTTGAACATTAAATGCCTCCAAATGGTATTTAATTCACTTCCCGGGCCCCTGGAAGCATGAAAATCACTTTAAACATGCAAATTTTAGCTCTTAAACTGATGATCTACCTACAAATGTGAACTGACGTTCAAAAATAAAACATTTGAAAACGGACCATTTTTCACCTTTCTGAAGCATAAAGTAATGGGGGGGTGTTATCTCTTTTGTCAAAAATCACCTGTTTTTGCTTGAACATTAAATGCCTCCAAATGGTATTTAATTCACTTCCCAGACCACTGGAAGCATGAAAATCACTTTAAACATGCTAATTTTAGCTCTAAAACTGATGATCTACCTACAAATGTGAACTGACGTTCAAAAATAAAACATTTGAAATGGACCATTTTTCACCTTTATGAAGCATGACATAATGGGGGGGGTTTTATCTCTTTTGTCAAAAATCACCTGTTTTGCTTGAACATTAAATGCCTCCAAATGGTATTTAATTTACTTCCCGGGCCCCTGGAAGCATGAAAATCACTTTAAACATGCTAATTTTAGCTCTTAAACTGATGATCTACCTACAAATGTGAACTGACGTTCAAAAATAAAACATTTGAAAACGGACCCTTTTTCACCTTTCTGAAGCATGACGTAATGGGGGGGTGTTATCTCTTTTGTCAAAAATCATCTGTTTTTGCTTGAACATTAAATGCCTCCAAATGGTATTTAATTCACTTCCCGGGCCCCTGGAAGCATGAAAATCACTTTAAACATGCTCATTTTAGCTCTTAAACTGATGATCTACATACAAATGTGAACTGACATTCAAAAATAAAACATTTGAAAACGGACCATTTTTCACCTTTCTGAAGCTTGACGTAATGGGGGGGTGTTATCTCTTTTGTCAAAAAAACTTGTTTTTGCTTGAACATTAAATGCCTCCAAATGGTATTTAATTCACTTCCCGGGCCCCTGGAAGCATGAAAATCACTTCACACATGCTCATTTTAGCTCTTAAACTGATGATTGACATACAAATGTGAACTGACGTTCAAAAATAAAACATTTGAAAACGGACCATTTTTCACCTTTCTGAAGCATGACGTAATGGGGGGGTGTTATCTCTTTTGTCAAAAATCACCTGTTTTTGCTTGAACATTAAATGCCTCCAAATGGTATTTAATTCACTTCCCGGGCCCCTGGAAGCATGAAAATCACTTTAAACATGCTAATTTTAGCTCTTAAACTGATGATCTACCTACAAATGTGAACTGACGTTCAAAAATAAAACATTTGAAAACGGACCATTTTTCACCTTTCTGAAGCATGACGTAATGGGGGGGTGTTATCTCTTTTGTCAAAAATCACCTGTTTTTGCTTGAACATTAAATGCCTCCAAATGGTATTTAATTCACTTCCCGGACCCCTGGAAGCATGAAAATCACTTTCAACATGCTAATTTTAGCTCTTAAACTGATGATCTACCTACAAATATGAACTGACGTTCAAAAATAAAACATTTGAAACGGACCATTTTTCACCTTTCTGAAGCATGACGTAATGGGGGGGGTGTTATCTCTTTTGTCAAAAATCACCTGTTTTTGCTTGAACATTAAATGCCTCCAAATGGTATTTAATTCACTTCCCGGGCCCCTGGAAGCATGAAAATCACTTTAAACATGCTCATTTTAGCTCTTAAACTGATGATCTACATACAAATGTGAACTGACGTTCAAAAATAAAACATTTGAAAACGGACCATTTTTCACCTTTCTGAAGCATGACGTAATGGGGGGGTGTTATCTCTTTTGTCAAAAATCACCTGTTTTTGCTTGAACATTAAATGCCTCCAAATGGTATTTAATTAACTTCCCGGGCCCCTGGAAGCATGAAAATCACTTTAAACATGCTCATTTTAGCTCTTAAACTGATGATCTACATACAAATGTGAACTGACGTTCAAAAATAAAACATTTGAAACGGACCATTTTTCACCTTTATGAAGCATGACGTAATGGGGGTGTTATCTCTTTTGTCAAAAATCACCTGTTTTTGCTTGAACATTAAATGCCTCCAAATGGTATTTGTTGGAAACGGGATCTCTGGCTGGCCAAGGCTTGCGCCAACGTCAGTCAGAGACCACCACTTCCACGTCAGGGCAAGGGAGTCACACGCCAAGATAACCCCTACTCGCCCTCTAGGTAACGTGGCGCGAGCAGCAAGGCTAAACTTGGAGGCTATGTAGGTTAAGTATTTGCGCACGCACCCCAGCAACAACACCCAAAGGCCCACCACAAAGGAAACTCCACACAAGGTTATATAAAAATAGCCTTTGTATTATACCAAAACACATTAGATAAGAACACACATTTTACACTGTGCCAACAGGCACGGGCAGAATTTACAAGGGATATGTACAAGACAGGGCCACATGGACCACTGTCAGGAATCATCACTTTTTAGGAATAGTAAATAGCACATAGAACACTTTTAGAACAAGTTAGAAAATGTAGCACACAACCAGTAATACTGGTATAGGGTAAGTACCTCCTACGCAACCCTAACCACCTTAGGAAAATATTGCGCAGGGAACCAAGACCTCACTAGCAACACCTGTACTAGGAGAAAAACAACCACCTAAGAATCACCATCATTTAGGGGTATAAGCATAGGCACATTACACATGATGCATTAACATTCAGCGGGGTAGGGAAATAAAACACATGATGTATCAACATTCAGCGGTGTAGGGGAAAAACACATGATGTATCAAAACACATTCAGAGGTGCAAGCACAAGCAATTGCGCAAAACTCACATGAGCCACAACCTGTGGCAGTCCCTAGGCCCTCTGGCCTTGTTGGGGCTAGGACGCCCTGTGTCCCAATGTCAGGGCCTAAACGTAGCAGCTGCCCACGAAGTGCTGGGCAGCTGGTGTAGATAAAGAGGGCCAAATCCCAAATCTACTGTCCTCCAAAGAGCCTCGCTGGGCTCTTCAACCCCGCAACGTTCCTGAGCCTCTCTGGGGCTCTACAACAACAATGGGCCCTAGAGCCTTTCTGGGCTCTGTGAATATGAAATGCCCCCTAGAGCCTCTCTGGGCTCTCAAAACACATCTGGCACCTTCTTGAGCCTCTCTGGGCTCTCAGAATTAAATGTGCCCCCACGAGCCTCGCTGGGCTCTAAAACAAATATGGCACTCGGAGCCTCTCTGGGGCTCTAAACAATGATGGGCTGGGAGCCTCGTGGGCTCTACAAACAAGGAATGCCCCTTCGCGTTGGAGCCTCTCGTGGCTCGTGAAACAAATAGCCCCTCAGACGTTGGAGTCCCTCCTCGGGGGACTCAATATCGCAAATGCCCAAGAGGAGCCTCTGCTGCTCTTAAATGACAGGCGGGAACAAGGGAGAGAGCGGCCCGCTGCCACGGGGCCGCTCTAATGCTGCGTCCTCCCCCCTGGCCACCACTTGGAACCAGCCGCCCCCTCACGGAGCTTCACTCACCGGGGCTCTCGTTGCTGCCGGTCTCTCTCTCTTCCTGCTGCGGCGGGCGGGGCTCTCGGACTCAGGAGAGCCTCGCCGACGTCTTGTGTGGTGGCGGGGGCGGGCACCGACAATGTGCCCCGCGCCCCCTCCGCTCCATACCTCGGCGGTCCTTCTCTTCTAGATGCAGCAGGGCTCCCTTGCATCACGGGAGCCCTGCTAGCCGGCCGTCACGCTTCTTCTCCTCCGCCACTCCGGTCTCTCCCCTCGCGCTGCAATGCCGAGGGCCGGACTTCCGGTTCTTTCTCCCGGGGCCGCGCTACGATTGGTTGGCCGGCCCCACTACATCCGGGTCGTCGCGGGCCGCGGGGCGGCCCGTTTCCAGACAGGCAGGCGGGCAGAGATTTTCCCGAGGAGTGGGCTCCCTCGCGGAACGTAATTTTTAAAAGATGAAGGTGGCGGCAACGCCGCGGTGCCAATGCCGGGTGGCACCGGCCAATTAAAATCACAATAGGCGAGGTGGGCTCTCTCAGAGTGCGCAGCAGCACTCGAGCACCCCATGGACAGGAGCGCTTCCCCCTGAGGGAAAACCACAGCGCTCTGCCCAGCAGTCAGAAGGAAATGCCCAAAAGGTCCTAGGGGAAAATCACAGCGCCTCCAGGCGCTATAAGGACAAATCCAGCGCTACCAGAGCTAGTAAAGAAAAAGCACTTCAAGGTGCTTAGGGGGGCAGAAAGTCCAGCAAAGTCCCCCCCTCAGCCCATGCAAGGCAGAGGGGTCCCCCCAGGAGTCCTCCAGGCATCCAGGGGCTGGGCAGCGCCCGCCCCTGGTAGATTCAAGTCAGAAACCAGAACATCTTCTAAGAGGTCACAGCCTCTTTTTATACAGAGCAACCCTTTGTCTGTAGGTGCAGGGTGGGGGCAGAACCAGTTGCAGCTGGTTCTGGAGCACTCTTGATGGCCCAACCACCCATTCTATTTACTGGCAGGGCTTGGGTCATCAGTCACACCACAGGGGGGCGGAGCCAGCATTGTGTGGGGAAAACCCAGCCCATCCAGGACACAGGTACACTCCTCCCACACATCACTCATGCTAATCTCACACTCACCACCGGGCAGACCCATCCAGACTTCCTGGAGCCTGGCATGCCAGCCAGCTCCAGCCAATCACGCTCCAGCACCCTCTCTGCACACACACATCAATGTCCAGAAGTAGCACTTCCCTTCTAGACACATACATGCCGCATACACCATCTCGCAGCATTCACTCTCACGAGTTCACACATATTAAACTCGAGCCTGCACTCCCCACGCATCAGGAACTACCAGGGACACACACATTCCCCATGCATTCCTATGGGAGGGCAGGCCAGCCATGCTACACGCACGCACTTTCACTCTGGGACCCAGGGAAAAGTGCGCAGAGACCCAAAATCACTACACAGGGTCACAAATAAAAGCAAAAAGTCTAGGGGTGAACCAGCCATAAGGCCCGGGTCCAACACAACCCCCTTCCAGCCAAACGCAGGGTAGACCGATCACCACGGTGATGGGCTTCCCTGCTTTGGGCGAAAGAACACGGACACGGGCCCGCCACTGCCGGGACACCGTCCTGTTCCACGCCACTGTGAACCCCTAGGGTTCCTTCTAAAGCTACGGTAAGGACCAACTGGGCTACCCCACTGGTACTCCTCAGCTGTCCGCGGCCAGGACCAGGCCCTAGGCTATCCAAATGTCACAGGTCCTGACCACTTCACAGAGTGGGGGGCAGTAACCCCTGGCACACAGTAGCCATTCTCCACTCTCCCTCTCAGTGTAGTTCCAAACTACCACTGATCCGTCATTCTAGGGTCCGCACCCTCAGGCTGACCAGAGGTCACGGGCAAGAATGCCCCACCCTACCTCTATTTCCGGGGTTCCGCACCCTCCCAGGGAGGCACCCACCAGAACACAACTCTCCCACCAGATCAGGACCTCACTCCATCAACTGGTCTACCACCTGGGATCTACCTTCCGGCTACATCGGGGTCAGAGGCGAGGACTCCCTCCCTCTGCACCCCCTTCCAGTTCCATGATCACAGGGTGAGTCCCAGTATGTCTCAGGCTAGACAGAGCACACGCCAGCGGCGTATCAGCGACACACTCTCCTCCAGTACTCCCTATCACAGGGTGATTCTCAGTATGTTCCAGGCTAGACAGAGCACACGCCAGCGGCGTATCAGCGACACACTCTCCTCCAGTACTCCCTATCACAGGGTGATTCTCAGTATGTTCCAGGCTAGACAGAGCACACGCCAGCGGCGTATCAGCAACACACTTTCCTCCAGTACTCCCTATCGCAGTGGGATTCTCAGTATGTCTCAGGCTAGACAGAGCACACGCCAGCAGCGTATCAGCAACACACTTTCCTCCCAACTGTTCAGGACCCTTATCAAAGACGCTCTTACCTCCAGGTCAGGCTACCTGAACCTGGCCTCCCCCCTCCTCGGGGAATGACCTCCAGAGGCCCCACAAATGGTCAAGCACTCTAGACGGCCAAATGCCCAGCGAACCAGTACTTCACGGGGAGCACGCATGCCCCACTACGAGGGTGACACATAACTACTGTGTCTCGTGACAGTCTGCCTGGCTCTAACCTCGCGACCTCCTGCCCACCTGGCAGGGCGCAGAGATCCCCCAGGACAGAAGTGGCATCACCATGGTCACTCACTGGTGGCCCAGCCCTTCTGGCTGGCCCCTGACCCACTGGTTCCTCCACTGGGGACTCTTTCCCCCTCTCACTCCTCAACCAGGACTTCTGCACCCTCCACTTAGGAGCGGTACTGCCCATTACTAGGACCGCCGGAGTTCTGGTTACAGAAACTCCCCATCCTCTAGACACAGGAAGATCCTCCTCAAATGACCTGTAAGTACAGCCTAGGCCCCTGACCTGGCGCTCCCTTAGGGAACCCTCCAGGCCCTGAGACAGGGTTTCGGGCCAACGTGAGACACACCGTCCCACACTCACTCCGCCTCCACTGAGACAGGACGTGAGCCCCTACACCCCACCATCCTAATGGGACCTAGCTGGGCTACACATGAACCCCTTCACCTACACAGGATCATCAGATACACAAGGCACTACTTTTAGAATCACTCCCTAATGCCTCTGCAAGACATCTAGCACACCGCCAGACATCCACCTTCTTGTCCAGTGCCTCTGCAGGACCTCCTGCACACCACCAGAGGTACACCTCCTATGCAAGCTCCTTAAAAAAAAACTCACACCAACTCCTCTAGTTCAACACACCACTCATCCACACACTCCCCCTCCAGACTGGCGAGACAGTTCCTCACTGCCCCTGACTCTCAACCTGTACCCCTCTTACTGAGCACCAGGCACCATACTCTGGGAACTGGGAATGGGACTTCACGCACTGGACATATTTTAGCTGCCACCACTGGATCCTACCATACTGGGGAATCCAGACACACACACTACACTCAGGGGATACCCACCCTCCTGACCTAGCCATTTCTCCTCCACACCCCCTCTCTCTCCTCTATCCACCCCTCTGGGGACAGGAACGGGGATTGGACACTGGACCCAGGAAGGAACTCCCTATCTACTGGCGTCCCGCCCCGTCATTTTCTCTCTTCTGCCACTAAACATAAAGTGCAGGAACACCATTTGAAAATGACACTCTTGAGGAAAAATAAAATCATAACAATAATCCCCAACATGTAATTATCTAAAATGCAGAGTTTTGTGGGGTGGCCTGTTGCCACTGCGGTACAACGCAAACACAAATCCGGATCCTCACCGCCTGCCACCAATGTTGGAAACGGGATCTCTGGCTGGCCAAGGCTTGCGCCAACGTCAGTCAGAGACCACCACTTCCACGTCAGGGCAAGGGAGTCACACGCCAAGATAACCCCTACTCGCCCTCTAGGTAACGTGGCGCGAGCAGCAAGGCTAAACTTGGAGGCTATGTAGGTTAAGTATTTGCGCACGCACCCCAGCAACAACACCCAAAGGCCCACCACAAAGGAAACTCCACACAAGGTTATATAAAAATAGCCTTTGTATTATACCAAAACACATTAGATAAGAACACACATTTTACACTGTGCCAACAGGCACGGGCAGAATTTACAAGGGATATGTACAAGACAGGGCCACATGGACCACTGTCAGGAATCATCACTTTTTAGGAATAGTAAATAGCACATAGAACACTTTTAGAACAAGTTAGAAAATGTAGCACACAACCAGTAATACTGGTATAGGGTAAGTACCTCCTACGCAACCCTAACCACCTTAGGAAAATATTGCGCAGGGAACCAAGACCTCACTAGCAACACCTGTACTAGGAGAAAAACAACCACCTAAGAATCACCATCATTTAGGGGTATAAGCATAGGCACATTACACATGATGCATTAACATTCAGCGGGGTAGGGAAATAAAACACATGATGTATCAACATTCAGCGGTGTAGGGGAAAAACACATGATGTATCAAAACACATTCAGAGGTGCAAGCACAAGCAATTGCGCAAAACTCACATGAGCCACAACCTGTGGCAGTCCCTAGGCCCTCTGGCCTTGTTGGGGCTAGGACGCCCTGTGTCCCAATGTCAGGGCCTAAACGTAGCAGCTGCCCACGAAGTGCTGGGCAGCTGGTGTAGATAAAGAGGGCCAAATCCCAAATCTACTGTCCTCCAAAGAGCCTCGCTGGGCTCTTCAACCCCGCAACGTTCCTGAGCCTCTCTGGGGCTCTACAACAACAATGGGCCCTAGAGCCTTTCTGGGCTCTGTGAATATGAAATGCCCCCTAGAGCCTCTCTGGGCTCTCAAAACACATCTGGCACCTTCTTGAGCCTCTCTGGGCTCTCAGAATTAAATGTGCCCCCACGAGCCTCGCTGGGCTCTAAAACAAATATGGCACTCGGAGCCTCTCTGGGGCTCTAAACAATGATGGGCTGGGAGCCTCGTGGGCTCTACAAACAAGGAATGCCCCTTCGCGTTGGAGCCTCTCGTGGCTCGTGAAACAAATAGCCCCTCAGACGTTGGAGTCCCTCCTCGGGGGACTCAATATCGCAAATGCCCAAGAGGAGCCTCTGCGGCTCTTAAATGACAGGCGGGAACAAGGGAGAGCGGCCCGCTGCCACGGGGCCGCTCTAATGCTGCGTCCTCCCCCCTGGCCACCACTTGGAACCAGCCGCCCCCTCACGGAGCTTCACTCACCGGGGCTCTCGTTGCTGCCGGTCTCTCTCTCTTCCTGCTGCGGCGGGCGGGGCTCTCGGACTCAGGAGAGCCTCGCCGACGTCTTGTGTGGTGGCGGGGGCGGGCACCGACAATGTGCCCCGCGCCCCCTCCGCTCCATACCTCGGCGGTCCTTCTCTTCTAGATGCAGCAGGGCTCCCTTGCATCACGGGAGCCCTGCTAGCCGGCCGTCACGCTTCTTCTCCTCCGCCACTCCGGTCTCTCCCCTCGCGCTGCAATGCCGAGGGCCGGACTTCCGGTTCTTTCTCCCGGGGCCGCGCTACGATTGGTTGGCCGGCCCCACTACATCCGGGTCGTCGCGGGCAGCGCGGCGGCCCGTTTCCAGACAGGCAGGCGGGCAGAGATTTTCCCGAGGAGTGGGCTCCCTCGCGGAACGTAATTTTTAAAAGATGAAGGTGGCGGCAACGCCGCGGTGCCAATGCCGGGTGGCACCGGCCAATTAAAATCACAATAGGCGAGGTGGGCTCTCTCAGAGTGCGCAGCAGCACTCGAGCACCCCATGGACAAGAGCGCTTCCCCCTGAGGGAAAACCACAGCGCTCTGCCCAGCAGTCAGAAGGAAATGCCCAAAAGGTCCTAGGGGAAAATCACAGCGCCTCCAGGCGCTATAAGGACAAATCCAGCGCTACCAGAGCTAGTAAAGAAAAAGCACTTCAAGGTGCTTAGGGGGGCAGAAAGTCCAGCAAAGTCCCCCCCTCAGCCCATGCAAGGCAGAGGGGTCCCCCCAGGAGTCCTCCAGGCATCCAGGGGCTGGGCAGCGCCCGCCCCTGGTAGATTCAAGTCAGAAACCAGAACATCTTCTAAGAGGTCACAGCCTCTTTTTATACAGAGCAACCCTTTGTCTGTAGGTGCAGGGTGGGGGCAGAACCAGTTGCAGCTGGTTCTGGAGCACTCTTGATGGCCCAACCACCCATTCTATTTACTGGCAGGGCTTGGGTCATCAGTCACACCACAGGGGGGCGGAGCCAGCATTGTGTGGGGAAAACCCAGCCCATCCAGGACACAGGTACACTCCTCCCACACATCACTCATGCTAATCTCACACTCACCACCGGGCAGACCCATCCAGACTTCCTGGAGCCTGGCATGCCAGCCAGCTCCAGCCAATCACGCTCCAGCACCCTCTCTGCACACACACATCAATGTCCAGAAGTAGCACTTCCCTTCTAGACACATACATGCCGCATACACCATCTCGCAGCATTCACTCTCACGAGTTCACACATATTAAACTCGAGCCTGCACTCCCCACGCATCAGGAACTACCAGGGACACACACATTCCCCATGCATTCCTATGGGAGGGCAGGCCAGCCATGCTACACGCACGCACTTTCACTCTGGGACCCAGGGAAAAGTGCGCAGAGACCCAAAATCACTACACAGGGTCACAAATAAAAGCAAAAAGTCTAGGGGTGAACCAGCCATAAGGCCCGGGTCCAACAGTATTTAATTCACTTCCCGGGCCCCTGGAAGCATGAAAATCACTTTAAACATGCTAATTTTAGCTCTTAAACTGATGATCTACCTACAAATGTGAACTGACGTTCAAAAATAAAACATTTGAAACGGACCATTTTTCACCTTTATGAAGCATGACGTAATGGGGGGGTGTTATCTCTTTTGTCAAAAATCACCTGTTTTTGCTTGAACATTAAATGCCTCCAAATGGTATTTAATTCACTTCCCGGACCCCTGGAAGCATGAAAATCACTTTCAACATGCTAATTTTAGCTCTTAAACTGATGATCTACCTACAAATGTGAACTGACGTTCAAAAATAAAACATTTGACACGGACCATTTTTCACCTTTCTGAAGCATGACGTAATGGGGGGGTGTTATCTCTTTTGTCAAAAATCACCTGTTTTTGCTTGAACATTAAATGCCTCCAAATGGTATTTAATTCACTTCCCGGGCCCCTGGAAGCATGAAAATCACTTTAAACATGCTCATTTTAGCTCTTAAACTGATGATCTACATACAAATGTGAACTGACGTTCAAAAATAAAACATTTGAAAACGGACCATTTTTCACCTTTCTGAAGCATGACGTAATGGGGGGTGTTATCGCTTTTGTCAAAAATCACCTGTTTTTGCTTGGACATTAAATGCCTCCAAATAGTATTTAATTCACTTCCCGGCCCCCTGGAAGCATGAAAATCACTTTAAACATACTCATTTTAGCTCTTAAACTGATGATCTACCTACAAATGTGAACTGACGTTCAAAAATAAAACATTTGAAAACGGACCATTTTTCACCTTTCTGAAGCATGACTTAATGGGGGGGTGTTATCTCTTTTGTTAAAAATCACCTGTTTTTGCTTGAACATTAAATGCCTCCAAATGGTATTTAATTCACTTCCCGGGCCCCTGGAAGCATGAAAATCACTTTAAACATGCTCATTTTAGCTCTTAAACTGATGATCTACATACAAATGTGAACTGACGTTCAAAAATAAAACATTTGAAACGGACCATTTTTCACCTTTATGAAGCATGACGTAATGGGGGGGTGTTATCTCTTTTGTCAAAAATCACCTGTTTTTGCTTGAACATTAAATGCCTCCAAATGGTATTTAATTCACTTCCCGGGCCCCTGGAAGCATGAAAATCACTTTAAACATGCTAATTTTAGCTCTTAAACTGATGATCTACCTACAAATGTGAACTGACGTTCAAAAATAAAACATTTGAAAACGGACCATTTTTCACCTTTCTGAAGCATGACTTAATGGGGGGGTGTTATCTCTTTTGTCAAAAATCACCTGTTTTTGCTTGAACATTAAATGTCTCCAAATGGTATTTAATTCACTTCCCGGACCACTGGAAGCATGAAAATCACTTTAAACATGCTAATTTTAGCTCTTAAACTGATGAACTACCTACAAATGTGAACTGACATTCAAAAATAAAACATTTGAAAACGGACCATTTTTCACCTTTCTGAAGCATGACGTAATGGGGGGGTGTTATCTCTTTTGTCAAAAATCACCTGTTTTTGCTTGAACATTAAATGCCTCCAAATGGTATTTAATTAACTTCCCGGGCCCCTGGAAGCATGAAAATCACTTTAAACATGCTCATTTTAGCTCTTAAACTGATGATCTACATACAAATGTGAACTGACGTTCAAAAATAAAACATTTGAAACGGACCATTTTTCACCTTTATGAAGCATGACGTAATGGGGGGGTGTTATCTCTTTTGTCAAAAATCACCTGTTTTTGCTTGAACATTAAATGCCTCCAAATGGTATTTAATTCACTTCCCGGGCCCCTGGAAGCATGAAAATCACTTTAAACATGCTAATTTTAGCTCTTAAACTGATGATCTACCTACAAATGTGAACTGACGTTCAAAAATAAAACATTTGAAACGGACCATTTTTCACCTTTATGGAGCATGACGTAATGGGGTGGTGTTATCTCTTTTGTCAAAAATCACCTGTTTTTGCTTGAACATTAAATGCCTCCAAATGGTATTTAATTAACTTCCCGGGCCCCTGGAAGCATGAAAATCACTTTAAACATGCTAATTTTAGCTCTTAAACTGATGATCTACCTACAAATGTGAACTGACGTTCAAAAATAAAACATTTGCAAACGGACCATTTTTCACCTTTCTGAAGCATGACGTAATGGGGGGGGTGTTATCTCTTGTCAAAAATCACCTGTTTTTGCTTGAACATTAAATGCCTCCAAATGGTATTTAATTAACTTCCCGGGCCCCTGGAAGCATGAAAATCACTTTAAACATGCTAATTTTAGCTCTTAAACTGATGATCTACCTACAAATGTGAACTGATGTTCAAAAATAAAACATTTGAAACGGACCATTTTTCACCTTTCTGAAGCATGACGTAATGGGGGGGTGTTATCTCTTTTGTCAAAAATCACCTGTTTGTGCTTGAACATTAAATGCCTCCAAATGGTATTTAATTCACTTCCCGGGCCCCTGGAAGCATGAAAATCACTTTAAACATGCTAATTTTAGCTCTAAAACTGATGATCTACCTACAAATGTGAACTGACGTTCAAAAATAAAACATTTGAAAACGGACCATTTTTCACCTTTATGAAGCATGACGTAATGGGGGGGTGTTATCTCTTTTGTTAAAAATCACCTGTTTTGCTTGAACATTAAATGCCTCCAAATGGTATTTAATTTACTTCCCGGGCCCCTGGAAGCATGAAAATCACTTTAAACATGCTAATTTTAGCTCTTAAACTGATGATCTACCTACAAATGTGAACTGACGTTCAAAAATAAAACATTTGAAACGGACCATTTTTCACCTTTCTGAAGCATGACGTAATGGGGGGGTGTTATCTCTTTTGTCAAAAAAACTTGTTTTTGCTTGAACATTAAATGCCTCCAAATGGTATTTAATTCACTTCCCGGGCCCCTGGAAGCATGAAAATCACTTTAAACATGCTAATTTTAGCTCTGAAACTGATGATCTACCTACAAATGTGAACTGACGTTCAAAAATAAAACATTTGAAAACGGACCCTTTTTCACCTTTCTGAAGCATGACGTAATGGGGGGGTGTTATCTCTTTTGTCAAAAATCATCTGTTTTTGCTTGAACATTAAATGCCTCCAAATGGTATTTAATTCACTTCCCGGGCCCCTGGAAGCATGAAAATCACTTTAAACATGCTCATTTTAGCTCTTAAACTGATGATCTACATACAAATGTGAACTGACGTTCAAAAATAAAACATTTGAAAACGGACCATTTTTCACCTTTCTGAAGCATGACGTAATGGGGGGGTGTTATCTCTTTTGTCAAAAAAACTTGTTTTTGCTTGAACATTAAATGCCTCCAAATGGTATTTAATTCACTTCCCGGGCCCCTGGAAGCATGAAAATCACTTTAAACATGCTAATTTTAGCTCTTAAACTGATGATCTACCTACAAATGTGAACTGATGTTCAAAAATAAAACATTTGAAACGGACCATTTTTCACCTTTCTGAAGCATGACGTAATGGGGGGGTGTTATCTCTTTTGTCAAAAATCACCTGTTTGTGCTTGAACATTAAATGCCTCCAAATGGTATTTAATTCACTTCCCGGGCCCCTGGAAGCATGAAAATCACTTTAAACATGCAAATTTTAGCTCTTAAACTGATGATCTACCTACAAATGTGAACTGACGTTCAAAAATAAAACATTTGAAAACGGACCATTTTTCACCTTTCTGAAGCATAAAGTAATGGGGGGGTGTTATCTCTTTTGTCAAAAATCACCTGTTTTTGCTTGAACATTAAATGCCTCCAAATGGTATTTAATTCACTTCCCAGACCACTGGAAGCATGAAAATCACTTTAAACATGCTAATTTTAGCTCTAAAACTGATGATCTACCTACAAATGTGAACTGACGTTCAAAAATAAAACATTTGAAATGGACCATTTTTCACCTTTATGAAGCATGACGTAATGGGGGGGTGTTATCTCTTTTGTCAAAAATCACCTGTTTTGCTTGAACATTAAATGCCTCCAAATGGTATTTAATTTACTTCCCGGGCCCCTGGAAGCATGAAAATCACTTTAAACATGCTAATTTTAGCTCTTAAACTGATGATCTACCTACAAATGTGAACTGACATTCAAAAATAAAACATTTGAAAACGGACCCTTTTTCACCTTTCTGAAGCATGACGTAATGGGGGGGTGTTATCTCTTTTGTCAAAAATCATCTGTTTTTGCTTGAACATTAAATGCCTCCAAATGGTATTTAATTCACTTCCCGGGCCCCTGGAAGCATGAAAATCACTTTAAACATGCTCATTTTAGCTCTTAAACTGATGATCTACATACAAATGTGAACTGACGTTCAAAAATAAAACATTTGAAAACGGACCATTTTTCACCTTTCTGAAGCATGACGTAATGGGGGGGTGTTAACTCTTTTGTCAAAAAAACTTGTTTTTGCTTGAACATTAAATGCCTCCAAATGGTATTTAATTCACTTCCCGGGCCCCTGGAAGCATGAAAATCACTTCACACATGCTCATTTTAGCTCTTAAACTGATGATCGACATACAAATGTGAACTGACGTTCAAAAATAAAACATTTGAAAACGGACCATTTTTCACCTTTCTGAAGCATGACGTAATGGGGGGGTGTTATCTCTTTTGTCAAAAATCACCTGTTTTTGCTTGAACATTAAATGCCTCCAAATGGTATTTAATTCACTTCCCGGGCCCCTGGAAGCATGAAAATCACTTTAAACATGCTAATTTTAGCTCTTAAACTGATGATCTACCTACAAATGTGAACTGACGTTCAAAAATAAAACATTTGAAAACGGACCATTTTTCACCTTTCTGAAGCATGACGTAATGGGGGGGTGTTATCTCTTTTGTCAAAAATCACCTGTTTTTGCTTGAACATTAAATGCCTCCAAATGGTATTTAATTCACTTCCCGGACCCCTGGAAGCATGAAAATCACTTTCAACATGCTAATTTTAGCTCTTAAACTGATGATCTACCTACAAATGTGAACTGACGTTCAAAAATAAAACATTTGAAACGGACCATTTTTCACCTTTCTGAAGCATGACGTAATGGGGGGGGTGTTATATCTTTTGTCAAAAATCACCTGTTTTTGCTTGAACATTAAATGCCTCCAAATGGTATTTAATTCACTTCCCGGGCCCCTGGAAGCATGAAAATCACTTTAAACATGCTCATTTTAGCTCTTAAACTGATGATCTACATACAAATGTGAACTGACGTTCAAAAATAAAACATTTGAAAACGGACCATTTTTCACCTTTCTGAAGCATGACGTAATGGGGGGGTGTTATCGCTTTTGTCAAAAATCACCTGTTTTTGCTTGGACATTAAATGCCTCCAAATAGTATTTAATTCACTTCCCGGCCCCCTGGAAGCATGAAAATCACTTTAAACATGCTCATTTTAGCTCTTAAACTGATGATCTACCTACAAATGTGAACTGACGTTCAAAAATAAAACATTTGAAAACGGACCATTTTTCACCTTTCTGAAGCATGACTTAATGGGGGGGTGTTATCTCTTTTGTTAAAAATCACCTGTTTTTGCTTGAACATTAAATGCCTCCAAATGGTATTTAATTCACTTCCCGGGCCCCTGGAAGCATGAAAATCACTTTAAACATGCTCATTTTAGCTCTTAAACTGATGATCTACATCCAAATGTGAACTGACGTTCAAAAATAAAACATTTGAAACGGACCATTTTTCACCTTTATGAAGCATGACGTAATGGGGGGGGTGTTATCTCTTTTGTCAAAAATCACCTGTTTTTGCTTGAACATTAAATGCCTCCAAATGGTATTTAATTCACTTCCCGGGCCCCTGGAAGCATGAAAATCACTTTAAACATGCAAATTTTAGCTCTTAAACTGATGATCTACCTACAAATGTGAACTGACGTTCAAAAATAAAACATTTGAAAACGGACCATTTTTCACCTTTCTGAAGCATAAAGTAATGGGGGGGTGTTATCTCTTTTGTCAAAAATCACCTGTTTTTGCTTGAACATTAAATGCCTCCAAATGGTATTTAATTCACTTCCCAGACCACTGGAAGCATGAAAATCACTTTAAACATGCTAATTTTAGCTCTAAAACTGATGATCTACCTACAAATGTGAACTGACGTTCAAAAATAAAACATTTGAAATGGACCATTTTTCACCTTTATGAAGCATGACATAATGGGGGGGGTGTTATCTCTTTTGTCAAAAATCACCTGTTTTGCTTGAACATTAAATGCCTCCAAATGGTATTTAATTTACTTCCCGGGCCCCTGGAAGCATGAAAATCACTTTAAACATGCTAATTTTAGCTCTTAAACTGATGATCTACCTACAAATGTGAACTGACGTTCAAAAATAAAACATTTGAAAACGGACCCTTTTTCACCTTTCTGAAGCATGACGTAATGGGGGGGTGTTATCTCTTTTGTCAAAAATCATCTGTTTTTGCTTGAACATTAAATGCCTCCAAATGGTATTTAATTCACTTCCCGGGCCCCTGGAAGCATGAAAATCACTTTAAACATGCTCATTTTAGCTCTTAAACTGATGATCTACATACAAATGTGAACTGATGTTCAAAAATAAAACATTTGAAAACGGACCATTTTTCACCTTTCTGAAGCATGACGTAATGGGGGGGTGTTATCTCTTTTGTCAAAAAAACTTGTTTTTGCTTGAACATTAAATGCCTCCAAATGGTATTTAATTCACTTCCCGGGCCCCTGGAAGCATGAAAATCACTTCACACATGCTCATTTTAGCTCTTAAACTGATGATCGACATACAAATGTGAACTGACGTTCAAAAATAAAACATTTGAAAACGGACCATTTTTCACCTTTCTGAAGCATGACGTAATGGGGGGGTGTTATCTCTTTTGTCAAAAATCACCTGTTTTTGCTTGAACATTAAATGCCTCCAAATGGTATTTAATTCACTTCCCGGGCCCCTGGAAGCATGAAAATCACTTTAAACATGCTAATTTTAGCTCTTAAACTGATGATCTACCTACAAATGTGAACTGACGTTCAAAAATAAAACATTTGAAAATGGACCATTTTTCACCTTTCTGAAGCATGACGTAATGGGGGGGTGTTATCTCTTTTGTCAAAAATCACCTGTTTTTGCTTGAACATTAAATGCCTCCAAATGGTATTTAATTCACTTCCCGGACCCCTGGAAGCATGAAAATCACTTTCAACATGCTAATTTTAGCTCTTAAACTGATGATCTACCTACAAATGTGAACTGACGTTCAAAAATAAAACATTTGAAACGGACCATTTTTCACCTTTCTGAAGCATGACGTAATGGGGGGGGTGTTATCTCTTTTGTCAAAAATCACCTGTTTTTGCTTGAACATTAAATGCCTCCAAATGGTATTTAATTCACTTCCCGGGCCCCTGGAAGCATGAAAATCACTTTAAACATGCTCATTTTAGCTCTTAAACTGATGATCTACATACAAATGTGAACTGACGTTCAAAAATAAAACATTTGAAAACGGACCATTTTTCACCTTTCTGAAGCATGACGTAATGGGGGGGTGTTATCGCTTTTGTCAAAAATCACCTGTTTTTGCTTGGACATTAAATGCCTCCAAATAGTATTTAATTCACTTCCCGGCGCCCTGGAAGCATGGAAATCACTTTAAACATGCTCATTTTAGCTCTTAAACTGATGATCTACCTACAAATGTGAACTGACGTTCAAAAATAAAACATTTGAAAACGGACCATTTTTCACCTTTCTGAAGCATGACTTAATGGGGGGGTGTTATCTCTTTTGTTAAAAATCACCTGTTTTTGCTTGAACATTAAATGCCTCCAAATGGTATTTAATTCACTTCCCGGGCCCCTGGAAGCATGAAAATCACTTTAAACATGCTCATTTTAGCTCTTAAACTGATGATCTACATACAAATGTGAACTGACGTTCAAAAATAAAACATTTGAAACGGACCATTTTTCACCTTTATGAAGCATGACGTAATGGGGGGGTGTTATCTCTTTTGTCAAAAATCACCTGTTTTTGCTTGAACATTAAATGCCTCCAAATGGTATTTAATTCACTTCCCGGGCCCCTGGAAGCATGAAAATCACTTTAAACATGCTAATTTTAGCTCTTAAACTGATGATCTACCTACAAATGTGAACTGACGTTCAAAAATAAAACATTTGAAAACGGACCATTTTTCACCTTTCTGAAGCATGACTTAATGGGGGGGTGTTATCTCTTTTGTCAAAAATCACCTGTTTTTGCTTGAACATTAAATGTCTCCAAATGGTATTTAATTCACTTCCCGGACCACTGGAAGCATGAAAATCACTTTAAACATGCTAATTTTAGCTCTTAAACTGATGAACTACCTACAAATGTGAACTGACGTTCAAAAATAAAACATTTGAAACGGACCATTTTTCACCTTTCTGAAGCATGACGTAATGGGGGGTGTTATCTCTTTTGTCAAAAATCACCTGTTTTTGCTTGAACATTAAATGCCTCCAAATGGTATTTAATTCACTTCCCGGGCCCCTGGAAGCATGAAAATCACTTTAAACATGCTAATTTTAGCTCTTAAACTGATGATCTACCTACAAATGTGAACTGATGTTCAAAAATAAAACATTTGAAACTGACCATTTTTCACCTTTCTGAAGCATGACGTAATGGGGGGGTGTTATCTCTTTTGTCAAAAATCACCTGTTTGTGCTTGAACATTAAATGCCTCCAAATGGTATTTAATTCACTTCCCGGGCCCCTGGAAGCATGAAAATCACTTTAAACATGCAAATTTTAGCTCTTAAACTGATGATCTACCTACAAATGTGAACTGACGTTCAAAAATAAAACATTTGAAAACGGACCATTTTTCACCTTTCTGAAGCATAAAGTAATGGGGGGGTGTTATCTCTTTTGTCAAAAATCACCTGTTTTTGCTTGAACATTAAATGCCTCCAAATGGTATTTAATTCACTTCCCAGACCACTGGAAGCATGAAAATCACTTTAAACATGCTAATTTTAGCTCTAAAACTGATGATCTACCTACAAATGTGAACTGACGTTCAAAAATAAAACATTTGAAATGGACCATTTTTCACCTTTATGAAGCATGACATAATGGGGGGGGTTTTATCTCTTTTGTCAAAAATCACCTGTTTTGCTTGAACATTAAATGCCTCCAAATGGTATTTAATTTACTTCCCGGGCCCCTGGAAGCATGAAAATCACTTTAAACATGCTAATTTTAGCTCTTAAACTGATGATCTACCTACAAATGTGAACTGACGTTCAAAAATAAAACATTTGAAAACGGACCCTTTTTCACCTTTCTGAAGCATGACGTAATGGGGGGGTGTTATCTCTTTTGTCAAAAATCATCTGTTTTTGCTTGAACATTAAATGCCTCCAAATGGTATTTAATTCACTTCCCGGGCCCCTGGAAGCATGAAAATCACTTTAAACATGCTCATTTTAGCTCTTAAACTGATGATCTACATACAAATGTGAACTGACGTTCAAAAATAAAACATTTGAAAACGGACCATTTTTCACCTTTCTGAAGCTTGACGTAATGGGGGGGTGTTATCTCTTTTGTCAAAAAAACTTGTTTTTGCTTGAACATTAAATGCCTCCAAATGGTATTTAATTCACTTCCCGGGCCCCTGGAAGCATGAAAATCACTTCACACATGCTCATTTTAGCTCTTAAACTGATGATTGACATACAAATGTGAACTGACGTTCAAAAATAAAACATTTGAAAACGGACCATTTTTCACCTTTCTGAAGCATGACGTAATGGGGGGGTGTTATCTCTTTTGTCAAAAATCACCTGTTTTTGCTTGAACATTAAATGCCTCCAAATGGTATTTAATTCACTTCCCGGGCCCCTGGAAGCATGAAAATCACTTTAAACATGCTAATTTTAGCTCTTAAACTGATGATCTACCTACAAATGTGAACTGACGTTCAAAAATAAAACATTTGAAAACGGACCATTTTTCACCTTTCTGAAGCATGACGTAATGGGGGGGTGTTATCTCTTTTGTCAAAAATCACCTGTTTTTGCTTGAACATTAAATGCCTCCAAATGGTATTTAATTCACTTCCCGGACCCCTGGAAGCATGAAAATCACTTTCAACATGCTAATTTTAGCTCTTAAACTGATGATCTACCTACAAATATGAACTGACGTTCAAAAATAAAACATTTGAAACGGACCATTTTTCACCTTTCTGAAGCATGACGTAATGGGGGGGGTGTTATCTCTTTTGTCAAAAATCACCTGTTTTTGCTTGAACATTAAATGCCTCCAAATGGTATTTAATTCACTTCCCGGGCCCCTGGAAGCATGAAAATCACTTTAAACATGCTCATTTTAGCTCTTAAACTGATGATCTACATACAAATGTGAACTGACGTTCAAAAATAAAACATTTGAAAACGGACCATTTTTCACCTTTCTGAAGCATGACGTAATGGGGGGGTGTTATCTCTTTTGTCAAAAATCACCTGTTTTTGCTTGAACATTAAATGCCTCCAAATGGTATTTAATTAACTTCCCGGGCCCCTGGAAGCATGAAAATCACTTTAAACATGCTCATTTTAGCTCTTAAACTGATGATCTACATACAAATGTGAACTGACGTTCAAAAATAAAACATTTGAAACGGACCATTTTTCACCTTTATGAAGCATGACGTAATGGGGGGTGTTATCTCTTTTGTCAAAAATCACCTGTTTTTGCTTGAACATTAAATGCCTCCAAATGGTATTTGTTGGAAACGGGATCTCTGGCTGGCCAAGGCTTGCGCCAACGTCAGTCAGAGACCACCACTTCCACGTCAGGGCAAGGGAGTCACACGCCAAGATAACCCCTACTCGCCCTCTAGGTAACGTGGCGCGAGCAGCAAGGCTAAACTTGGAGGCTATGTAGGTTAAGTATTTGCGCACGCACCCCAGCAACAACACCCAAAGGCCCACCACAAAGGAAACTCCACACAAGGTTATATAAAAATAGCCTTTGTATTATACCAAAACACATTAGATAAGAACACACATTTTACACTGTGCCAACAGGCACGGGCAGAATTTACAAGGGATATGTACAAGACAGGGCCACATGGACCACTGTCAGGAATCATCACTTTTTAGGAATAGTAAATAGCACATAGAACACTTTTAGAACAAGTTAGAAAATGTAGCACACAACCAGTAATACTGGTATAGGGTAAGTACCTCCTACGCAACCCTAACCACCTTAGGAAAATATTGCGCAGGGAACCAAGACCTCACTAGCAACACCTGTACTAGGAGAAAAACAACCACCTAAGAATCACCATCATTTAGGGGTATAAGCATAGGCACATTACACATGATGCATTAACATTCAGCGGGGTAGGGAAATAAAACACATGATGTATCAACATTCAGCGGTGTAGGGGAAAAACACATGATGTATCAAAACACATTCAGAGGTGCAAGCACAAGCAATTGCGCAAAACTCACATGAGCCACAACCTGTGGCAGTCCCTAGGCCCTCTGGCCTTGTTGGGGCTAGGACGCCCTGTGTCCCAATGTCAGGGCCTAAACGTAGCAGCTGCCCACGAAGTGCTGGGCAGCTGGTGTAGATAAAGAGGGCCAAATCCCAAATCTACTGTCCTCCAAAGAGCCTCGCTGGGCTCTTCAACCCCGCAACGTTCCTGAGCCTCTCTGGGGCTCTACAACAACAATGGGCCCTAGAGCCTTTCTGGGCTCTGTGAATATGAAATGCCCCCTAGAGCCTCTCTGGGCTCTCAAAACACATCTGGCACCTTCTTGAGCCTCTCTGGGCTCTCAGAATTAAATGTGCCCCCACGAGCCTCGCTGGGCTCTAAAACAAATATGGCACTCGGAGCCTCTCTGGGGCTCTAAACAATGATGGGCTGGGAGCCTCGTGGGCTCTACAAACAAGGAATGCCCCTTCGCGTTGGAGCCTCTCGTGGCTCGTGAAACAAATAGCCCCTCAGACGTTGGAGTCCCTCCTCGGGGGACTCAATATCGCAAATGCCCAAGAGGAGCCTCTGCGGCTCTTAAATGACAGGCGGGAACAAGGGAGAGCGGCCCGCTGCCACGGGGCCGCTCTAATGCTGCGTCCTCCCCCCTGGCCACCACTTGGAACCAGCCGCCCCCTCACGGAGCTTCACTCACCGGGGCTCTCGTTGCTGCCGGTCTCTCTCTCTTCCTGCTGCGGCGGGCGGGGCTCTCGGACTCAGGAGAGCCTCGCCGACGTCTTGTGTGGTGGCGGGGGCGGGCACCGACAATGTGCCCCGCGCCCCCTCCGCTCCATACCTCGGCGGTCCTTCTCTTCTAGATGCAGCAGGGCTCCCTTGCATCACGGGAGCCCTGCTAGCCGGCCGTCACGCTTCTTCTCCTCCGCCACTCCGGTCTCTCCCCTCGCGCTGCAATGCCGAGGGCCGGACTTCCGGTTCTTTCTCCCGGGGCCGCGCTACGATTGGTTGGCCGGCCCCACTACATCCGGGTCGTCGCGGGCAGCGCGGCGGCCCGTTTCCAGACAGGCAGGCGGGCAGAGATTTTCCCGAGGAGTGGGCTCCCTCGCGGAACGTAATTTTTAAAAGATGAAGGTGGCGGCAACGCCGCGGTGCCAATGCCGGGTGGCACCGGCCAATTAAAATCACAATAGGCGAGGTGGGCTCTCTCAGAGTGCGCAGCAGCACTCGAGCACCCCATGGACAGGAGCGCTTCCCCCTGAGGGAAAACCACAGCGCTCTGCCCAGCAGTCAGAAGGAAATGCCCAAAAGGTCCTAGGGGAAAATCACAGCGCCTCCAGGCGCTATAAGGACAAATCCAGCGCTACCAGAGCTAGTAAAGAAAAAGCACTTCAAGGTGCTTAGGGGGGCAGAAAGTCCAGCAAAGTCCCCCCCTCAGCCCATGCAAGGCAGAGGGGTCCCCCCAGGAGTCCTCCAGGCATCCAGGGGCTGGGCAGCGCCCGCCCCTGGTAGATTCAAGTCAGAAACCAGAACATCTTCTAAGAGGTCACAGCCTCTTTTTATACAGAGCAACCCTTTGTCTGTAGGTGCAGGGTGGGGGCAGAACCAGTTGCAGCTGGTTCTGGAGCACTCTTGATGGCCCAACCACCCATTCTATTTACTGGCAGGGCTTGGGTCATCAGTCACACCACAGGGGGGCGGAGCCAGCATTGTGTGGGGAAAACCCAGCCCATCCAGGACACAGGTACACTCCTCCCACACATCACTCATGCTAATCTCACACTCACCACCGGGCAGACCCATCCAGACTTCCTGGAGCCTGGCATGCCAGCCAGCTCCAGCCAATCACGCTCCAGCACCCTCTCTGCACACACACATCAATGTCCAGAAGTAGCACTTCCCTTCTAGACACATACATGCCGCATACACCATCTCGCAGCATTCACTCTCACGAGTTCACACATATTAAACTCGAGCCTGCACTCCCCACGCATCAGGAACTACCAGGGACACACACATTCCCCATGCATTCCTATGGGAGGGCAGGCCAGCCATGCTACACGCACGCACTTTCACTCTGGGACCCAGGGAAAAGTGCGCAGAGACCCAAAATCACTACACAGGGTCACAAATAAAAGCAAAAAGTCTAGGGGTGAACCAGCCATAAGGCCCGGGTCCAACACAACCCCCTTCCAGCCAAAACGCAGGGTAGACCGATCACCACGGTGATGGGCTTCCCTGCTTTGGGCGAAAGAACACGGACACGGGCCCGCCACTGCCGGGACACCGTCCTGTTCCACGCCACTGTGAACCCCTAGGGTTCCTTCTAAAGCTACGGTAAGGACCAACTGGGCTACCCCACTGGTACTCCTCAGCTGTCCGCGGCCAGGACCAGGCCCTAGGCTATCCAAATGTCACAGGTCCTGACCACTTCACAGAGAGGGGGGCAGTAACCCCTGGCACACAGTAGCCATTCTCCACTCTCCCTCTCAGTGTAGTTCCAAACTACCACTGATCCGTCATTCTAGGGTCCGCACCCTCAGGCTGACCAGAGGTCACGGGCAAGAATGCCCCACCCTACCTCTATTTCCGGGGTTCCGCACCCTCCCAGGGAGGCACCCACCAGAACACAACTCTCCCACCAGATCAGGACCTCACTCCATCAACTGGTCTACCACCTGGGATCTACCTTCCGGCTACATCGGGGTCAGAGGCGAGGACTCCCTCCCTCTGCACCCCCTTCCAGTTCCATGATCACAGGGTGAGTCCCAGTATGTCTCAGGCTAGACAGAGCACACGCCAGCGGCGTATCAGCGACACACTCTCCTCCAGTACTCCCTATCACAGGGTGATTCTCAGTATGTTCCAGGCTAGACAGAGCACACGCCAGCGGCGTATCAGCGACACACTCTCCTCCAGTACTCCCTATCACAGGGTGATTCTCAGTATGTTCCAGGCTAGACAGAGCACACGCCAGCGGCGTATCAGCAACACACTTTCCTCCAGTACTCCCTATCGCAGTGGGATTCTCAGTATGTCTCAGGCTAGACAGAGCACACGCCAGCAGCGTATCAGCAACACACTTTCCTCCCAACTGTTCAGGACCCTTATCAAAGACGCTCTTACCTCCAGGTCAGGCTACCTGAACCTGGCCTCCCCCCTCCTCGGGGAATGACCTCCAGAGGCCCCACAAATGGTCAAGCACTCTAGACGGCCAAATGCCCAGCGAACCAGTACTTCACGGGGAGCACGCATGCCCCACTACGAGGGTGACACATAACTACTGTGTCTCGTGACAGTCTGCCTGGCTCTAACCTCGCGACCTCCTGCCCACCTGGCAGGGCGCAGAGATCCCCCAGGACAGAAGTGGCATCACCATGGTCACTCACTGGTGGCCCAGCCCTTCTGGCTGGCCCCTGACCCACTGGTTCCTCCACTGGGGACTCTTTCCCCCTCTCACTCCTCAACCAGGACTTCTGCACCCTCCACTTAGGAGCGGTACTGCCCATTACTAGGACCGCCGGAGTTCTGGTTACAGAAACTCCCCATCCTCTAGACACAGGAAGATCCTCCTCAAATGACCTGTAAGTACAGCCTAGGCCCCTGACCTGGCGCTCCCTTAGGGAACCCTCCAGGCCCTGAGACAGGGTTTCGGGCCAACGTGAGACACACCGTCCCACACTCACTCTGCCTCCACTGAGACAGGACGTGAGCCCCTACACCCCACCATCCTAATGGGACCTAGCTGGGCTACACATGAACCCCTTCACCTACACAGGATCATCAGATACACAAGCCACTACTTTTAGAATCACTCCCTAATGCCTTTGCAAGACATCTAGCACACCGCCAGACATCCACCTTCTTGTCCAGTGCCTCTGCAGGACCTCCTGCACACCACCAGAGGTACACCTCCTATGCAAGCTCCTTAAAAAAAAACTCACACCAACTCCTCTAGTTCAACACACCACTCATCCACACACTCCCCCTCCAGACTGGCGAGACAGTTCCTCACTGCCCCTGACTCTCAACCTGTACCCCTCTTACTGAGCACCAGGCACCATACTCTGGGAACTGGGAATGGGACTTCACGCACTGGACATATTTTAGCTGCCACCACTGGATCCTACCATACTGGGGAATCCAGACACACACACTACACTCAGGGGATACCCACCCTCCTGAGCTAGCCATTTCTCCTCCACACCCCCTCTCTCTCCTCTATCCACCCCTCTGGGGACAGGAACGGGGATTGGACACTGGACCCAGGAAGGAACTCCCTATCTACTGGCGTCCCGCCCCGTCATTTTCTCTCTTCTGCCACTAAACATAAAGTGCAGGAACACCATTTGAAAATGACACTCTTGAGGAAAAATAAAATCATAACAATAATCCCCAACATGTAATTATCTAAAATGCAGAGTTTTGTGGGGTGGCCTGTTGCCACTGCGGTACAACGCAAACACAAATCCGGATCCTCACCGCCTGCCACCAATGTTGGAAACGGGATCTCTGGCTGGCCAAGGCTTGCGCCAACGTCAGTCAGAGACCACCACTTCCACGTCAGGGCAAGGGAGTCACACGCCAAGATAACCCCTACTCGCCCTCTAGGTAACGTGGCGCGAGCAGCAAGGCTAAACTTGGAGGCTATGTAGGTTAAGTATTTGCGCACGCACCCCAGCAACAACACCCAAAGGCCCACCACAAAGGAAACTCCACACAAGGTTATATAAAAATAGCCTTTGTATTATACCAAAACACATTAGATAAGAACACACATTTTACACTGTGCCAACAGGCACGGGCAGAATTTACAAGGGATATGTACAAGACAGGGCCACATGGACCACTGTCAGGAATCATCACTTTTTAGGAATAGTAAATAGCACATAGAACACTTTTAGAACAAGTTAGAAAATGTAGCACACAACCAGTAATACTGGTATAGGGTAAGTACCTCCTACGCAACCCTAACCACCTTAGGAAAATATTGCGCAGGGAACCAAGACCTCACTAGCAACACCTGTACTAGGAGAAAAACAACCACCTAAGAATCACCATCATTTAGGGGTATAAGCATAGGCACATTACACATGATGCATTAACATTCAGCGGGGTAGGGAAATAAAACACATGATGTATCAACATTCAGCGGTGTAGGGGAAAAACACATGATGTATCAAAACACATTCAGAGGTGCAAGCACAAGCAATTGCGCAAAACTCACATGAGCCACAACCTGTGGCAGTCCCTAGGCCCTCTGGCCTTGTTGGGGCTAGGACGCCCTGTGTCCCAATGTCAGGGCCTAAACGTAGCAGCTGCCCACGAAGTGCTGGGCAGCTGGTGTAGATAAAGAGGGCCAAATCCCAAATCTACTGTCCTCCAAAGAGCCTCGCTGGGCTCTTCAACCCCGCAACGTTCCTGAGCCTCTCTGGGGCTCTACAACAACAATGGGCCCTAGAGCCTTTCTGGGCTCTGTGAATATGAAATGCCCCCTAGAGCCTCTCTGGGCTCTCAAAACACATCTGGCACCTTCTTGAGCCTCTCTGGGCTCTCAGAATTAAATGTGCCCCCACGAGCCTCGCTGGGCTCTAAAACAAATATGGCACTCGGAGCCTCTCTGGGGCTCTAAACAATGATGGGCTGGGAGCCTCGTGGGCTCTACAAACAAGGAATGCCCCTTCGCGTTGGAGCCTCTCGTGGCTCGTGAAACAAATAGCCCCTCAGACGTTGGAGTCCCTCCTCGGGGGACTCAATATCGCAAATGCCCAAGAGGAGCCTCTGCGGCTCTTAAATGACAGGCGGGAACAAGGGAGAGCGGCCTGCTGCCACGGGGCCGCTCTAATGCTGCGTCCTCCCCCCTGGCCACCACTTGGAACCAGCCGCCCCCTCACGGAGCTTCACTCACCGGGGCTCTCGTTGCTGCCGGTCTCTCTCTCTTCCTGCTGCGGCGGGCGGGGCTCTCGGACTCAGGAGAGCCTCGCCGACGTCTTGTGTGGTGGCGGGGGCGGGCACCGACAATGTGCCCCGCGCCCCCTCCGCTCCATACCTCGGCGGTCCTTCTCTTCTAGATGCAGCAGGGCTCCCTTGCATCACGGGAGCCCTGCTAGCCGGCCGTCACGCTTCTTCTCCTCCGCCACTCCGGTCTCTCCCCTCGCGCTGCAATGCCGAGGGCCGGACTTCCGGTTCTTTCTCCCGGGGCCGCGCTACGATTGGTTGGCCGGCCCCACTACATCCGGGTCGTCGCGGGCAGCGCGGCGGCCCGTTTCCAGACAGGCAGGCGGGCAGAGATTTTCCCGAGGAGTGGGCTCCCTCGCGGAACGTAATTTTTAAAAGATGAAGGTGGCGGCAACGCCGCGGTGCCAATGCCGGGTGGCACCGGCCAATTAAAATCACAATAGGCGAGGTGGGCTCTCTCAGAGTGCGCAGCAGCACTCGAGCACCCCATGGACAGGAGCGCTTCCCCCTGAGGGAAAACCACAGCGCTCTGCCCAGCAGTCAGAAGGAAATGCCCAAAAGGTCCTAGGGGAAAATCACAGCGCCTCCAGGCGCTATAAGGACAAATCCAGCGCTACCAGAGCTAGTAAAGAAAAAGCACTTCAAGGTGCTTAGGGGGGCAGAAAGTCCAGCAAAGTCCCCCCCTCAGCCCATGCAAGGCAGAGGGGTCCCCCCAGGAGTCCTCCAGGCATCCAGGGGCTGGGCAGCGCCCGCCCCTGGTAGATTCAAGTCAGAAACCAGAACATCTTCTAAGAGGTCACAGCCTCTTTTTATACAGAGCAACCCTTTGTCTGTAGGTGCAGGGTGGGGGCAGAACCAGTTGCAGCTGGTTCTGGAGCACTCTTGATGGCCCAACCACCCATTCTATTTACTGGCAGGGCTTGGGTCATCAGTCACACCACAGGGGGGCGGAGCCAGCATTGTGTGGGGAAAACCCAGCCCATCCAGGACACAGGTACACTCCTCCCACACATCACTCATGCTAATCTCACACTCACCACCGGGCAGACCCATCCAGACTTCCTGGAGCCTGGCATGCCAGCCAGCTCCAGCCAATCACGCTCCAGCACCCTCTCTGCACACACACATCAATGTCCAGAAGTAGCACTTCCCTTCTAGACACATACATGCCGCATACACCATCTCGCAGCATTCACTCTCACGAGTTCACACATATTAAACTCGAGCCTGCACTCCCCACGCATCAGGAACTACCAGGGACACACACATTCCCCATGCATTCCTATGGGAGGGCAGGCCAGCCATGCTACACGCACGCACTTTCACTCTGGGACCCAGGGAAAAGTACGCAGAGACCCAAAATCACTACACAGGGTCACAAATAAAAGCAAAAAGTCTAGGGGTGAACCAGCCATAAGGCCCGGGTCCAACAGTATTTAATTCACTTCCCGGGCCCCTGGAAGCATGAAAATCACTTTAAACATGCTAATTTTAGCTCTTAAACTGATGATCTACCTACAAATGTGAACTGACGTTCAAAAATAAAACATTTGAAACGGACCATTTTTCACCTTTATGAAGCATGACGTAATGGGGGGTGTTATCTCTTTTGTCAAAAATCACCTGTTTTTGCTTGAACATTAAATGCCTCCAAATGGTATTTAATTCACTTCCCGGGCCCCTGGAAGCATGAAAATCACTTTAAACATGCTCATTTTAGCTCTTAAACTGATGATCTACCTACAAATGTGAACTGACGTTCAAAAATAAAACATTTGAAAACGGACCATTTTTCACCTTTCTGAAGCATGACTTAATGGGGGGGTGTTATCCCTTTTGTTAAAAATCACCTGTTTTTGCTTGAACATTAAATGCCTCCAAATGGTATTTAATTCACTTCCCGGGCCCCTGGAAGCATGAAAATCACTTTAAACATGCTCATTTTAGCTCTTAAACTGATGATCTACATACAAATGTGAACTGACGTTCAAAAATAAAACATTTGAAACGGACCATTTTTCACCTTTATGAAGCATGACGTAATGGGGGGGTGTTATCTCTTTTGTCAAAAATCACCTGTTTTTGCTTGAACATTAAATGCCTCCAAATGGTATTTAATTCACTTCCCGGGCCCCTGGAAGCATGAAAATCACTTTAAACATGCTAATTTTAGCTCTTAA
The DNA here is from genome assembly GCF_964261635.1 of Lissotriton helveticus. NCBI lineage: Eukaryota > Metazoa > Chordata > Amphibia > Caudata > Salamandridae > Lissotriton > Lissotriton helveticus. The sequence goes on from NC_136073.1 coordinate 715,371,708, forward strand.
ACTGATGATCTACCTACAAATGTGAACTGACGTTCAAAAATAAAACATTTGAAAACGGACCATTTTTCACCTTTCTGAAGCATGACTTAATGGGGGGGTGTTATCTCTTTTGTCAAAAATCACCTGTTTTTGCTTGAACATTAAATGTCTCCAAATGGTATTTAATTCACTTCCCGGACCACTGGAAGCATGAAAATCACTTTAAACATGCTAATTTTAGCTCTTAAACTGATGAACTACCTACAAATGTGAACTGACGTTCAAAAATAAAACATTTGAAACGGACCATTTTTCACCTTTCTGAAGCATGACGTAATGGGGGGTGTTATCTCTTTTGTCAAAAATCACCTGTTTTTGCTTGAACATTAAATGCCTCCAAATGGTATTTAATTCACTTCCCGGGCCCCTGGAAGCATGAAAATCACTTTAAACATGCTAATTTTAGCTCTTAAACTGATGATCTACCTACAAATGTGAACTGATGTTCAAAAATAAAACATTTGAAACGGACCATTTTTCACCTTTCTGAAGCATGACGTAATGGGGGGGTGTTATCTCTTTTGTCAAAAATCACCTGTTTGTGCTTGAACATTAAATGCCTCCAAATGGTATTTAATTCACTTCCCGGGCCCCTGGAAGCATGAAAATCACTTTAAACATACAAATTTTAGCTCTTAAACTGATGATCTACCTACAAATGTGAACTGACGTTCAAAAATAAAACATTTGAAAACGGACCATTTTTCACCTTTCTGAAGCATAAAGTAATGGGGGGTGTTATCTCTTTTGTCAAAAATCACCTGTTTTTGCTTGAACATTAAATGCCTCCAAATGGTATTTAATTCACTTCCCAGACCACTGGAAGCATGAAAATCACTTTAAACATGCTAATTTTAGCTCTAAAACTGATGATCTACCTACAAATGTGAACTGACGTTCAAAAATAAAACATTTGAAATGGACCATTTTTCACCTTTATGAAGCATGACATAATGGGGGGGGTGTTATCTCTTTTGTCAAAAATCACCTGTTTTGCTTGAACATTAAATGCCTCCAAATGGTATTTAATTTACTTCCCGGGCCCCTGGAAGCATGAAAATCACTTTAAACATGCTAATTTTAGCTCTTAAACTGATGATCTACCTACAAATGTGAACTGACGTTCAAAAATAAAACATTTGAAAACGGACCCTTTTTCACCTTTCTGAAGCATGACGTAATGGGGGGGTGTTATCTCTTTTGTCAAAAATCATCTGTTTTTGCTTGAACATTAAATGCCTCCAAATGGTATTTAATTCACTTCCCGGGCCCCTGGAAGCATGAAAATCACTTTAAACATGCTCATTTTAGCTCTTAAACTGATGATCTACATACAAATGTGAACTGACGTTCAAAAATAAAACATTTGAAAACGGACCATTTTTCACCTTTCTGAAGCATGACGTAATGGGGGGGTGTTATCTCTTTTGTCAAAAAAACTTGTTTTTGCTTGAACATTAAATGCCTCCAAATGGTATTTAATTCACTTCCCGGGCCCCTGGAAGCATGAAAATCACTTCACACATGCTCATTTTAGCTCTTAAACTGATGATTGACATACAAATGTGAACTGACGTTCAAAAATAAAACATTTGAAAACGGACCATTTTTCACCTTTCTGAAGCATGACGTAATGGGGGGGTGTTATCTCTTTTGTCAAAAATCACCTGTTTTTGCTTGAACATTAAATGCCTCCAAATGGTATTTAATTCACTTCCCGGGCCCCTGGAAGCATGAAAATCACTTTAAACATGCTAATTTTAGCTCTTAAACTGATGATCTACCTACAAATGTGAACTGACGTTCAAAAATAAAACATTTGAAAACGGACCATTTTTCACCTTTCTGAAGCATGACGTAATGGGGGGGGTGTTATCTCTTTTGTCAAAAATCACCTGTTTTTGCTTGAACATTAAATGCCTCCAAATGGTATTTAATTCACTTCCCGGACCCCTGGAAGCATGAAAATCACTTTCAACATGCTAATTTTAGCTCTTAAACTGATGATCTACCTACAAATATGAACTGACGTTCAAAAATAAAACATTTGAAACTGACCATTTTTCACCTTTCTGAAGCATGACGTAATGGGGGGGGGTGTTATCTCTTTTGTCAAAAATCACCTGTTTTTGCTTGAACATTAAATGCCTCCAAATGGTATTTAATTCACTTCCCGGGCCCCTGGAAGCATGAAAATCACTTTAAACATGCTCATTTTAGCTCTTAAACTGATGATCTACATACAAATGTGAACTGACGTTCAAAAATAAAACATTTGAAAACGGACCATTTTTCACCTTTCTGAAGCATGACGTAATGGGGGGGTGTTATCTCTTTTGTCAAAAATCACCTGTTTTTGCTTGAACATTAAATGCCTCCAAATGGTATTTAATTAACTTCCCGGGCCCCTGGAAGCATGAAAATCACTTTAAACATGCTCATTTTAGCTCTTAAACTGATGATCTACATACAAATGTGAACTGACGTTCAAAAATAAAACATTTGAAACGGACCATTTTTCACCTTTATGAAGCATGACGTAATGGGGGGGTGTTATCTCTTTTGTCAAAAATCACCTGTTTTTGCTTGAACATTAAATGCCTCCAAATGGTATTTAATTCACTTCCCGGGCCCCTGGAAGCATGAAAATCACTTTAAACATGCTAATTTTAGCTCTTAAACTGATGATCTACCTACAAATGTGAACTGACGTTCAAAAATAAAACATTTGAAACTGACCATTTTTCACCTTTATGAAGCATGACGTAATGGGGGGGTGTTATCTCTTTTGTCAAAAATCACCTGTTTTTGCTTGAACATTAAATGCCTCCAAATGGTATTTAATTCACTTCCCGGGCCCCTGGAAGCATGAAAATCACTTTAAACATGCTAATTTTAGCTCTTAAACTGATGATCTACCTACAAATGTGAACTGACGTTCAAAAATAAAACATTTGAAACGGACCATTTTTCACCTTTATGAAGCATGACGTAATGGGGTGGTGTTATCTCTTTTGTCAAAAATCACCTGTTTTTGCTTGAACATTAAATGCCTCCAAATGGTATTTAATTTACTTCCCGGGCCCCTGGAAGCATGAAAATCACTTTAAACATGCTAATTTTAGCTCTTAAACTGATGATCTACCTACAAATGTGAACTGACGTTCAAAAATAAAACATTTGCAAACGGACCATTTTTCACCTTTCTGAAGCATGACGTAATGGGGGGGGGGTGTTATCTCTTGTCAAAAATCACCTGTTTTTGCTTGAACATTAAATGCCTCCAAATGGTATTTAATTAACTTCCCTGGCCCCTGGAAGCATGAAAATCACTTTAAACATGCTCATTTTAGCTCTTAAACTGATGATCTACCTACAAATGTGAACTGACGTTCAAAAATAAAACATTTGAAAACGGACCATTTTTCACCTTTTGAAGCATGACGTAATGGGGGGGTGTTATCTCTTTTGTCAAAAATCATCTGTTTTTGCTTGAACATTAAATGCCTCCAAATGGTATTTAATTCACTTCCCGGGCCCCTGGAAGCATGAAAATCACTTTAAACATGCTAATTTTAGCTCTTAAACTGATGATCTACCTACAAATGTGAACTGATGTTCAAAAATAAAACATTTGAAACGGACCATTTTTCACCTTTCTGAAGCATGACGTAATGGGGGGGTGTTATCTCTTTTGTCAAAAATCACCTGTTTGTGCTTGAACATTAAATGCCTCCAAATGGTATTTAATTCACTTCCCGGGCCCCTGGAAGCATGAAAATCACTTTAAACATGCAAATTTTAGCTCTTAAACTGATGATCTACCTACAAATGTGAACTGACGTTCAAAAATAAAACATTTGAAAACGGACCATTTTTCACCTTTCTGAAGCATAAAGTAATGGGGGGTGTTATCTCTTTTGTCAAAAATCACCTGTTTTTGCTTGAACATTAAATGCCTCCAAATGGTATTTAATTCACTTCCCAGACCACTGGAAGCATGAAAATCACTTTAAACATGCTAATTTTAGCTCTAAAACTGATGATCTACCTACAAATGTGAACTGACGTTCAAAAATAAAACATTTGAAATGGACCATTTTTCACCTTTATGAAGCATGACGTAATGGGGGGGTGTTATCTATTTTGTTAAAAATCACCTGTTTTGCTTGAACATTAAATGCCTCCAAATGGTATTTAATTTACTTCCCGGGCCCCTGGAAGCATGAAAATCACTTTAAACATGCTAATTTTAGCTCTTAAACTGATGATCTACCTACAAATGTGAACTGACGTTCAAAAATAAAACATTTGAAACCGACCATTTTTCACCTTTCTGAAGCATGACGTAATGGGGGGGTGTTATCTCTTTTGTCAAAAAAACTTGTTTTTGCTTGAACATTAAATGCCTCCAAATGGTATTTAATTCACTTCCCGGGCCCCTGGAAGCATGAAAATCACTTTAAACATGCTAATTTTAGCTCTGAAACTGATGATCTACCTACAAATGTGAACTGACGTTCAAAAATAAAACATTTGAAAACGGACCCTTTTTCACCTTTCTGAAGCATGACGTAATGGGGGGGTGTTATCTCTTTTGTCAAAAATCATCTGTTTTTGCTTGAACAATAAATGCCTCCAAATGGTATTTAATTCACTTCCCGGGCCCCTGGAAGCATGAAAATCACTTCACACATGCTCATTTTAGCTCTTAAACTGATGATCGACATACAAATGTGAACTGACGTTCAAAAATAAAACATTTGAAAACGGACCATTTTTCACCTTTCTGAACATGACGTAATGGGGGGGTGTTATCTCTTTTGTCAAAAATCACCTGTTTTTGCTTGAACATTAAATGCCTCCAAATGGTATTTAATTCACTTCCCGGGCCCCTGGAAGCATGAAAATCACTTTAAACATGCTAATTTTAGCTCTTAAACTGATGATCTACCTACAAATGTGAACTGACGTTCAAAAATAAAACATTTGAAAACGGACCATTTTTCACCTTTCTGAAGCATGACGTAATGGGGGGGTGTTATCTCTTTTGTCAAAAATCACCTGTTTTTGCTTGAACATTAAATGCCTCCAAATGGTATTTAATTCACTTGCCGGACCCCTGGAAGCATGAAAATAATTTTAAACATGATAATTTTAGCTCTAAAACTGATGATCTACCTACAAATGTGAACTGACGATCAAAAATAAAACATTTGAAACGGACCATTTTTCACCTTTATGAAGCATGACGTAATGGGGGGGGGTGTTATCTCTTTTGTCAAAAATCACCTGTTTTTGCTTGAACATTAAATGCCTCCAAATGGTATTTAATTCACTTCCCGGGCCCCTGGAAGCATGAAAATCACTTTAAACATGCTAATTTTAGCTCTTAAACTGATGATCTTCCTACAAATGTGAACTGACGTTCAAAAATAAAACATTTGAAAATGGACCATTTTTCACCTTTCTGAAGCATGATGTAATGGGGGGGATGTTATCTCTTTAGTCAAAAATCAACTGTTTTTGCTTGAACATTAAATGCCTCCAAATGGTATTTAATTCACTTCCCGGGCCCCTGGAAGCATGAAAATCACTTTAAACATGCTCATTTTAGCTCTTAAACTGATGATCTACATACAAATGTGAACTGACGTTCAAAAATAATACATTTGAAAACGGACCATTTTTCAACTTTCTGAAGCATGACGTAATGGGGGGTGTTATCGCTTTTGTCAAAAATCACCTGTTTTTGCTTGGACATTAAATGCCTCCAAATAGTATTTAATTCACTTCCCGGCCCCCTGGAAGCATGAAAATCACTTTAAACATGCTCATTTTAGCTCTTAAACTGATGATCTACCTACAAATGTGAACTGACGTTCAAAAATAAAACATTTGAAAACGGACCATTTTTCACCTTTCTGAAGCATGACTTAATGGGGGGGTGTTATCTCTTTTGTCAAAAATCACCTGTTTTTGCTTGAACATTAAATGCCTCCAAATGGTATTTAATTAACTTCCCGGGCCCCTGGAAGCATGAAAATCACTTTAAACATGCTCATTTTAGCTCTTAAACTGATGATCTACATACAAATGTGAACTGACGTTCAAAAATAAAACATTTGAAACGGACCATTTTTCACCTTTATGAAGCATGACGTAATGGGGGGGTGTTATCTCTTTTGTAAAAAATCACCTGTTTTTGCTTGAACATTAAATGCCTCCAAATGGTATTTAATTCACTTCCCGGGCCCCTGGAAGCATGAAAATCACTTTAAACATGCTAATTTTAGCTCTTAAACTGATGATCTACCTACAAATGTGAACTGACGTTCAAAAATAAAACATTTGAAACGGACCATTTTTCACCTTTATGAAGCATGACGTAATGGGGTGGTGTTATCTCTTTTGTCAAAAATCACCTGTTTTTGCTTGAACATTAAATGCCTCCAAATGGTATTTAATTTACTTCCCGGGCCCCTGGAAGCATGAAAATCACTTTAAACATGCTAATTTTAGCTCTTAAACTGATGATCTACCTACAAATGTGAACTGACGTTCAAAAAAAAAACATTTGCAAACGGACCATTTTTCACCCTTCTGAAGCATGACGCAATGGGGGGGGTGTTATCTCTTTTGTCAAAAATCACCTGTTTTTGCTTGAACATTAAATGCCTCCAAATGGTATTTAATTAACTTCCCGGGCCCCTGGAAGCATGAAAATCACTTTAAACATGCTCATTTTAGCTCTTAAACTGATGATCTACCTACAAATGTGAACTGACGTTCAAAAATAAAACTTTTGAAAACGGACCATTTTTCACCTTTTGAAGCATGACGTAATGGGGGGTGTTATCTCTTTTGTCAAAAATCATCTGTTTTTGCTTGAACATTAAATGCCTCCAAATGGTATTTAATTCACTTCCCGGGCCCCTGGAAGCATGAAAATCACTTTAAACATGCTAATTTTAGGTCTTAAACTGATGATCTACCTACAAATGTGAACGGACGTTCAAAAATACAACATTTGAAAACGGACCATTTTTCACCTTTCTGAAGCATGACGTAATGGAGGGTGTTATCTCTTTTTGTCAAAAATCACCTGTTTCTGCTTGAACATTAAATGCCTCCAAATGGTATTTAATTCACTTCCCGGGCCCCTGGAAGCATGAAAATCACTTTAAACATGCTAATTTTAGCTCTTAAACTGATGATCTACCTACAAATGTGAATTGATGTTCAAAATTAAAACATTTGAAACGGACCATTTTTCACCTTTCTGAAGCATGACGTAATGGGGTGGTGTTATCTCTTTTGTCAAAAATCACCTGTTTTTGCTTGAACATTAAATGCCTCCAAATGGTATTTAATTCACTTCCCGGGCCCCTGGAAGCATGAAAATTACTTTAAACATGCTAATTTTAGCTCTTAAACTGATGATCTACCTACAAATGTGAACTGACGTTCAAAAATAAAACATTTGAAACGGACCATTTTTCACCTTTATGAAGCATGACGTAATGGGGTGGTGTTATCTCTTTTGTCAAAAATCACCTGTTTTTGCTTGAACATTAAATGCCTCCAAATGGTATTTAATTTACTTCCCGGGCCCCTGGAAGCATGAAAATCACTTTAAACATGCTAATTTTAGCTCTTAAACTGATGATCTACCTACAAATGTGAACTGACGTTCAAAAATAAAACATTTGCAAACGGACCATTTTTCACCCTTCTGAAGCATGACGCAATGGGGGGGTGTTATCTCTTTTGTCAAAAATCACCTGTTTTTGCTTGAACATTAAATGCCTCCAAATGGTATTTAATTCACTTCCCGGGCCCCTGGAAGCATGAAAATCACTTTACACATGCTAATTTTAGCTCTAAAACTGATGATCTACATACAAATGTGAACTGACGTTCAAAAATAAAACATTTGAAAACAGACAATTTTACACCTTTCTGAAGCATGACATAATGGGGGGGGGTGTCATTTCTTTTGTCAACAATCACCTGTTTTTGCTTGAACATTAAATGCCTCCAAATGGTATTTAATTCACTTCCCGGGCCCCTGGAAGCATGAAAATAACTTTAAACATGCTAATTTTAGCTCTTAAACTGATGATCTACCTACAAATGTGAACTGACGTTCAAAAATAAAACATTTGAAACGGACCATTTTTCACCTTTATGAAGCATGACGTAAAGGGGGGGGTGTTATCTCTTTTGTCAAAAATCACCTGTTTTTGCTTGAACATTAAAGGCCTCCAAATGGTATTTAATTCACTTCCCGGGCCCCTGGAAGCATGAAAATCACTTTAAACATGCTAATTTTAGCTCTTAAACTGATGATCTACCTACAAATGTGAATTGACGTTCAAAAATAAAACATTTGAAAACGGACCATTTTTCACCTTTCTGAAGCATGAAGTAATGGGGGGGTGTTATCTCTTTTGTCAAACATCACCTGTTTTTGCTTGAACATTAAATGCCTCCAAATGGTATTTAATTCACTTCCCAGACCACTGGAAGCATGAAAATCACTTTAAACATGCTAATTTTAGCTCTTAAACTGATGAACTACCTACAAATGTGAACTGACGTTCAAAAATAAAACATTTGAAACGGACCATTTTTCACCTTTCTGAAGCATGACGTAATGGGGGATGTTATCTCTTTTGTCAAAAATCACCTGTTTTTGCTTGAACATTAAATGCCTCCAAATGGTATTTAATTCACTTCCCGGGCCCCTGGAAGCATGAAAATCACTTTAAACATGCTAATTTTAGCTCTTAAACTGATGATCTACCTACAAATGTGAACTGATGTTCAAATATAAAACATTTGAAACGGACCATTTTTCACCTTTCTGAAGCATGACGTAATGGGGGGGTGTTATCTCTTTTGTCAAAAATCACCTGTTTGTGCTTGAACATTTAATGCCTCCAAATGGTATTTAATTCACTTCCCGGGCCCCTGGAAGCATGAAAATTACTTTAAACATGCAAATTTTAGCTCTTAAACTGATGATCTACCTACAAATGTGAACTGACGATCAAAAATAAAACATTTGAAAACGGACCATTTTTCACCTTTCTGAAGCATAAAGTAATGGGGGGGTGTTATCTCTTTTGTCAAAAATCACCTGTTTTTGCTTGAACATTAAATTCCTCCAAATGGTATTTAATTCACTTCCCAGACCACTGGAAGCATGAAAATCACTTTAAACATGCTAATTTTAGCTCTAAAACTGATGATCTACCTACAAATGTGAACTGACGTTCAAAAACTAAAACATTTGAAACGGACCATTTTTCACCTTTATGAAGCATGACGTAATGGGGTGGTGTTATCTCTTTTGTCAAAAATCACCTGTTTTTGCTTGAACATTAAATGCCTCCAAATGGTATTTAATTTACTTCCCGGGCCCCTGGAAGCATGAAAATCACTTTAAACATGCTAATTTTAGCTCTTAAACTGATGATCTACCTACAAATGTGAACTGACGTTCAAAAATAAAACATTTGAAACAGACCATTTTTCACCTTTCTGAAGCATGACGTAATGGGGGGGTGTTATCTCTTTTGTCAAAAATCACCTGTTTTTGCTTGAACAATAAATGCATCCAAATGGTATTTAATTCACTTCCCGGGCCCCTGGAAGCATGAAAATCACTTTAAACATGCTAATTTTAGCTCTTAAACTGATGATCTACCTACAAATGTGAACTGATGTTCAAAAATAAAACATTTGAAACGGACCATTTTTCACCTTTCTGAAGCATGACGTAATGGGGGGGTGTTATCTCTTTTGTCAAAAATCACCTGTTTGTGCTTGAACATTAAATGCCTCCAAATGGTATTTAATTCACTTCCCGGGCCCCTGGAAGCATGAAAATCACTTTAAACATGCAAATTTTAGCTCTTAAACTGATGATCTACCTACAAATGTGAACTGACGATCAAAAATAAAACATTTGAAAACGGACCATTTTTCACCTTTCTGAAGCATAAAGTAATGGGGGGGTGTTATCTCTTTTGTCAAAAATCACCTGTTTTTGCTTGAACATTAAATGCCTCCAAATGGTATTTAATTCACTTCCCAGACCACTGGAAGCATGAAAATCACTTTAAACATGCTAATTTTAGCTCTAAAACTGATGATCTACCTACAAATGTGAACTGACGTTCAAAAACTAAAACATTTGAAACGGACCATTTTTCACCTTTCTGAAGCATGACGTAATGGGGGGGGTGTTATCTCTTTTGTCAAAAATCACCTGTTTTTGCTTGAACATTAAATGCCTCCAAATGGTATTTAATTCACTTCCCAGACCACTGGAAGCATGAAAATCACTTTAAACATGCTAATTTTGGCTCTAAAACTGATGATCTACCTACAAATGTGAACTGACGTTCAAAAATAAAACATTTGAAACGGACCATTTTTCACCTTTATGAAGCATGACGTAATGGGGGGGTGTTATCTCTTTTGTCAAAAATCACCTGTTTTTGCTTGAACATTAAATGCCTCCAAATGGTATTTAATTTACTTCCCGGGCCCCTGAAAGCATGAAATTCACTTTAAACATGCTAATTTTAGCTCTTAAACTGATGATCTACCTACAAATGTGAACTGACGTTCAAAAATAAAACATTTGAAATGGACCATTTTTCACCTTTCTGAAGCATGACGTAATGGGGGGGTGTTATCTCTTTTGTCAAAAATCACCTGTTTTTGCTTGACTATTAAATGCCTCCAAATGGTATTTAATTCACTTCCCGGGCCCCTGGAAGCATGACAATCACTTTAAACATGCTAATTTTAGCTCTAAAACTGATGATCTACCTACAAATGTGAACTGACGTTCAAAAATAAAACATTTGAAAACGGACCCTTTTTCACCTTTCTGAAGCATGACGTAATGGGGGGGTGTTATCTCTTTTGTCAAAAATCATCTGTTTTTGCTTGAACATTAAATGCCTCCAACTGGTATTTAATTCACTTCCCGCGCCCCTGGAAGCATGAAAATCACTTTAAACATGCTCATTTTAGCTCTTAAACTGATAATCTACATACAAATGTGAACTGACATTCAAAAATAAAACATTTGAAAATGGACCATTTTTCACCTTTCTGAAGCATGACGTAATGGGGGGGTGTTATCTCTTTGGTCAAAAATAACCTGTTTTTACTTGAACATTAAATGCCTCCAAATGGTATTTAATTCACTTAGCGGGCCCCTGGAAGCATGAAAATCACTTTAAACATGCTAATTTTAGCTCTTAAACTGATGATCTACCTACAAATGTGAACTGACGTTCAAAAAATAAAACATTTGAAAACGGACCATTTTTCACCTTTCTGAAGCATGACGTAATGGGGGGTGTTATCTCTTTTGTCAAAAATCACCTGTTTTTGCTTGAACATTAAATGCCTCCAAATGGTATTTAATTCACTTCCCGGACCCCTAGAAGCATGAAAATCTCCTTAAACATGCTAATTTTAGCTCTAAAACTGATGATCTACCTACAAATGTGAACTGACGTTCAAAAATAAAACATTTGAAACGGACCATTTTTCACCTTTATGAAGCATGACGTAATGGGGGGGTGTTATCTCTTTTGTCAAAAATCACCTGTTTTTGCTTGAAAATTAAATGCCTCAAATGGTATTTAATTCACTTCCCGGGCCCATGGAAGCATGAAAATCACTTTAAACATGCTAATTTTAGCTCTTAAACTGATGATCTACCTACAAATGTGAACTGACGTTCAAAAATAAAACATTTAAAACGGACCATTTTTCACCTTTATGAAGCATGACGTAATGGGGTGGTGTTATCTCTTTTGTCAAAAATCACCTGTTTTTGCTTGAACATTAAATGCCTCCAAATGGTATTTCATTTACTTCCTGGGCCCCTGGAAGCATGAAAATCACTTTAAACATGCTAATTTTAGCTCTTAAACTGATGATCTACCTACAAATGTGAACTGACGTTCAAAAATAAAACATTTGAAACGGACCATTTTTCACCTTTCTGAAGCATGACGTAATGGGGGGGTGTTATCTCTTTTGTCAAAAATCACCTGTTTTTGCTTGAACATTAAATGCCTCCAAATGGTATTTAATTCACTTCCCGGGCCCCTGGAAGCATGAAAATCACTTTAAACATGCTAATTTTAGCTCTAAAACTGATGATCTACCTAAAAATGTGAACTGACGTTCAAAAATAAAACATTTGAAAACGGACCATTTTTCACCTTTCTGAAGCATGACGTAATGGGGGGTGTTATCTCTTTTGTCAAAAATCATCTGTTTTTGCTTGAACATTAAATGCCTCCAAATGGTATTTAATTCACTTCCCGGGCCCCTAGAAGCATGAAAATCACTTTACACATGCTAATTTTAGCTCTAAAACTGATGATCTACCTACAAATGTGAACTGACGTTCAAAAATAAAACATTTGAAACGGACCATTTTTCACCTTTCTGAAGCATGACGTAATGGGGGGGTGTTATCTCTTTTGTCAAAAATCACCTGTTTTTGCTTGACTATTAAATGCCTCCAAATGGTATTTAAGTCACTTCCCGGGCCCCTGGAAGCATGAAAATCACTTTAAACATGCTAATTTTAGCTCTAAAACTGATGATCTACCTACAAATGTGAACTGACGTTCAAAAATAAAACATTTGAAAACGGACCCTTTTTCACCTTTCTGAAGCATGACGTAATGGGGGGGTGTTATCTCTTTTGTCAAAAATCATCTGTTTTTGCTTGAACATTAAATGCCTCCAACTGGTATTTAATTCACTTCCCGGGCCCCTGGAAGCATGAAAATCACTTTAAACATGCTCATTTTAGCTCTTAAACTGATGATCTACATACAAATGTGAACTGACGTTCAAAAATAAAACATTTGAAAACGGACCATTTTTCACCTTTCTGAAGCATGACGTAATGGGGGGGTGTTATCTCTTTGGTCAAAAATCACCTGTTTTTGCTTGAACATTAAATGCCTCCAAATGGTATTTAATTCACTTAGCGGGCCCCTGGAAGCATGAAAATCACTTTAAACATGCTAATTTTAGCTCTTAAACTGATGATCTACCTACAAATGTGAACTGACGTTCAAAAATAAAACATTTGAAAACGGACCATTTTTCACCTTTCTGAAGCATGACGTAATGGGGGGGTGTTATCTCTTTTGTCAAAAATCACCTGTTTTTGCTTGAACATTAAATGCCTCCAAATGGTATTTAATTCACTTCCCGGACCCCTAGAAGCATGAAAATCTCCTTAAACATGCTAATTTTAGCTCTAAAACTGATGATCTACCTACAAATGTGAACTGACGTTCAAAAATAAAACATTTGAAACGGACCATTTTTCACCTTTATGAAGCATGACGTAATGGGGGGGTGTTATCTCTTTTGTCAAAATCACCTGTTTTTGCTTGAACATTAAATGCCTCAAATGGTATTTAATTCACTTCCCGGGCCCATGGAAGCATGAAAATCACTTTAAACATGCTAATTTTAGCTCTAAAACTGATGATCTACCTAAAAATGTGAACTGACGTTCAAAAATAAAACATTTGAAAACGGACCATTTTTCACCTTTCTGAAGCATGACGTAATGGGGGGTGTTATCTCTTTTGTCAAAAATCATCTGTTTTTGCTTGAACATTAAATGCCTCCAAATGGTATTTAATTCACTTCCCGGGCCCCTAGAAGCATGAAAATCACTTTACACATGCTAATTTTAGCTCTAAAACTGATGATCTACCTACAAATGTGCACTGACGTTCAAAAATAAAACATTTGAAACGGACCATTTTTCACCTTTATGAAGCATGACGTAATGGGGGGGTGTTATCTCTTTTGTCAAAAATCACCTGTTTTTGCTTGAACATTAAATGCCTCCAAATGGTATTTAATTCACTTCCCGGGCCCCTGGAAGCATGAAAATCACTTTAAACATGCTAATTTTAGGTCTTAAACTGATGATCTACCTACAAATGTGAACTGACGTTCAAAAATAAAACACTTGAAACGGACCATTTTTCACCTTTCTGAAGCAAGACGTAATGGGGGGGTGTTATCTCTTTTGTCAAAAATCACCTGTTTTTGCTTGAACATTAAATGCCTCCAAATGGTATTTAATTCACTTCCCGGGCCCCTAGAAGCATGAAAATCACTTTACACATGCTAATTTTAGCTCTAAAACTGATGATCTACATACAAATGTGAACTGACGTTCAAAAATAAAACATTTGAAAACGGACCATTTTTCACCTTTTGAAGCATGACGTAATGGGGGGGTGTTATCTCTTTTGTCAAAAATCATCTGTTTTTGCTTGAACATTAAATGCCTCCAAATGGTATTTAATTCACTTCCCGGGCCCCTGGAAGCATGAAAATCACTTTAAACATGCTAATTTTAGGTCTTAAACTGATGATCTACCTACAAATGTGAACGGACGTTCAAAAATACAACATTTGAAAACGGACCATTTTTCACCTTTCTGAAGCATGACGTAATGGAGGATGTTATCTCTTTTTGTCAAAAATCACCTGTTTCTGCTTGAACATTAAATGCCTCCAAATGGTATTTAATTCACTTCCCGGGCCCCTGTAAGCATGAAAATCACTTTAAACATGCTAATTTTAGCTCTTAAACTGATGATCTACCTACAAATGTGAATTGACGTTCAAAAATAAAACATTTGAAACGGACCATTTTTCACCTTTATGAAGCATGACGTAATGGGGTGGTGTTATCTCTTTTGTCAAAAATCACCTGTTTTTGCTTGAACATTAAATGCCTCCAAATGGTATTTAATTTACTTCCCGGGCCCCTGGAAGCATGAAAATCACTTTAAACATGCTAATTTTAGCTCTTAAACTGATGATCTACCTACAAATGTGAACTGACGTTCAAAAATATAACATTTGAAACGGACCATTTTTCACCTTTCTGAAGCATGACGTAATGGGGGGGTGTTATCTCTTTTGTCAAAAATCACCTGTTTTTGCTTGAACATTAAATGCCTCCAAATGGTATTTAATTAACTTCCCGGGCCCCTGGAAGCATGAAAATCACTTTAAACATGCTAATTTTAGCTCTAAAACTGATGATCTACCTACAAATGTGAACTGACGTTCAAAAATAAAACATTTGAAAACGAACCATTTTTCACCTTTCTGAAGCATGACGTAATGGGGGGGTGTTATCTCTTTTGTCAAAAATCATCTGTTTTTGCTTGAACATTAAATGCCTCCAAATGGTATTTAATTCACTTCCCGGGCCCCTGGAAGCATGAAAATCACTTTACACATGCTAATTTTAGCTCTAAAACTGATGATCTACATACAAATGTGAACTGACGTTCAAAAATAAAACATTTGAAAACAGACCATTTTTCACCTTTCTGAAGCATGACATAATGGGGGGGGTCATTTCTTTTGTCAACAATCACCTGTTTTTGCTTGAACATTAAATGCCTCCAAATGGTATTTAATTCACTTCCCGGGCCCCTGGAAGCATGAAAATAACTTTAAACATGCTAATTTTAGCTCTTAAACTGATGATCTACCTACAAATGTGAACTGACGTTCAAAAATAAAACATTTGAAACGGACCATTTTTCACCTTTATGAAGCATGACGTAATGGGGGGGGTGTTATCTCTTTTGTCAAAAATCACCTGTTTTTGCTTGAACATTAAAGGCCTCCAAATGGTATTTAATTTACTTCCCGGGCCCCTGGAAGCATGAAAATCACTTTAAACATGCTAATTTTAGCTCTTAAACTGATGATCTACCTACAAATGTGAATTGACGTTCAAAAATAAAACATTTGAAACTGGCCATTTTTCACCTTTATGAAGCATGACGTAATGGGGGGTGTTATCTCTTTTGTCAAAAATCATCTGTTTTTGCTTGAACATTAAATGCCTCCAAATGGTATTTAATTCACTTCCCGGGCCCCTGGAAGCATGAAAATCACTTTACACATGCTAATTTTAGCTCTAAAACTGATGATCTACATACAAATGTGAACTGACGTTCAAAGATAAAACATTTGAAAACAGACCATTTTTCACCTTTCTGAAGCATGACGTAATGGGGGGGTGTTATCTCTTTTGTCAACAATCACCTGTTTTTGCTTGAACATTAAATGCCTCCAAATGGTATTTAATTCACTTCCCGGGCCCCTGGAAGCATGAAAATCACTTTAAACATGCTAATTTTAGCTCTTAAACTGATGATCTACCTACAAATGTGAACTGACGTTCAAAAATAAAACATTTGAAACGGACCATTTTTCACCTTTCTGAAGCATGACGTAATGGGGGGGTGTTATCTCTTTTGTCAAAAATCACCTGTTTTTGCTTGAACATTAAATGCCTCCAAATGGTATTTAATTCACTTCCCGGGCCCCTGGAAGCATGAAAATCACTTTAAACATGCTAATTTTAGCTCTTAAACTGATGATCTACCTACAAATGTGAACTGACGTTCAAAAATAAAACACTTGAAACGGACCATTTTTCACCTTTCTGAAGCAAGACGTAATGGGGGGGTGTTATCTCCTTTGTCAAAAATCACCTGTTTTTGCTTGAACATTAAATGCCTCCAAATGGTATTTAATTCACTTCCCGGACCCCTGGAAGCATGAAAATCACTTTACACATGCTAATTTCGCTCTAAAACTGATGATCTACATACAAATGTGAACTGACGTTCAAAAATAAAACATTTGAAAACAGACCATTTTTCACCTTTCTGAAGCATGACGTAATGGGGGGGGTGTTATCTCTTTTGTCAACAATCACCGGTTTTTGATGGAACATTAAATGCCTCCAAATGGTATTTAATTAACTTCCCGGGCCCCTGGAAGCATGAAAATCACTTTAAACATGCTCATTTTAGCTCTTAAACTGATGATCTACCTACAAATGTGAACGGACGTTCAAAAATACAACATTTGAAAAAGGACCATTTTTCACCTTTGTGAAGCATGACGTAATGGAGGGTGTTATCTCTTTTTGTCAAAAATCACCTGTTTCTGCTTGAACATTAAATGCCTCCAAATGGTATTTAATTCACTTCCCGGGCCCCTGGAAGCATGAAAATCACTTTACACATGCTAATTTTAGCTCTAAAACTGATGATCTACATACAAATGTGAACTGACGTTCAAAAATAAAACATTTGAAAACAGACCATTTTTCACCTTTCTGAAGCATGACATAATGGGGGGGGTCATTTCTTTTGTCAACAATCACCTGTTTTTGCTTGAACATTAAATGCCTCCAAATGGTATTTAATTCACTTCCCGGGCCCCTGGAAGCATGAAAATAACTTTAAACATGCTAATTTTAGCTCTTAAACTGATGATCTACCTACAAATGTGAACTGACGTTCAAAAATAAAACATTTGAAACGGACCATTTTTCACCTTTATGAAGCATGACGTAATGGGGGGGGTGTTATCTCTTTTGTCAAAAATCACCTGTTTTTGCTTGAACATTAAAGGCCTCCAAATGGTATTTAATTTACTTCCCGGGCCCCTGGAAGCATGAAAATCACTTTAAACATGCTAATTTTAGCTCTTAAACTGATGATCTACCTACAAATGTGAATTGACGTTCAAAAATAAAACATTTGAAACTGGCCATTTTTCACCTTTATGAAGCATGACGTAATGGGGGGTGTTATCTCTTTTGTCAAAAATCATCTGTTTTTGCTTGAACATTAAATGCTTCCAAATGGTATTTAATTCACTTCCCGGGCCCCTGGAAGCATGAAAATCACTTTACACATGCTAATTTTAGCTCTAAAACTGATGATCTACATACAAATGTGAACTGACGTTCAAAGATAAAACATTTGAAAACAGACCATTTTTCACCTTTCTGAAGCATGACGTAATGGGGGGGTGTTATCTCTTTTGTCAACAATCACCTGTTTTTGCTTGAACATTAAATGCCTCCAAATGGTATTTAATTCACTTCCCGGGCCCCTGGAAGCATGAAAATCACTTTAAACATGCTAATTTTAGCTCTTAAACTGATGATCTACCTACAAATGTGAACTGACGTTCAAAAATAAAACATTTGAAACGGACCATTTTTCACCTTTCTGAAGCATGACGTAATGGGGGGTGTTATCTCTTTTGTCAAAAATCACCTGTTTTTGCTTGAACATTAAATGCCTCCAAATGGTATTTAATTCACTTCCCGGGCCCCTGGAAGCATGAAAATCACTTTAAACATGCTAATTTTAGCTCTTAAACTGATGATCTACCTACAAATGTGAACTGACGTTCAAAAATAAAACACTTGAAACGGACCATTTTTCACCTTTCTGAAGCAAGACGTAATGGGGGGGTGTTATCTCCTTTGTCAAAAATCACCTGTTTTTGCTTGAACATTAAATGCCTCCAAATGGTATTTAATTCACTTCCCGGACCCCTGGAAGCATGAAAATCACTTTACACATGCTAATTTCGCTCTAAAACTGATGATCTACATACAAATGTGAACTGACGTTCAAAAATAAAACATTTGAAAACAGACCATTTTTCACCTTTCTGAAGCATGACGTAATGGGGGGGGTGTTATCTCTTTTGTCAACAATCACCGGTTTTTGCTTGAACATTAAATGCCTCCAAATGGTATTTAATTAACTTCCCGGGCCCCTGGAAGCATGAAAATCACTTTAAACATGCTCATTTTAGCTCTTAAACTGATGATCTACCTACAAATGTGAACGGACGTTCAAAAATACAACATTTGAAAAAGGACCATTTTTCACCTTTCTGAAGCATGACGTAATGGAGGGTGTTATCTCTTTTTGTCAAAAATCACCTGTTTCTGCTTGAACATTAAATGCCTCCAAATGGTATTTAATTCACTTCCCGGGCCCCTGGAAGCATGAAAATCACTTTAAACATGCTAATTTTAGCTCTTAAACTGATGATCTACCTACAAATGTGAATTGACGTTAAAAAATAAAACATTTGAAACGGACCATTTTTCACCTTTATGAAGCATGACGTAATGGGGTGGTGTTATCTCTTTTGTCAAAAATCACCTGTTTTGCTTGAACATTAAATGCCTCCAAATGGTATTTAATTTACTTCCCGGGCCCCTGGAAGCATGAAAATCACTTTAAACATGCTAATTTTAGCTCTTAAACTGATGATCTACCTACAAATGTGAACTGACGTTCAAAAATAAAACATTTGAAACGGACCATTTTTCACCTTTCTGAAGCATGACGTAATGGGGGGGTGTTATCTCTTTTGTCAAAAATCACCTGTTTTTGCTTGAACATTAAATGCCTCCAAATGGTATTTAATTCACTTCCCGGGCCCCTGGAAGCATGAAAATCACTTTAAACATGCTAATTTTAGCTCCAAAACTGATGATCTACCTACAAATGTGAACTGACGTTCAAAAATAAAACATTTGAAAACGAACCATTTTTCACCTTTCTGAAGCATGACGTAATGGGGGGTGTATCTCTTTTGTCAAAAATCATCTGTTTTTGCTTGAACATTAAATGCCTCCAAATGGTATTTAATTCACTTCCCGGGCCCCTGGAAGCATGAAAATCACTTTACACATGCTAATTTTAGCTCTAAAACTGATGATCTACATACAAATGTGAACTGACGTTCAAAAATAAAACATTTGAAAACAGACCATTTTTCACCTTTCTGAAGCATGACATAATGGGGGGGGTGTCATTTCTTTTGTCAACAATCACCTGTTTTTGCTTGAACATTAAATGCCTCCAAATGGTATTTAATTCACTTCCCGGGCCCCTGGAAGCATGAAAATAACTTTAAACATGCTAATTTTAGCTCTTAAACTGATGATCTACCTACAAATGTGAACTGACGTTCAAAAATAAAACATTTGAAACGGACCATTTTTCACCTTTATGAAGCATGACGTAATGGGGGGGGTGTTATCTCTTTTGTCAAAAATCACCTGTTTTTGCTTGAACATTAAATGCCTCCAAATGGTATTTAATTTACTTCCCGGGTCCCTGGAAGCATGAAAATCACTTTAAACATGCTAATTTTAGCTCTTAAACTGATGATCTACCTACAAATGTGAACTGACGTTCAAAAATAAAACATTTGAAACGGACCATTTTTCACCTTTCTGAAGCATGACGTAATGGGGGGGTGTTATCTCTTTTGTCAAAAATCACCTGTTTTTGCTTGAACAATAAATGCCTCCAAATGGTATTTAATTCACTTCCCGGGCACCTGGAAGCATGAAAATCACTTTAAACATGCTAATTTTAGCTCTAAAACTGATGATCTACCTACAAATGTGAACTGACGTTCAAAAATAAAACATTTGAAAACGGACCATTTTTCACCTTTCTGAAGCATGACGTAATGGGGGGTGTTATCTCTTTTGTCAAAAATCATCTGTTTTTGCTTGAACATTAAATGCCTCCAAATGGTATTTAATTCACTTCCCGGGCCCCTGGAAGCATGAAAATCACTTTACACATGCTAATTTTAGCTCTAAAACTGATGATCTACATACAAATGTGAACTGACGTTCAAAGATAAAACATTTGAAAACAGACCATTTTTCACCTTTCTGAAGCATGACGTAATGGGGGGGGTGTTATCTCTTTTGTCAAACATCACCTGTTTTTGCTTGAACATTAAATGCCTCCAAATGGTATTTAATTCACTTCCCAAACCACTGGAAGCATGAAAATCACTTTAAACATGCTAATTTTAGCTCTTAAACTGATGAACTACCTACAAATGTGAACTGACGTTCAAAAATAAAACATTTGAAACGGACCATTTTTCACCTTTCTGAAGCATGACGTAATGGGGGGTGTTATCTCTTTTGTCAAAAATCACCTGTTTTTGCTTGAACATTAAAGGCCTCCAAATGGTATTTAATTTACTTCCCGGGCCCCTGGAAGCATGAAAATCACTTTAAACATGCTAATTTTAGCTCTTAAACTGATGATCTACCTACAAATGTGAATTGACGTTCAAAAATAAAACATTTGAAACTGGCCATTTTTCACCTTTATGAAGCATGACGTAATGGGGGGTGTTATCTCTTTTGTCAAAAATCATCTGTTTTTGCTTGAACATTAAATGCTTCCAAATGGTATTTAATTCACTTCCCGGGCCCCTGGAAGCATGAAAATCACTTTACACATGCTAATTTTAGCTCTAAAACTGATGATCTACATACAAATGTGAACTGACGTTCAAAGATAAAACATTTGAAAACAGACCATTTTTCACCTTTCTGAAGCATGACGTAATGGGGGGGTGTTATCTCTTTTGTCAACAATCACCTGTTTTTGCTTGAACATTAAATGCCTCCAAATGGTATTTAATTCACTTCCCGGGCCCCTGGAAGCATGAAAATCACTTTAAACATGCTAATTTTAGCTCTTAAACTGATGATCTACCTACAAATGTGAACTGACGTTCAAAAATAAAACATTTGAAACGGACCATTTTTCACCTTTCTGAAGCATGACGTAATGGGGGGTGTTATCTCTTTTGTCAAAAATCACCTGTTTTTGCTTGAACATTAAATGCCTCCAAATGGTATTTAATTCACTTCCCGGGCCCCTGGAAGCATGAAAATCACTTTAAACATGCTAATTTTAGCTCTTAAACTGATGATCTACCTACAAATGTGAACTGACGTTCAAAAATAAAACACTTGAAACGGACCATTTTTCACCTTTCTGAAGCAAGACGTAATGGGGGGGTGTTATCTCCTTTGTCAAAAATCACCTGTTTTTGCTTGAACATTAAATGCCTCCAAATGGTATTTAATTCACTTCCCGGACCCCTGGAAGCATGAAAATCACTTTACACATGCTAATTTCGCTCTAAAACTGATGATCTACATACAAATGTGAACTGACGTTCAAAAATAAAACATTTGAAAACAGACCATTTTTCACCTTTCTGAAGCATGACGTAATGGGGGGGGTGTTATCTCTTTTGTCAACAATCACCGGTTTTTGCTTGAACATTAAATGCCTCCAAATGGTATTTAATTAACTTCCCGGGCCCCTGGAAGCATGAAAATCACTTTAAACATGCTCATTTTAGCTCTTAAACTGATGATCTACCTACAAATGTGAACGGACGTTCAAAAATACAACATTTGAAAAAGGACCATTTTTCACCTTTCTGAAGCATGACGTAATGGAGGGTGTTATCTCTTTTTGTCAAAAATCACCTGTTTCTGCTTGAACATTAAATGCCTCCAAATGGTATTTAATTCACTTCCCGGGCCCCTGGAAGCATGAAAATCACTTTAAACATGCTAATTTTAGCTCTTAAACTGATGATCTACCTACAAATGTGAATTGACGTTAAAAAATAAAACATTTGAAACGGACCATTTTTCACCTTTATGAAGCATGACGTAATGGGGTGGTGTTATCTCTTTTGTCAAAAATCACCTGTTTTGCTTGAACATTAAATGCCTCCAAATGGTATTTAATTTACTTCCCGGGCCCCTGGAAGCATGAAAATCACTTTAAACATGCTAATTTTAGCTCTTAAACTGATGATCTACCTACAAATGTGAACTGACGTTCAAAAATAAAACATTTGAAACGGACCATTTTTCACCTTTCTGAAGCATGACGTAATGGGGGGGTGTTATCTCTTTTGTCAAAAATCACCTGTTTTTGCTTGAACATTAAATGCCTCCAAATGGTATTTAATTCACTTCCCGGGCCCCTGGAAGCATGAAAATCACTTTAAACATGCTAATTTTAGCTCCAAAACTGATGATCTACCTACAAATGTGAACTGACGTTCAAAAATAAAACATTTGAAAACGAACCATTTTTCACCTTTCTGAAGCATGACGTAATGGGGGGTGTATCTCTTTTGTCAAAAATCATCTGTTTTTGCTTGAACATTAAATGCCTCCAAATGGTATTTAATTCACTTCCCGGGCCCCTGGAAGCATGAAAATCACTTTACACATGCTAATTTTAGCTCTAAAACTGATGATCTACATACAAATGTGAACTGACGTTCAAAAATAAAACATTTGAAAACAGACCATTTTTCACCTTTCTGAAGCATGACATAATGGGGGGGGTGTCATTTCTTTTGTCAACAATCACCTGTTTTTGCTTGAACATTAAATGCCTCCAAATGGTATTTAATTCACTTCCCGGGCCCCTGGAAGCATGAAAATAACTTTAAACATGCTAATTTTAGCTCTTAAACTGATGATCTACCTACAAATGTGAACTGACGTTCAAAAATAAAACATTTGAAACGGACCATTTTTCACCTTTATGAAGCATGACGTAATGGGGGGGGTGTTATCTCTTTTGTCAAAAATCACCTGTTTTTGCTTGAACATTAAATGCCTCCAAATGGTATTTAATTTACTTCCCGGGTCCCTGGAAGCATGAAAATCACTTTAAACATGCTAATTTTAGCTCTTAAACTGATGATCTACCTACAAATGTGAACTGACGTTCAAAAATAAAACATTTGAAACGGACCATTTTTCACCTTTCTGAAGCATGACGTAATGGGGGGGTGTTATCTCTTTTGTCAAAAATCACCTGTTTTTGCTTGAACAATAAATGCCTCCAAATGGTATTTAATTCACTTCCCGGGCACCTGGAAGCATGAAAATCACTTTAAACATGCTAATTTTAGCTCTAAAACTGATGATCTACCTACAAATGTGAACTGACGTTCAAAAATAAAACATTTGAAAACGGACCATTTTTCACCTTTCTGAAGCATGACGTAATGGGGGGTGTTATCTCTTTTGTCAAAAATCATCTGTTTTTGCTTGAACATTAAATGCCTCCAAATGGTATTTAATTCACTTCCCGGGCCCCTGGAAGCATGAAAATCACTTTACACATGCTAATTTTAGCTCTAAAACTGATGATCTACATACAAATGTGAACTGACGTTCAAAGATAAAACATTTGAAAACAGACCATTTTTCACCTTTCTGAAGCATGACGTAATGGGGGGGGTGTTATCTCTTTTGTCAAACATCACCTGTTTTTGCTTGAACATTAAATGCCTCCAAATGGTATTTAATTCACTTCCCAAACCACTGGAAGCATGAAAATCACTTTAAACATGCTAATTTTAGCTCTTAAACTGATGAACTACCTACAAATGTGAACTGACGTTCAAAAATAAAACATTTGAAACGGACCATTTTTCACCTTTCTGAAGCATGACGTAATGGGGGGTGTTATCTCTTTTGTCAAAAATCACCTGTTTTTGCTTGAACATTAAATGCCTCCAAATGGTATTTAATTCACTTCCCGGGCCCCTGGAAGCATGAAAATCACTTTAAACATGCTAATTTTAGCTCTTAAACTGATGATCTACCTACAAATGTGAACTGATGTTCAAAAATAAAACATTTGAAACGGACCATTTTTCACCTTTCTGAAGCATGACGTAATGGGGGGGGTGTTATCTCTTTTGTCAAAAATCACCTGTTTGTGCTTGAACATTAAATGCCTCCAAATTTTATTTAATTCACTTCCCGGGCCCCTGGAAGCATGAAAATCACTTTAAACATGCAAATTTTAGCTCTTAAACTGATGATCTACCTACAAATGTGAACTGACGATCAAAAATAAAACATTTGAAAACGGACCATTTTTCACCTTTCTGAAGCATAAAGTAATGGGGGGGTGTTATCTCTTTTGTCAAAAATCACCTGTTTTTGCTTGAACATTAAATGCCTCCAAATGGTATTTAATTCACTTCCCAGACCACTGGAAGCATGAAAATCACTTTAAACATGCTAATTTTAGCTCTAAAACTGATGATCTACCTACAAATGTGAACTGACGTTCAAAAATAAAACATTTGAAACGGACCATTTTTCACCTTTATGAAGCATGACGTAATGGGGGGTGTTATCTCTTTTGTCAAAAATCACCTGTTTTTGCTTGAACATTAAATGCCTCCAAATGGTATTTAATTTACTTCCCGGGCCCCTGAAAGCATGAAATTCACTTTAAACATGCTAATTTTAGCTCTTAAACTGATGATCTACCTACAAATGTGAACTGACGTTCAAAAATAAAACATTTGAAACGGACCATTTTTCACCTTTCTGAAGCATGACGTAATGGGGGGGTGTTATCTCTTTTGTCAAAAATCACCTGTTTTTGCTTGACTATTAAATGCCTCCAAATGGTATTTAATTCACTTCCCGGGCCCCTGGAAGCATGAAAATCACTTTAAACATGCTAATTTTAGCTCTAAAACTGATGATCTACCTACAAATGTGAACTGACGTTCAAAAATAAAACATTTGAAAACGGACCCTTTTTCACCTTTCTGAAGCATGACGTAATGGGGGGGTGTTATCTCTTTTGTCAAAAATCATCTGTTTTTGCTTGAACATTAAATGCCTCCAAATGGTATTTAATTCACTTCCCGGGCCCCTGGAAGCATGAAAATCACTTTAAACATGCTCATTTTAGCTCTTAAACTGATGATCTACATACAAATGTGAACTGACGTTCAAACATAAAACATTTGAAAACGGACCATTTTTCACCTTTCTGAAGCATGACGTAATGGGGGGGTGTTATCTCTTTGGTCAAAAATCACCTGTTTTTGCTTGAACATTAAATGCCTCCAAATGGTATTTAATTCACTTAGCGGGCCCCTGGAAGCATGAAAATCACTTTAAACATGCTAATTTTAGCTCTTAAACTGATGATCTACCTACAAATGTGAACTGACGTTCAAAAAAAAAAAAAGAAAACGGACCATTTTTCACCTTTCTGAAGCATGACGTAATGGGGGGGTGTTATCTCTTTTGTCAAAAATCACCTGTTTTTGCTTGAACATTAAATGCCTCCAAATGGTATTTAATTCACTTCCCGGACCCCTAGAAGCATGAAAATCTCCTTAAACATGCTAATTTTAGCTCTAAAACTGATGATCTACCTACAAATGTGAACTGACGTTCAAAAATAAAACATTTGAAACGGACCATTTTTCACCTTTATGAAGCATGACGTAATGGGGGGGTGTTATCTCTTTTGTCAAAAATCACCTGTTTTTGCTTGAACATTAAATGCCTCAAATGGTATTTAATTCACTTCCCGGGCCCATGGAAGCATGAAAATCACTTTAAACATGCTAATTTTAGCTCTTAAACTGATGATCTACCTACAAATGTGAACTGACGTTCAAAAATAAAACATTTGAAACGGACCATTTTTCACCTTTATGAAGCATGACGTAATGGGGGGGTGTTATCTCTTTTGTCAAAAATCACCTGTTTTTGCTTGAACATTAAATGCCTCCAAATGGTATTTAATTTACTTCCCGGGCCCCTGGAAGCATGAAAGTCAATTTAAACATGCTAATTTTAGCTCTTAAACTGATGATCTACCTACAAATGTGAACTGACGTTCAAAAATAAAACACTTGAAACGGACCATTTTTCACCGTTCTGAAGCAAGACGTAATGGGGGGGTGTTATCTCTTTTGTCAAAAATCACCGGTTTTTGCTTGAACATTAAATGCCTCCAAATGGTATTTAATTCACTTCCCGGGCCCCTGGAAGCATGAAAATCACTTTAAACATGCTAATTTTAGCTCTTAAACTGATGATCTACCTACAAATGTGAACTGACGTTCAAAAATAAAACATTTGAAACGGACCATTTTTCACCTTTCTGAAGCATGAAGTAATGGGGGGGTGTTATCTCTTTTGTCAAACATCACCTGTTTTTGCTTGAACATTAAATGCCTCCAAATGGTATTTAATTCACTTCCCAGACCACTGGAAGCATGAAAATCACTTTAAACATGCTAATTTTAGCTCTTAAACTGATGAACTACCTACAAATGTGAACTGACGTTCAAAAATAAAACATTTGAAACGGACCATTTTTCACCTTTCTGAAGCATGACGTAATGGGGGGTGTTATCTCTTTTGTCAAAAATCACCTGTTTTTGCTTGAACATTAAATGCCTCCAAATGGTATTTAATTCACTTCCCGGGCCCCTGGAAGCAGGAAAATCACTTTAAACATGCTAATTTTAGCTCTTAAACTGATGATCTACCTACAAATGTGAACTGACGTTCAAAAATAAAACATTTGAAACGGACCATTTTTCACCTTTCTGAAGCATGACGTAATGGGGGGGGTGTTATCTCTTTTGTCAAAAATCACCTGTTTTTGCCTGAACATTAAATGCCTCCAAATG
Organism: Lissotriton helveticus; assembly: GCF_964261635.1. Lineage (NCBI taxonomy): Eukaryota > Metazoa > Chordata > Amphibia > Caudata > Salamandridae > Lissotriton > Lissotriton helveticus. The sequence goes on from NC_136073.1 coordinate 715,399,026, forward strand.
GTATTTAATTCACTTCCCGGGCCCCTGGAAGCATGAAAATCACTTTAAACATGCTAATTTTAGCTCTAAAACTGATGATCTACCTAAAAATGTGAACTGACGTTCAAAAATAAAACATTTGAAAACGGACCATTTTTCACCTTTCTGAAGCATGACGTAATGGGGGGTGTTATCTCTTTTGTCAAAAATCATCTGTTTTTGCTTGAACATTAAATGCCTCCAAATGGTATTTAATTCACTTCCCGGGCCCCTAGAAGCATGAAAATCACTTTACACATGCTAATTTTAGCTCTAAAACTGATGATCTACCTACAAATGTGAACTGACGTTCAAAAATAAAACATTTGAAACGGACCATTTTTCACCTTTCTGAAGCATGACGTAATGGGGGGGTGTTATCTCTTTTGTCAAAAACCACCTGTTTTTGCTTGACTATTAAATGCCTCCAAATGGTATTTAAGTCACTTCCCGGGCCCCTGGAAGCATGAAAATCACTTTAAACATGCTAATTTTAGCTCTAAAACTGATGATCTACCTACAAATGTGAACTGACGTTCAAAAATAAAACATTTGAAAACGGACCCTTTTTCACCTTTCTGAAGCATGACGTAATGGGGGGGTGTTATCTCTTTTGTCAAAAATCATCTGTTTTTGCTTGAACATTAAATGCCTCCAACTGGTATTTAATTCACTTCCCGGGCCCCTGGAAGCATGAAAATCACTTTAAACATGCTCATTTTAGCTCTTAAACTGATGATCTACATACAAATGTGAACTGACGTTCAAAAATAAAACATTTGAAAACGGACCATTTTTCACCTTTCTGAAGCATGACGTAATGGGGGGGTGTTATCTCTTTTGTCAAAAATCACCTGTTTTTGCTTGAACATTAAATGCCTCCAAATGGTATTTAATTCACTTCCCGGACCCCTAGAAGCATGAAAATCTCCTTAAACATGCTAATTTTAGCTCTAAAACTGATGATCTACCTAAAAATGTGAACTGACGTTCAAAAATAAAACATTTGAAAACGGACCATTTTTCACCTTTCTGAAGCATGACGTAATGGGGGGTGTTATCTCTTTTGTCAAAAATCATCTGTTTTTGCTTGAACATTAAAGGCCTCCAAATGGTATTTAATTCACTTCCCGGGCCCCTGGAAGCATGAAAATCACTTTAAACATGCTAATTTTAGCTCTTAAACTGATGATCTACCTACAAATGTGAATTGACGTTCAAAAATAAAACATTTGAAACGGGCCATTTTTCACCTTTATGAAGCATGACGTAATGGGGTGGTGTTATCTCTTTTGTCAAAAATCACCTGTTTTTGCTTGAACATTAAATGCCTCCAAATGGTATTTAATTTACTTCCCGGGTCCCTGGAAGCGTGAAAATCACTTTAAACATGCTAATTTTAGCTCTTAAACTGATGATCTACCTACAAATGTGAACTGACGTTCAAAAATAAAACATTTGAAACGGACCATTTTTCACCTTTCTGAAGCATGACGTAATGGGGGGGTGTTATCTCTTTTGTCAAAAATCACCTGTTTTTGCTTGAACAATAAATGCCTCCAAATGGTATTTAATTCACTTCCCGGGCACCTGGAAGCATGAAAATCACTTTAAACATGCTAATTTTAGCTCTAAAACTGATGATCTACCTACAAATGTGAACTGACGTTCAAAAATAAAACATTTGAAAACGGACCATTTTTCACCTTTCTGAAGCATGACGTAATGGGGGGTGTTATCTCTTTTGTCAAAAATCATCTGTTTTTGCTTGAACATTAAATGCCTCCAAATGGTATTTAATTCACTTCCCGGGCCCCTGGAAGCATGAAAATCACTTTACACATGCTAATTTTAGCTCTAAAACTGATGATCTACATACAAATGTGAACTGACGTTCAAAGATAAAACATTTAAAAACAGACCATTTTTCACCTTTCTGAAGCATGACGTAATGGGGGGGGTGTTATCTCTTTTGTCAACAATCACCTGTTTTTGCTTGAACATTAAATGCCTCCAAATGGTATTTAATTCACTTCCCGGGCCCCTGGAAGCATGAAAATCACTTTAAACATGCTAATTTTAGCTCTTAAACTGATGATCTACCTACAAATGTGAACTGACGTTCAAAAATAAAACATTTGAAACGGACCATTTTTCACCTTTCTGAAGCATGACGTAATGGGGGGTGTTATCTCTTTTGTCAAAAATCACCTGTTTTTGCTTGAACATTAAATGCCTCCAAATGGTATTTAATTCACTTCCCGGGCCCCTGGAAGCATGAAAATCACTTTAAACATGCTAATTTTAGCTCTTAAACTGATGATCTACCTACAAATGTGAACTGATGTTCAAAAATAAAACATTTGAAACGGACCATTTTTCACCTTTCTGAAGCATGACGTAATGGGGGGGTGTTATCTCTTTTGTCAAAAATCACCTGTTTGTGCTTGAACATTAAATGCCTCCAAATTTTATTTAATTCACTTCCCGGGCCCCTGGAAGCATGAAAATCACTTTAAACATGCAAATTTTAGCTCTTAAACTGATGATCTACCTACAAATGTGAACTGACGATCAAAAATAAAACATTTGAAAACGGACCATTTTTCACCTTTCTGAAGCATAAAGTAATGGGGGGGTGTTATCTCTTTTGTCAAAAATCACCTGTTTTTGCTTGAACATTAAATGCCTCCAAATGGTATTTAATTCACTTCCCAGACCACTGGAAGCATGAAAATCACTTTAAACATGCTAATTTTAGCTCTAAAACTGATGATCTACCTACAAATGTGAACTGACGTTCAAAAACTAAAACATTTGAAACGGACCATTTTTCACCTTTCTGAAGCATGACGTAATGGGGGGGGTGTTATCTCTTTTGTCAAAAATCACCTGTTTTTGCTTGAACATTAAATGCCTCCAAATGGTATTTAATTCACTTCCCAGACCACTGGAAGCATGAAAATCACTTTAAACATGCTAATTTTAGCTCTAAAACTGATGATCTACCTACAAATGTGAACTGACGTTCAAAAATAAAACATTTGAAAAGGACCATTTTTCACCTTTATGAAGCATGACGTAATGGGGGGTGTTATCTCTTTTGTCAAAAATCACCTGTTTTTGCTTGAACATTAAATGCCTCCAAATGGTATTTAATTTCCTTCCCGGGCCCCTGAAAGCATGAAATTCACTTTAAACATGCTAATTTTAGCTCTTAAACTGATGATCTACCTACAAATGTGAACTGACGTTCAAAAATAAAACATTTGAAACGGACCATTTTTCACCTTTCTGAAGCATGACGTAAGGGGGGGGTGTTATCTCTTTTGTCAAAAATCACCTGTTTTTGCTTGACTATTAAATGCCTCCAAATGGTATTTAATTCACTTCCCGGGCCCCTGGAAGCATGAAAATCACTTTAAACATGCTAATTTTAGCTCTAAAACTGATGATCTACCTACAAATGTGAACTGACGTTCAAAAATAAAACATTTGAAAACGGACCCTTTTTCACCTTTCTGAAGCATGACGTAATGGGGGGGTGTTATCTCTTTTGTCAAAAATCATCTGTTTTTGCTTGAACATTAAATGCCTCCAACTGGTATTTAATTCACTTCCCGGGCCCCTGGAAGCATGAAAATCACTTTAAACATGCTCATTTTAGCTCTTAAACTGATGATCTACATACAAATGTGAACTGACGTTCAAAAATAAAACATTTGAAAACGGACCATTTTTCACCTTTCTGAAGCATGACGTAATGGGGGGGTGTTATCTCTTTGGTCAAAAATCACCTGTTTTTGCTTGAACATTAAATGCCTCCAAATGGTATTTAATTCACTTAGCGGGCCCCTGGAAGCATGAAAATCACTTTAAACATGCTAATTTTAGCTCTTAAACTGATGATCTACCTACAAATGTGAACTGACGTTCAAAAAAAAAAAAAAGAAAACGGACCATTTTTCACCTTTCTGAAGCATGACGTAATGGGGGGGTGTTATCTCTTTTGTCAAAAATCACCTGTTTTTGCTTGAACATTAAATGCCTCCAAATGGTATTTAATTCACTTCCCGGACCCCTAGAAGCATGAAAATCTCCTTAAACATGCTAATTTTAGCTCTAAAACTGATGATCTACCTACAAATGTGAACTGACGTTCAAAAATAAAACATTTGAAACGGACCATTTTTCACCTTTATGAAGCATGACGTAATGGGGGGGTGTTATCTCTTTTGTCAAAAATCACCTGTTTTTGCTTGAACATTAAATGCCTCAAATGGTATTTAATTCACTTCCCGGGCCCATGGAAGCATGAAAATCACTTTAAACATGCTAATTTTAGCTCTTAAACTGATGATCTACCTACAAATGTGAACTGACGTTCAAAAATAAAACATTTGAAACGGACCATTTTTCACCTTTATGAAGCATGACGTAATGGGGGGGTGTTATCTCTTTTGTCAAAAATCACCTGTTTTTGCTTGAACATTAAATGCCTCCAAATGGTATTTAATTTACTTCCCGGGCCCCTGGAAGCATGAAAATCACTTTAAACATGCTAATTTTAGCTCTTAAACTGATGATCTACCTACAAATGTGAACTGACGTTCAAAAATAAAACACTTGAAACGGACCATTTTTCACCTTTCTGAAGCAAGACGTAATGGGGGGGTGTTATCTCTTTTGTCAAAAATCACCGGTTTTTGCTTGAACATTAAATGCCTCCAAATGGTATTTAATTCACTTCCCGGGCCCCTGGAAGCATGAAAATCACTTTAAACATGCTAATTTTAGCTCTTAAACTGATGATCTACATACAAATGTGAACTGACGTTCAAAAATAAAACATTTGAAAACGGACCATTTTTCACCTTTCTGAAGCATGACGTAATGGGGGGGTGTTATCTCTTTGGTCAAAAATCACCTGTTTTTGCTTGAACATTAAATGCCTCCAAATGGTATTTAATTCACTTAGCGGGCCCCTGGAAGCATGAAAATCACTTTAAACATGCTAATTTTAGCTCTTAAACTGATGATCTACCTACAAATGTGAACTGACGTTCAAAAAAAAAAAAAAGAAAACGGACCATTTTTCACCTTTCTGAAGCATGACGTAATGGGGGGGTGTTATCTCTTTTGTCAAAAATCACCTGTTTTTGCTTGAACATTAAATGCCTCCAAATGGTATTTAATTCACTTCCCGGACCCCTAGAAGCATGAAAATCTCCTTAAACATGCTAATTTTAGCTCTAAAACTGATGATCTACCTACAAATGTGAACTGACGTTCAAAAATAAAACATTTGAAACGGACCATTTTTCACCTTTATGAAGCATGACGTAATGGGGGGTGTTATCTCTTTTGTCAAAAATCACCTGTTTTTGCTTGAACATTAAATGCCTCAAATGGTATTTAATTCACTTCCCGGGCCCATGGAAGCATGAAAATCACTTTAAACATGCTAATTTTAGCTCTTAAACTGATGATCCACCTACAAATGTGAACTGACGTTCAAAAATAAAACATTTGAAACGGACCATTTTTCACCTTTATGAAGCATGACGTAATGGGGGGGTGTTATCTCTTTTGTCAAAAATCACCTGTTTTTGCTTGAACATTAAATGCCTCCAAATGGTATTTAATTTACTTCCCGGGCCCCTGGAAGCATGAAAGTCACTTTAAACATGCTAATTTTAGCTCTTAAACTGATGATCTACCTACAAATGTGAACTGACGTTCAAAAATAAAACACTTGAAACGGACCATTTTTCACCGTTCTGAAGCAAGACGTAATGGGGGGGTGTTATCTCTTTTGTCAAAAATCACCGGTTTTTGCTTGAACATTAAATGCCTCCAAATAGTATTTAATTCACTTCCCGGGCCCCTGGAAGCATGAAAATCACTTTAAACATGCTAATTTTAGCTCTTAAACTGATGATCTACCTACAAATGTGAACTGACGTTCAAAAATAAAACATTTGAAACGGACCATTTTTCACCTTTCTGAAGCATGAAGTAATGGGGGGGTGTTATCTCTTTTGTCAAACATCACCTGTTTTTGCTTGAACATTAAATGCCTCCAAATGGTATTTAATTCACTTCCCAGACCACTGGAAGCATGAAAATCACTTTAAACATGCTAATTTTAGCTCTTAAACTGATGAACTACCTACAAATGTGAACTGACGTTCAAAAATAAAACATTTGAAACGGACCATTTTTCACCTTTCTGAAGCATGACGTAATGGGGGGTGTTATCTCTTTTGTCAAAAATCACCTGTTTTTGCTTGAACATTAAATGCCTCCAAATGGTATTTAATTCACTTCCCGGGCCCCTGGAAGCAGGAAAATCACTTTAAACATGCTAATTTTAGCTCTTAAACTGATGATCTACCTACAAATGTGAACTGACGTTCAAAAATAAAACATTTGAAACGGACCATTTTTCACCTTTCTGAAGCATGACGTAATGGGGGGGTGTTATCTCTTTTGTCAAAAACCACCTGTTTTTGCTTGACTATTAAATGCCTCCAAATGGTATTTAAGTCACTTCCCGGGCCCCTGGAAGCATGAAAATCACTTTAAACATGCTAATTTTAGCTCTAAAACTGATGATCTACCTACAAATGTGAACTGACGTTCAAAAATAAAACATTTGAAAACGGACCCTTTTTCACCTTTCTGAAGCATGACGTAATGGGGGGGTGTTATCTCTTTTGTCAAAAATCATCTGTTTTTGCTTGAACATTAAATGCCTCCAACTGGTATTTAATTCACTTCCCGGGCCCCTGGAAGCATGAAAATCACTTTAAACATGCTCATTTTAGCTCTTAAACTGATGATCTACATACAAATGTGAACTGACGTTCAAAAATAAAACATTTGAAAACAGACCATTTTTCACCTTTCTGAAGCATGACGTAATGGGGGGGTGTTATCTCTTTGGTCAAAAATCACCTGTTTTTGCTTGAACATTAAATCCCTCCAAATGGTATTTAATTCACTTAGCGGGCCCCTGGAAGCATGAAAATCACTTTAAACATGCTAATTTTAGCTCTTAAACTGATGATCTACCTACAAATGTGAACTGACGTTCAAAAATAAAACATTTGAAAACGGACCATTTTTCACCTTTCTGAAGCATGACGTAATGGGGGGGTGTTATCTCTTTTGTCAAAAATCACCTGTTTTTGCTTGAACATTAAATGCCTCCAAATGGTATTTAATTCACTTCCCGGACCCCTAGAAGCATGAAAATCTCCTTAAACATGCTAATTTTAGCTCTAAAACTGATGATCTACCTAAAAATGTGAACTGACGTTCAAAAATAAAACATTTGAAAACGGACCATTTTTCACCTTTCTGAAGCATGACGTAATGGGGGGTGTTATCTCTTTTGTCAAAAATCATCTGTTTTTGCTTGAACATTAAAGGCCTCCAAATGGTATTTAATTCACTTCCCGGGCCCCTGGAAGCATGAAAATCACTTTAAACATGCTAATTTTAGCTCTTAAACTGATGATCTACCTACAAATGTGAATTGACGTTCAAAAATAAAACATTTGAAACGGGCCATTTTTCACCTTTATGAAGCATGACGTAATGGGGTGGTGTTATCTCTTTTGTCAAAAATCACCTGTTTTTGCTTGAACATTAAATGCCTCCAAATGGTATTTAATTTACTTCCCGGGTCCCTGGAAGCATGAAAATCACTTTAAACATGCTAATTTTAGCTCTTAAACTGATGATCTACCTACAAATGTGAACTGACGTTCAAAAATAAAACATTTGAAACGGACCATTTTTCACCTTTCTGAAGCATGACGTAATGGGGGGGTGTTATCTCTTTTGTCAAAAATCACCTGTTTTTGCTTGAACAATAAATGCCTCCAAATGGTATTTAATTCACTTCCCGGGCACCTGGAAGCATGAAAATCACTTTAAACATGCTAATTTTAGCTCTAAAACTGATGATCTACCTACAAATGTGAACTGACGTTCAAAAATAAAACATTTGAAAACGGACCATTTTTCACCTTTCTGAAGCATGACGTAATGGGGGGTGTTATCTCTTTTGTCAAAAATCATCTGTTTTTGCTTGAACATTAAATGCCTCCAAATGGTATTTAATTCACTTCCCGGGCCCCTGGAAGCATGAAAATCACTTTACACATGCTAATTTTAGCTCTAAAACTGATGATCTACATACAAATGTGAACTGACGTTCAAAGATAAAACATTTAAAAACAGACCATTTTTCACCTTTCTGAAGCATGACGTAATGGGGGGGGTGTTATCTCTTTTGTCAACAATCACCTGTTTTTGCTTGAACATTAAATGCCTCCAAATGGTATTTAATTCACTTCCCGGGCCCCTGGAAGCATGAAAATCACTTTAAACATGCTAATTTTAGCTCTTAAACTGATGATCTACCTACAAATGTGAACTGACGTTCAAAAATAAAACATTTGAAACGGACCATTTTTCACCTTTCTGAAGCATGACGTAATGGGGGGTGTTATCTCTTTTGTCAAAAATCACCTGTTTTTGCTTGAACATTAAATGCCTCCAAATGGTATTTAATTCACTTCCCGGGCCCCTGGAAGCATGAAAATCACTTTAAACATGCTAATTTTAGCTCTTAAACTGATGATCTACCTACAAATGTGAACTGATGTTCAAAAATAAAACATTTGAAACGGACCATTTTTCACCTTTCTGAAGCATGACGTAATGGGGGGGGTGTTATCTCTTTTGTCAAAAATCACCTGTTTGTGCTTGAACATTAAATGCCTCCAAATTTTATTTAATTCACTTCCCGGGCCCCTGGAAGCATGAAAATCACTTTAAACATGCAAATTTTAGCTCTTAAACTGATGATCTACCTACAAATGTGAACTGACGATCAAAAATAAAACATTTGAAAACGGACCATTTTTCACCTTTCTGAAGCATAAAGTAATGGGGGGGTGTTATCTCTTTTGTCAAAAATCACCTGTTTTTGCTTGAACATTAAATGCCTCCAAATGGTATTTAATTCACTTCCCAGACCACTGGAAGCATGAAAATCACTTTAAACATGCTAATTTTAGCTCTAAAACTGATGATCTACCTACAAATGTGAACTGACGTTCAAAAACTAAAACATTTGAAACGGACCATTTTTCACCTTTCTGAAGCATGACGTAATGGGGGGGGTGTTATCTCTTTTGTCAAAAATCACCTGTTTTTGCTTGAACATTAAATGCCTCCAAATGGTATTTAATTCACTTCCCAGACCACTGGAAGCATGAAAATCACTTTAAACATGCTAATTTTAGCTCTAAAACTGATGATCTACCTACAAATGTGAACTGACGTTCAAAAATAAAACATTTGAAACGGACCATTTTTCACCTTTATGAAGCATGACGTAATGGGGGGTGTTATCTCTTTTGTCAAAAATCACCTGTTTTTGCTTGAACATTAAATGCCTCCAAATGGTATTTAATTTACTTCCCGGGCCCCTGAAAGCATGAAATTCACTTTAAACATGCTAATTTTAGCTCTTAAACTGATGATCTACCTACAAATGTGAACTGACGTTCAAAAATAAAACATTTGAAACGGACCATTTTTCACCTTTCTGAAGCATGACGTAATGGGGGGGTGTTATCTCTTTTGTCAAAAATCACCTGTTTTTGCTTGACTATTAAATGCCTCCAAATGGTATTTAATTCACTTCCCGGGCCCCTGGAAGCATGAAAATCACTTTAAACATGCTAATTTTAGCTCTAAAACTGATGATCTACCTACAAATGTGAACTGACGTTCAAAAATAAAACATTTGAAAACGGACCCTTTTTCACCTTTCTGAAGCATGACGTAATGGGGGGGTGTTATCTCTTTTGTCAAAAATCATCTGTTTTTGCTTGAACATTAAATGCCTCCAACTGGTATTTAATTCACTTCCCGGGCCCCTGGAAGCATGAAAATCACTTTAAACATGCTCATTTTAGCTCTTAAACTGATGATCTACATACAAATGTGAACTGACGTTCAAAAATAAAACATTTGAAAACGGACCATTTTTCACCTTTCTGAAGCATGACGTAATGGGGGGGTGTTATCTCTTTGGTCAAAAATCACCTGTTTTTGCTTGAACATTAAATGCCTCCAAATGGTATTTAATTCACTTAGCGGGCCCCTGGAAGCATGAAAATCACTTTAAACATGCTAATTTTAGCTCTTAAACTGATGATCTACCTACAAATGTGAACTGACGTTCAAAAAAAAAAAAAAGAAAACGGACCATTTTTCACCTTTCTGAAGCATGACGTAATGGGGGGGTGTTATCTCTTTTGTCAAAAATCACCTGTTTTTGCTTGAACATTAAATGCCTCCAAATGGTATTTAATTCACTTCCCGGACCCCTAGAAGCATGAAAATCTCCTTAAACATGCTAATTTTAGCTCTAAAACTGATGATCTACCTACAAATGTGAACTGACGTTCAAAAATAAAACATTTGAAACGGACCATTTTTCACCTTTATGAAGCATGACGTAATGGGGGGGTGTTATCTCTTTTGTCAAAAATCACCTGTTTTTGCTTGAACATTAAATGCCTCAAATGGTATTTAATTCACTTCCCGGGCCCATGGAAGCATGAAAATCACTTTAAACATGCTAATTTTAGCTCTTAAACTGATGATCTACCTACAAATGTGAACTGACGTTCAAAAATAAAACATTTGAAACGGACCATTTTTCACCTTTATGAAGCATGACGTAATGGGGTGGTGTTATCTCTTTTGTAAAAAATCACCTGTTTTTGCTTGAACATTAAATGCCTCCAAATGGTATTTAATTTACTTCCCGGGCCCCTGGAAGCATGAAAATCACTTTAAACATGCTAATTTTAGCTCTTAAACTGATGATCTACCTACAAATGTGAACTGACGTTCAAAAATAAAACACTTGAAACGGACCATTTTTCACCTTTCTGAAGCAAGACGTAATGGGGGGGTGTTATCTCTTTTGTCAAAAATCACCGGTTTTTGCTTGAACATTAAATGCCTCCAAATGGTATTTAATTCACTTCCCGGGCCCCTGGAAGCATGAAAATCACTTTAAACATGCTAATTTTAGCTCTTAAACTGATGATCTACCTACAAATGTGAACTGACGTTCAAAAATAAAACATTTGAAACGGACCATTTTTCACCTTTCTGAAGCATGAAGTAATGGGGGGGTGTTATCTCTTTTGTCAAACATCACCTGTTTTTGCTTGAACATTAAATGCCTCCAAATGGTATTTAATTCACTTCCCAGACCACTGGAAGCATGAAAATCACTTTAAACATGCTAATTTTAGCTCTTAAACTGATGAACTACCTACAAATGTGAACTGACGTTCAAAAATAAAACATTTGAAACGGACCATTTTTCACCTTTCTGAAGCATGACGTAATGGGGGGTGTTATCTCTTTTGTCAAAAATCACCTGTTTTTGCTTGAACATTAAATGCCTCAAAATGGTATTTAATTCACTTCCCGGGCCCCTGGAAGCATGAAAATCACTTTAAACATGCTAATTTTAGCTCTTAAACTGATGATCTACCTACAAATGTGAACTGACGTTCAAAAATAAAACATTTGAAACGGACCATTTTTCACCTTTCTGAAGCATGACGTAATGGGGGGGTGTTATCTCTTTTGTCAAAAATCACCTGTTTTTGCTTGAACATTAAATGCCTCCAAATGGTATTTAATTCACTTCCCGGGCCCCTGGAAGCATGAAAATCACTTTAAACATGCTAATTTTAGCTCTAAAACTGATGATCTACCTAAAAATGTGAACTGACGTTCAAAAATAAAACATTTGAAAACGGACCATTTTTCACCTTTCTGAAGCATGACGTAATGGGGGGTGTTATCTCTTTTGTCAAAAATCATCTGTTTTTGCTTGAACATTAAATGCCTCCAAATGGTATTTAATTCACTTCCCGGGCCCCTAGAAGCATGAAAATCACTTTACACATGCTAATTTTAGCTCTAAAACTGATGATCTACCTACAAATGTGAACTGACGTTCAAAAATAAAACATTTGAAACGGACCATTTTTCACCTTTATGAAGCATGACGTAATGGGGGGTGTTATCTCTTTTGTCAAAAATCACCTGTTTTTGCTTGAACATTAAATGCCTCCAAATGGTATTTAATTTACTTCCCGGGCCCCTGAAAGCATGAAATTCACTTTAAACATGCTAATTTTAGCACTTAAACTGATGATCTACCTACAAATGTGAACTGACGTTCAAAAATAAAACATTTGAAACGGACCATTTTTCACCTTTCTGAAGCATGACGTAATGGGGGGGTGTTATCTCTTTTGTCAAAAATCACCTGTTTTTGCTTGACTATTAAATGCCTCCAAATGGTATTTAATTCACTTCCCGGGCCCCTGGAAGCATGAAAATCACTTTAAACATGCTAATTTTAGCTCTAAAACTGATGATCTACCTACAAATGTGAACTGACGTTCAAAAATAAAACATTTGAAACGGACCATTTTTCACCTTTCTGAAGCATGACGTAATGGGGGGGTGTGGATCTCTTTTGTCAAAAACCACCTGTTTTTGCTTGACTATTAAATGCCTCCAAATGGTATTTAAGTCACTTCCCGGGCCCCTGGAAGCATGAAAATCACTTTAAACATGCTAATTTTAGCTCTAAAACTGATGATCTACCTACAAATGTGAACTGACGTTCAAAAATAAAACATTTGAAAACGGACCCTTTTTCACCTTTCTGAAGCATGACGTAATGGGGGGGTGTTATCTCTTTTGTCAAAAATCATCTGTTTTTGCTTGAACATTAAATGCCTCCAACTGGTATTTAATTCACTTCCCGGGCCCCTGGAAGCATGAAAATCACTTTAAACATGCTCATTTTAGCTCTTAAACTGATGATCTACATACAAATGTGAACTGACGTTCAAAAATAAAACATTTGAAAACAGACCATTTTTCACCTTTCTGAAGCATGACGTAATGGGGGGGTGTTATCTCTTTGGTCAAAAATCACCTGTTTTTGCTTGAACATTAAATCCCTCCAAATGGTATTTAATTCACTTAGCGGGCCCCTGGAAGCATGAAAATCACTTTAAACATGCTAATTTTAGCTCTTAAACTGATGATCTACCTACAAATGTGAACTGACGTTCAAAAATAAAACATTTGAAAACGGACCATTTTTCACCTTTCTGAAGCATGACGTAATGGGGGGGTGTTATCTCTTTTGTCAAAAATCACCTGTTTTTGCTTGAACATTAAATGCCTCCAAATGGTATTTAATTCACTTCCCGGACCCCTAGAAGCATGAAAATCTCCTTAAACATGCTAATTTTAGCTCTAAAACTGATGATCTACCTAAAAATGTGAACTGGCGTTCAAAAATAAAACATTTGAAAACGGACCATTTTTCACCTTTCTGAAGCATGACGTAATGGGGGGTGTTATCTCTTTTGTCAAAAATCATCTGTTTTTGCTTGAACATTAAAGGCCTCCAAATGGTATTTAATTCACTTCCCGGGCCCCTGGAAGCATGAAAATCACTTTAAACATGCTAATTTTAGCTCTTAAACTGATGATCTACCTACAAATGTGAATTGACGTTCAAAAATAAAACATTTGAAACGGGCCATTTTTCACCTTTATGAAGCATGACGTAATGGGGTGGTGTTATCTCTTTTGTCAAAAATCACCTGTTTTTGCTTGAACATTAAATGCCTCCAAATGGTATTTAATTTACTTCCCGGGTCCCTGGAAGCATGAAAATCACTTTAAACATGCTAATTTTAGCTCTTAAACTGATGATCTACCTACAAATGTGAACTGACGTTCAAAAATAAAACATTTGAAACGGACCATTTTTCACCTTTCTGAAGCATGACGTAATGGGGGGGTGTTATCTCTTTTGTCAAAAATCACCTGTTTTTGCTTGAACAATAAATGCCTCCAAATGGTATTTAATTCACTTCCCGGGCACCTGGAAGCATGAAAATCACTTTAAACATGCTAATTTTAGCTCTAAAACTGATGATCTACCTACAAATGTGAACTGACGTTCAAAAATAAAACATTTGAAAACGGACCATTTTTCACCTTTCTGAAGCATGACGTAATGGGGGGTGTTATCTCTTTTGTCAAAAATCATCTGTTTTTGCTTGAACATTAAATGCCTCCAAATGGTATTTAATTCACTTCCCGGGCCCCTGGAAGCATGAAAATCACTTTACACATGCTAATTTTAGCTCTAAAACTGATGATCTACATACAAATGTGAACTGACGTTCAAAGATAAAACATTTAAAAACAGACCATTTTTCACCTTTCTGAAGCATGACGTAATGGGGGGGGTGTTATCTCTTTTGTCAACAATCACCTGTTTTTGCTTGAACATTAAATGCCTCCAAATGGTATTTAATTCACTTCCCGGGCCCCTGGAAGCATGAAAATCACTTTAAACATGCTAATTTTAGCTCTTAAACTGATGATCTACCTACAAATGTGAACTGACGTTCAAAAATAAAACATTTGAAACGGACCATTTTTCACCTTTCTGAAGCATGACGTAATGGGGGTGTTATCTCTTTTGTCAAAAATCACCTGTTTTTGCTTGAACATTAAATGCCTCCAAATGGTATTTAATTCACTTCCCGGGCCCCTGGAAGCATGAAAATCACTTTAAACATGCTAATTTTAGCTCTTAAACTGATGATCTACCTACAAATGTGAACTGATGTTCAAAAATAAAACATTTGAAACGGACCATTTTTCACCTTTCTGAAGCATGACGTAATGGGGGGGGTGTTATCTCTTTTGTCAAAAATCACCTGTTTGTGCTTGAACATTAAATGCCTCCAAATTTTATTTAATTCACTTCCCGGGCCCCTGGAAGCATGAAAATCACTTTAAACATGCAAATTTTAGCTCTTAAACTGATGATCTACCTACAAATGTGAACTGACGATCAAAAATAAAACATTTGAAAACGGACCATTTTTCACCTTTCTGAAGCATAAAGTAATGGGGGGGTGTTATCTCTTTTGTCAAAAATCACCTGTTTTTGCTTGAACATTAAATGCCTCCAAATGGTATTTAATTCACTTCCCAGACCACTGGAAGCATGAAAATCACTTTAAACATGCTAATTTTAGCTCTAAAACTGATGATCTACCTACAAATGTGAACTGACGTTCAAAAACTAAAACATTTGAAACGGACCATTTTTCACCTTTCTGAAGCATGACGTAATGGGGGGGGTGTTATCTCTTTTGTCAAAAATCACCTGTTTTTGCTTGAACATTAAATGCCTCCAAATGGTATTTAATTCACTTCCCAGACCACTGGAAGCATGAAAATCACTTTAAACATGCTAATTTTAGCTCTAAAACTGATGATCTACCTACAAATGTGAACTGACGTTCAAAAATAAAACATTTGAAACGGACCATTTTTCACCTTTATGAAGCATGACGTAATGGGGGGTGTTATCTCTTTTGTCAAAAATCACCTGTTTTTGCTTGAACATTAAATGCCTCCAAATGGTATTTAATTTACTTCCCGGGCCCCTGAAAGCATGAAATTCACTTTAAACATGCTAATTTTAGCTCTTAAACTGATGATCTACCTACAAATGTGAACTGACGTTCAAAAATAAAACATTTGAAACGGACCATTTTTCACCTTTCTGAAGCATGACGTAATGGGGGGGTGTTATCTCTTTTGTCAAAAATCACCTGTTTTTGCTTGACTATTAAATGCCTCCAAATGGTATTTAATTCACTTCCCGGGCCCCTGGAAGCATGAAAATCACTTTAAACATGCTAATTTTAGCTCTAAAACTGATGATCTACCTACAAATGTGAACTGACGTTCAAAAATAAAACATTTGAAAACGGACCCTTTTTCACCTTTCTGAAGCATGACGTAATGGGGGGGTGTTATCTCTTTTGTCAAAAATCATCTGTTTTTGCTTGAACATTAAATGCCTCCAACTGGTATTTAATTCACTTCCCGGGCCCCTGGAAGCATGAAAATCACTTTAAACATGCTCATTTTAGCTCTTAAACTGATGATCTACATACAAATGTGAACTGACGTTCAAAAATAAAACATTTGAAACGGACCATTTTTCACCTTTATGAAGCATGACGTAATGGGGGGGTGTTATCTCTTTTGTCAAAAATCACCTGTTTTTGCTTGAACATTAAATGCCTCAAATGGTATTTAATTCACTTCCCGGGCCCATGGAAGCATGAAAATCACTTTAAACATGCTAATTTTAGCTCTTAAACTGATGATCTACCTACAAATGTGAACTGACGTTCAAAAATAAAACATTTGAAACGGACCATTTTTCACCTTTATGAAGCATGACGTAATGGGGTGGTGTTATCTCTTTTGTAAAAAATCACCTGTTTTTGCTTGAACATTAAATGCCTCCAAATGGTATTTAATTTACTTCCCGGGCCCCTGGAAGCATGAAAATCACTTTAAACATGCTAATTTTAGCTCTTAAACTGATGATCTACCTACAAATGTGAACTGACGTTCAAAAATAAAACACTTGAAACGGACCATTTTTCACCTTTCTGAAGCAAGATGTAATGGGGGGGTGTTATCTCTTTTGTCAAAAATCACCGGTTTTTGCTTGAACATTAAATGCCTCCAAATGGTATTTAATTCACTTCCCGGGCCCCTGGAAGCATGAAAATCACTTTAAACATGCTAATTTTAGCTCTTAAACTGATGATCTACCTACAAATGTGAACTGACGTTCAAAAATAAAACATTTGAAACGGACCATTTTTCACCTTTCTGAAGCATGAAGTAATGGGGGGGTGTTATCTCTTTTGTCAAACATCACCTGTTTTTGCTTGAACATTAAATGCCTCCAAATGGTATTTAATTCACTTCCCAGACCACTGGAAGCATGAAAATCACTTTAAACATGCTAATTTTAGCTCTTAAACTGATGAACTACCTACAAATGTGAACTGACGTTCAAAAATAAAACATTTGAAACGGACCATTTTTCACCTTTCTGAAGCATGACGTAATGGGGGGTGTTATCTCTTTTGTCAAAAATCACCTGTTTTTGCTTGAACATTAAATGCCTCAAAATGGTATTTAATTCACTTCCCGGGCCCCTGGAAGCATGAAAATCACTTTAAACATGCTAATTTTAGCTCTTAAACTGATGATCTACCTACAAATGTGAACTGACGTTCAAAAATAAAACATTTGAAACGGACCATTTTTCACCTTTCTGAAGCATGACGTAATGGGGGGGTGTTATCTCTTTTGTCAAAAATCACCTGTTTTTGCTTGAACATTAAATGCCTCCAAATGGTATTTAATTCACTTCCCGGGCCCCTGGAAGCATGAAAATCACTTTAAACATGCTAATTTTAGCTCTAAAACTGATGATCTACCTAAAAATGTGAACTGACGTTCAAAAATAAAACATTTGAAAACGGACCATTTTTCACCTTTCTGAAGCATGACGTAATGGGGGGTGTTATCTCTTTTGTCAAAAATCATCTGTTTTTGCTTGAACATTAAATGCCTCCAAATGGTATTTAATTCACTTCCCGGGCCCCTAGAAGCATGAAAATCACTTTACACATGCTAATTTTAGCTCTAAAACTGATGATCTACCTACAAATGTGAACTGACGTTCAAAAATAAAACATTTGAAACGGACCATTTTTCACCTTTATGAAGCATGACGTAATGGGGGGTGTTATCTCTTTTGTCAAAAATCACCTGTTTTTGCTTGAACATTAAATGCCTCCAAATGGTATTTAATTTACTTCCCGGGCCCCTGAAAGCATGAAATTCACTTTAAACATGCTAATTTTAGCACTTAAACTGATGATCTACCTACAAATGTGAACTGACGTTCAAAAATAAAACATTTGAAACGGACCATTTTTCACCTTTCTGAAGCATGACGTAATGGGGGGGTGTTATCTCTTTTGTCAAAAATCACCTGTTTTTGCTTGACTATTAAATGCCTCCAAATGGTATTTAATTCACTTCCCGGGCCCCTGGAAGCATGAAAATCACTTTAAACATGCTAATTTTAGCTCTAAAACTGATGATCTACCTACAAATGTGAACTGACGTTCAAAAATAAAACATTTGAAAACGGACCCTTTTTCACCTTTCTGAAGCATGACGTAATGGGGGGGTGTTATCTCTTTTGTCAAAAATCATCTGTTTTTGCTTGAACATTAAATGCCTCCAACTGGTATTTAATTCACTTCCCGGGCCCCTGGAAGCATGAAAATCACTTTAAACATGCTCATTTTAGCTCTTAAACTGATGATCTACATACAAATGTGAACTGACGTTCAAAAATTAAACATTTGAAAACGGACCATTTTTCACCTTTCTGAAGCATGACGTAATGGGGGGGTGTTATCTCTTTGGTCAAAAATCACCTGTTTTTGCTTGAACATTAAATGCCTCCAAATGGTATTTAATTCACTTCCCAGACCACTGGAAGCATGAAAATCACTTTAAACATGCTAATTTTAGCTCTAAAACTGATGATCTACCTAAAAATGTGAACTGACGTTCAAAAATAAAACATTTGAAAACGGACCATTTTTCACCTTTCTGAAGCATGACGTAATGGGGGGTGTTATCTCTTTTGTCAAAAATCATCTGTTTTTGCTTGAACATTAAATGCCTCCAAATGGTATTTAATTCACTTCCCGGGCCCCTAGAAGCATGAAAATCACTTTACACCTGCTAATTTTAGCTCTAAAACTGATGATCTACCTACAAATGTGAACTGACGTTCAAAAATAAAACATTTGAAACGGACCATTTTTCACCTTTCTGAAGCATGACGTAATGGGGGGGTGTTATCTCTTTTGTCAAAAATCACCTGTTTTTGCTTGACTATTAAATGCCTCCAAATGGTATTAAAGTCACTTCCCGGGCCCCTGGAAGCATGAAAATCACTTTAAACATGCTAATTTTAGCTCTAAAACTGATGATCTACCTACAAATGTGAACTGACGTTCAAAAATAAAACATTTGAAAACGGACCCTTTTTCACCTTTCTGAAGCATGACGTAATGGGGGGGTGTTATCTCTTTTGTCAAAAATCATCTGTTTTTGCTTGAACATTAAATGCCTCCAACTGGTATTTAATTCACTTCCCGGGCCCCTGGAAGCATGAAAATCACTTTAAACATGCTCATTTTAGCTCTTAAACTAATGATCTACATACAAATGTGAACTGACGTTCAAAAATAAAACATTTGAAAACTGACCATTTTTCACCTTTCTGAAGCATGACGTAATGGGGGGGTGTTATCTCTTTGGTCAAACATCACCTGTTTTTGCTTGAACATTAAATGCCTCCAAATGGTATTTAATTCACTTAGCGGGCCCCTGGAAGCATGAAAATCACTTTAAACATGCTAATTTTAGCTCTTAAACTGATGATCTACCTACAAATGTGAACTGACGTTCAAAAATAAAACATTTGAAAACGGACCATTTTTCACCTTTCTGAAGCATGACGTAATGGGGGGGTGTTATATCTTTTGTCAAAAATCACCTGTTTTTGCTTGAACATTAAATGCCTCCAAATGGTATTTAATTCACTTCCCGGACCCCTAGAAGCATGAAAATCTCCTTAAACATGCTAATTTTAGCTTTAAAACTGATGATCTACATACAAATGTGAACTGACGTTCAAAAATAAAACATTTGAAACGGACCATTTTTCACCTTTATGAAGCATGACGTAATGGGGGGGTGTGATCTCTTTTGTCAAAAATCACCTGTTTTTGCTTGAACATTAAATGCCTCAAATGGTATTTAATTCACTTCCCGGGCCCATGGAAGCATGAAAATCACTTTAAACATGCTCATTTTAGCTCTTAAACTGATGATCTACCTACAAATGTGAACTGACGTTCAAAAATAAAACATTTGAAACGGACCATTTTTCACCTTTATGAAGAATGACGTAATGGGGGGGGTGTTATCTCTTTTGTCAAAAATCACCTGTTTTTGCTTGAACATTAAAGGCCTCCAAATGGTATTTAATTCACTTCCCGGGCCCCTGGAAGCATGAAAATCACTTTAAACATGCTAATTTTAGCTCTTAAACTGATGATCTACCTACAAATGTGAATTGACGTTCAAAAATAAAACATTTGAAACGGGCCATTTTTCACCTTTATGAAGCATGACGTAATGGGGTGGTGTTATCTCTTTTGTCAAAAATCACCTGTTTTTGCTTGAACATTAAATGCCTCCAAATGGTATTTAATTTACTTCCCGGGTCCCTGGAAGCATGAAAATCACTTTAAACATGCTAATTTTAGCTCTTAAACTGATGATCTACCTACAAATGTGAACTGACGTTCAAAAATAAAACATTTGAAACGGACCATTTTTCACCTTTCTGAAGCATGACGTAATGGGGGGGTGTTATCTCTTTTGTCAAAAATCACCTGTTTTTGCTTGAACAATAAATGCCTCCAAATGGTATTTAATTCACTTCCCGGGCACCTGGAAGCATGAAAATCACTTTAAACATGCTAATTTTAGCTCTTAAACTGATGAACTACCTACAAATGTGAACTGACATTCAAAAATAAAACATTTGAAACGGACCATTTTTCACCTTTCTGAAGCATGACGTAATGGGGGGTGTTATCTCTTTTGTCAAAAATCACATGTTTTTGCTTGAACATTAAATGCCTCCAAATGGTATTTAATTCACTTCCCGGGCCCCTGGAAGCATGAAAATCACTTTAAACATGCTAATTTTAGCTCTTAAACTGATGATCTACCTACAAATGTGAACTGATGTTCAAAAATAAAACATTTGAAGCGGACCATTTTTCACCTTTCTGAAGCATGACGTAATGGGGGGGGGTGTTATCTCTTTTGTAAAAAATCACCTGTTTGTGCTTGAACATTAAATGCCTCCAAATTGTATTTAATTCACTTCCCGGGCCCCTGGAAGCATGAAAATCACTTTAAACATGCAAATGTTAGCTCTTAAACTGATGATCTACCTACAAATGTGAACTGACGATCAAAAATAAAACATTTGAAAATGGACCATTTTTCACCTTTCTGAAGCATAAAGTAATGGGGGGGTGTTATCTCTTTTGTCAAAAATCACCTGTTTTTGCTTGAACATTAAATGCCTCCAAATGGTATTTAATTCACTTCCCAGACCACTGGAAGCATGAAAATCACTTTAAACATGCTAATTTTAGCTCTAAAACTGATGATCTACCTACAAATGTGAACTGACGTTCAAAAACTAAAACATTTGAAACGGACCATTTTTCACCTTTCTGAAGCATGACGTAATGGGGGGTGTTATCTCTTTTGTCAAAAATCACCTGTTTTTGCTTGAACATTAAATGCCTCCAAATGGTATTTAATTCACTTCCCAGACCACTGGAAGCATGAAAATCACTTTAAACATGCTAATTTTAGCTCTAAAACTGATGATCTACCTACAAATGTGAACTGACGTTCAAAAATAAAACATTTGAAACGGACCATTTTTCACCTTTATGAAGCATGACGTAATGGGGGGTGTTATCTCTTTTGTCAAAAATCACCTGTTTTTGCTTGAACATTAAATGCCTCCAAATGGTATTTAATTTACTTCCCGGGCCCCTGAAAGCATGAAATTCACTTTAAACATGCTAATTTTAGCTCTTAAACTGATGATCTACCTACAAATGTGAACTGACGTTCAAAAATAAAACATTTGAAACGGACCATTTTTCACCTTTCTGAAGCATGACGTAATGGGGGGGTGTTATCTCTTTTGTCAAAAATCACCTGTTTTTGCTTGACTATTAAATGCCTCCAAATGGTATTTAATTCACTTCCCGGGCCCCTGGAAGCATGAAAATCACTTTAAACATGCTAATTTTAGCTCTAAAACTGATGATCTACCTACAAATGTGAACTGACGTTCAAAAATAAAACATTTGAAAACGGACCCTTTTTCACCTTTCTGAAGCATGACGTAATGGGGGGGTGTTATCTCTTTTGTCAAAAATCATCTGTTTTTGCTTGAACATTAAATGCCTCCAACTGGTATTTAATTCACTTCCCGGGCCCCTGGAAGCATGAAAATCACTTTAAACATGCTCATTTTAGCTCTTAAACTGATGATCTACATACAAATGTGAACTGACGTTCAAAAATAGAACATTTGAAAACGGACCATTTTTCACCTTTCTGAAGCATGACGTAATGGGGGGGTGTTATCTCTTTGGTCAAAAATCACCTGTTTTTGCTTGAACATTAAATGCCTCCAAATGGTATTTAATTCACTTAGCGGGCCCCTGGAAGCATGAAAATCACTTTAAACATGCTAATTTTAGCTCTTAAACTGATGATCTACCTACAAATGTGAACTGACGTTCAAAAAAAAAAAAAAAGAAAACGGACCATTTTTCACCTTTCTGAAGCATGACGTAATGGGGGGGTGTTATCTCTTTTGTCAAAAATCACCTGTTTTTGCTTGAACATTAAATGCCTCCAAATGGTATTTAATTCACTTCCCGGACCATTAGAAGCATGAAAATCTCCTTAAACATGCTAATTTTAGCTCTAAAACTGATGATCTACCTACAAATGTGAACTGACGTTCAAAAATAAAACATTTGAAACGGACCATTTTTCACCTTTATGAAGCATGACGTAATGGGGGGGTGTTATCTCTTTTGTCAAACATCACCTGTTTTTGCTTGAACATTAAATGCCTCCAAATGGTATTTAATTCACTTCCCAGACCACTGGAAGCATGAAAATCACTTTAAACATGCTAATTTTAGCTCTTAAACTGATGATCTACCTACAAATGTGAACTGACGTTCAAAAATAAAACATTTGAAACGGACCATTTTTCACCTTTCTGAAGCATGACGTAATGGGGGGGTGTTATCTCTTTTGTCAAAAATCACCTGTTTTTCCTTGAACATTAAATGCCTCCAAATGGTATTTAATTCACTTCCCGGGCCCCTGGAAGCATGAAAATCACTTTAAACATGCTAATTTTAGCTCTTAAACTGATGATCTACCTACAAATGTGAACTGACGTTCAAAAATAAAACATTTGAAATGGACCATTTTTCACCTTTCTGAAGCATGACGTTATGGGGGGGTGTTATCTCTTTTGTCAAAAATCACCTGTTTTTGCTTGAACATTAAATGCCTCCAAATGGTATTTAATTCACTTCCCAGACCACTGGAAGCATGAAAATCACTTTAAACATGCTAATTTTAGCTCTAAAACTGATGATCTACCTACAAATGTGAACTGACGTTCAAAAACTAAAACATTTGAAACGGACCATTTTTCACCTTTCTGAAGCATGACATAATGGGGGGGTGTTATCTCTTTTGTCAAAAATCACCTGTTTTTGCTTGAACATTAAATGCCTCCAAATGGTATTTAATTCACTTCCCAGACCACTGGAAGCATGAAAATCACTTTAAACATGCTAATTTTAGCTCTAAAACTGATGATCTACCTACAAATGTGAACTGACGTTCAAAACTAAAACATTTGAAACGGACCATTTTTCACCTTTCTGAAGCATGACGTAATGGGGGGGTGTTATCTCTTTTGTAAAAAATCACCTGTTTTTGCTTGAACATTAAATGCCTCCAAATGGTATTTAATTCACTTCCTGGGCCCCTGGAAGCATGAAAATCACTTTAAACATGCTAATTTTAGCTCTAAAACTGATGATCTACCTACAAATGTGAACTGACGTTCAAAAATAAAACATTTGAAACGGACCATTTTTCACTTTTATGAAGCATGACGTAATGGGGGGGGTGTTATCTCTTTTGTCAAAAATCACCTGTTTTTGCTTGAACATTAAATGCCTCCAAATGGTATTTAATTCACTTCCCGGGCCCCTGGAAGCATGAAAATCACTTTAAACATGCTCATTTTAGCTCTTAAACTGATGATCTACATACAAATGTGAACTGACGTTCAAAAATAAAACATTTGAAACGGACCATTTTTCACCTTTCTGAAGCATGACGTAATGGGGGGGTGTTATCTCTTTTGTCAAAAATCACCTGTTTTTCCTTGAACATTAAATGCCTCCAAATGGTATTTAATTCACTTCCCGGGCCCCTGGAAGCATGAAAATCACTTTAAACATGCTAATTTTAGCTCTTAAACTGATGATCTACCTACAAATGTGAACTGACGTTCAAAAATAAAACATTTGAAATGGACCATTTTTCACCTTTCTGAAGCATGACGTAATGGGGGGGTGTTATCTCTTTTGTCAAAAATCACCTGTTTTTGCTTGAACATTAAATGCCTCCAAATGGTATTTAATTCACTTCCCGGGCCCCTGGAAGCATGAAAATCACTTTAAACATGCTAATTTTAGCTCTTAAACTGATGATCTACCTACAAATGTGAACTGACGTTCAAAAATAAAACATTTGAAAACGGACCATTTTTCACCTTTCTGAAGCATGAAGTAATGGGGGGGGTGTTATCTCTTTTGTCAAAAATCACCTGTTTTTGCTTGATCATTAAATGCCTCCAAATGGTATTTAATTCACTTCCCAGACCACTGGAAGCATGAAAATCACTTTAAACATGCTAATTTTAGCTCTAAAACTGATGATCTACCTACAAATGTGAACTGACGTTCAAAAACTAAAACATTTGAAACGGACCATTTTTCACCTTTCTGAAGCATGACGTAATGGGGGGGGGTGTTATCTCTTTTGTCAAAAATCACCTGTTTTTGCTTGAACATTAAATGCCTCCAAATGGTATTTAATTCACTTCCCAGACCACTGGAAGCATGAAAATCACTTTAAACATGCTAATTTTAGCTCTAAAACTGATGATCTACCTACAAATGTGAACTGACGTTCAAAAATAAAACATTTGAAACGGACCATTTTTCACCTTTCTGAAGCATGACGTAATGGGGGGGTGTTATCTCTTTTGTAAAAAATCACCTGTTTTTGCTTGAACATTAAATGCCTCCAAATGGTATTTAATTCACTTCCTGGGCCCCTGGAAGCATGAAAATCACTTTAAACATGCTAATTTTAGCTCTAAAACTGATGATCTACCTACAAATGTGAACTGACGTTCAAAAATAAAACATTTGAAACGGACCATTTTTCACCTTTATGAAGCATGACGTAATGGGGGGGGTGTTATCTCTTTTGTCAAAAATCACCTGTTTTTGCTTGAACATTAAATGCCTCCAAATGGTATTTAATTCACTTCCCGGGCCCCTGGAAGCATGAAAATCACTTTAAACATGCTCATTTTAGCTCTTAAACTGATGATCTACATACAAATGTGAACTGACGTTCAAAAATAAAACATTTGAAAACGGACCATTTTTCACCTTTCTGAAGCATGACGTAATGGGGGGGTGTTATCGCTTTTGTCAAAAATCACCTGTTTTTGCTTGGACATTAAATGCCTCCAAATAGTATTTAATTCACTTCCCGGCCCCCTGGAAGCATGAAAATCACTTTAAACATGCTCATTTTAGCTCTTAAACTGATGATCTACCTACAAATGTGAACTGACGTTCAAAAATAAAACATTTGAAAACGGACCATTTTTCACCTTTCTGAAGCATGACTTAATGGGGGGGTGTTATCTCTTTTGTCAAAAATCACCTGTTTTTGCTTGAACATTAAATGCCTCCAAATGGTATTTAATTCACTTCCCGGGCCCCTGGAAGCATGAAAATCACTTTAAACATGCTCATTTTAGCTCTTAAACTGATGATCTACATACAAATGTGAACTGACGTTCAAAAATAAAACATTTGAAACGGACCATTTTTCACCTTTCTGAAGCATGACGTAATGGGGGGGTGTTATCTCTTTTGTCAAAAATCACCTGTTTTTCCTTGAACATTAAATGCCTCCAAATGGTATTTAATTCACTTCCCGGGCCCCTGGAAGCATGAAAATCACTTTAAACATGCTAATTTTAGCTCTTAAACTGATGATCTACCTACAAATGTGAACTGACGTTCAAAAATAAAACATTTGAAATGGACCATTTTTCACCTTTCTGAAGCATGACGTAATGGGGGGTGTTATCTCTTTTGTCAAAAATCACCTGTTTTTGCTTGAACATTAAATGCCTCCAAATGGTATTTAATTCACTTCCCGGGCCCCTGGAAGCATGAAAATCACTTTAAACATGCTAATTTTAGCTCTTAAACTGATGATCTACCTACAAATGTGAACTGACGTTCAAAAATAAAACATTTGAAAACGGACCATTTTTCACCTTTCTGAAGCATGAAGTAATGGGGGGGGTGTTATCTCTTTTGTCAAAAATCACCTGTTTTTGCTTGATCATTAAATGCCTCCAAATGGTATTTAATTCACTTCCCAGACCACTGGAAGCATGAAAATCACTTTAAACATGCTAATTTTAGCTCTAAAACTGATGATCTACCTACAAATGTGAACTGACGTTCAAAAACTAAAACATTTGAAACGGACCATTTTTCACCTTTCTGAAGCATGACGTAATGGGGGGGGGTGTTATCTCTTTTGTCAAAAATCACCTGTTTTTGCTTGAACATTAAATGCCTCCAAATGGTATTTAATTCACTTCCCAGACCACTGGAAGCATGAAAATCACTTTAAACATGCTAATTTTAGCTCTAAAACTGATGATCTACCTACAAATGTGAACTGACGTTCAAAAATAAAACATTTGAAACGGACCATTTTTCACCTTTCTGAAGCATGACGTAATGGGGGGGTGTTATCTCTTTTGTAAAAAATCACCTGTTTTTGCTTGAACATTAAATGCCTCCAAATGGTATTTAATTCACTTCCTGGGCCCCTGGAAGCATGAAAATCACTTTAAACATGCTAATTTTAGCTCTAAAACTGATGATCTACCTACAAATGTGAACTGACGTTCAAAAATAAAACATTTGAAACGGACCATTTTTCACTTTTATGAAGCATGACGTAATGGGGGGGGGTGTTATCTCTTTTGTCAAAAATCACCTGTTTTTGCTTGAACATTAAATGCCTCCAAATGGTATTTAATTCACTTCCCGGGCCCCTGGAAGCATGAAAATCACTTTAAACATGCTCATTTTAGCTCTTAAACTGATGATCTACATACAAATGTGAACTGACGTTCAAAAATAAAACATTTGAAACGGACCATTTTTCACCTTTCTGAAGCATGACGTAATGGGGGGGTGTTATCTCTTTTGTCAAAAATCACCTGTTTTTCCTTGAACATTAAATGCCTCCAAATGGTATTTAATTCACTTCCCGGGCCCCTGGAAGCATGAAAATCACTTTAAACATGCTAATTTTAGCTCTTAAACTGATGATCTACCTACAAATGTGAACTGACGTTCAAAAATAAAACATTTGAAATGGACCATTTTTCACCTTTCTGAAGCATGACGTAATGGGGGGGTGTTATCTCTTTTGTCAAAAATCACCTGTTTTTGCTTGAACATTAAATGCCTCCAAATGGTATTTAATTCACTTCCCGGGCCCCTGGAAGCATGAAAATCACTTTAAACATGCTAATTTTAGCTCTTAAACTGATGATCTACCTACAAATGTGAACTGACGTTCAAAAATAAAACATTTGAAAACGGACCATTTTTCACCTTTCTGAAGCATGAAGTAATGGGGGGGGTGTTATCTCTTTTGTCAAAAATCACCTGTTTTTGCTTGATCATTAAATGCCTCCAAATGGTATTTAATTCACTTCCCAGACCACTGGAAGCATGAAAATCACTTTAAACATGCTAATTTTAGCTCTAAAACTGATGATCTACCTACAAATGTGAACTGACGTTCAAAAACTAAAACATTTGAAACGGACCATTTTTCACCTTTCTGAAGCATGACGTAATGGGGGGGGGTGTTATCTCTTTTGTCAAAAATCACCTGTTTTTGCTTGAACATTAAATGCCTCCAAATGGTATTTAATTCACTTCCCAGACCACTGGAAGCATGAAAATCACTTTAAACATGCTAATTTTAGCTCTAAAACTGATGATCTACCTACAAATGTGAACTGACGTTCAAAAATAAAACATTTGAAACGGACCATTTTTCACCTTTCTGAAGCATGACGTAATGGGGGGGTGTTATCTCTTTTGTAAAAAATCACCTGTTTTTGCTTGAACATTAAATGCCTCCAAATGGTATTTAATTCACTTCCTGGGCCCCTGGAAGCATGAAAATCACTTTAAACATGCTAATTTTAGCTCTAAAACTGATGATCTACCTACAAATGTGAACTGACGTTCAAAAATAAAACATTTGAAACGGACCATTTTTCACCTTTATGAAGCATGACGTAATGGGGGGGTGTTATCTCTTTTGTCAAAAATCACCTGTTTTTGCTTGAACATTAAATGCCTCCAAATGGTATTTAATTCACTTCCCGGGCCCCTGGAAGCATGAAAATCACTTTAAACATGCTCATTTTAGCTCTTAAACTGATGATCTACATACAAATGTGAACTGACGTTCAAAAATAAAACATTTGAAAACGGACCATTTTTCACCTTTCTGAAGCATGACGTAATGGGGGGGTGTTATCGCTTTTGTCAAAAATCACCTGTTTTTGCTTGGACATTAAATGCCTCCAAATAGTATTTAATTCACTTCCCGGCCCCCTGGAAGCATGAAAATCACTTTAAACATGCTCATTTTAGCTCTTAAACTGATGATCTACCTACAAATGTGAACTGACGTTCAAAAATAAAACATTTGAAAACGGACCATTTTTCACCTTTCTGAAGCATGACTTAATGGGGGGGTGTTATCTCTTTTGTCAAAAATCACCTGTTTTTGCTTGAACATTAAATGCCTCCAAATGGTATTTAATTCACTTCCCGGGCCCCTGGAAGCATGAAAATCACTTTAAACATGCTCATTTTAGCTCTTAAACTGATGATCTACATACAAATGTGAACTGACGTTCAAAAATAAAACATTTGAAACGGACCATTTTTCACCTTTCTGAAGCATGACGTAATGGGGGGGTGTTATCTCTTTTGTCAAAAATCACCTGTTTTTCCTTGAACATTAAATGCCTCCAAATGGTATTTAATTCACTTCCCGGGCCCCTGGAAGCATGAAAATCACTTTAAACATGCTAATTTTAGCTCTTAAACTGATGATCTACCTACAAATGTGAACTGACGTTCAAAAATAAAACATTTGAAATGGACCATTTTTCACCTTTCTGAAGCATGACGTAATGGGGGGTGTTATCTCTTTTGTCAAAAATCACCTGTTTTTGCTTGAACATTAAATGCCTCCAAATGGTATTTAATTCACTTCCCGGGCCCCTGGAAGCATGAAAATCACTTTAAACATGCTAATTTTAGCTCTTAAACTGATGATCTACCTACAAATGTGAACTGACGTTCAAAAATAAAACATTTGAAAACGGACCATTTTTCACCTTTCTGAAGCATGAAGTAATGGGGGGGGTGTTATCTCTTTTGTCAAAAATCACCTGTTTTTGCTTGATCATTAAATGCCTCCAAATGGTATTTAATTCACTTCCCAGACCACTGGAAGCATGAAAATCACTTTAAACATGCTAATTTTAGCTCTAAAACTGATGATCTACCTACAAATGTGAACTGACGTTCAAAAACTAAAACATTTGAAACGGACCATTTTTCACCTTTCTGAAGCATGACGTAATGGGGGGGGGTGTTATCTCTTTTGTCAAAAATCACCTGTTTTTGCTTGAACATTAAATGCCTCCAAATGGTATTTAATTCACTTCCCAGACCACTGGAAGCATGAAAATCACTTTAAACATGCTAATTTTAGCTCTAAAACTGATGATCTACCTACAAATGTGAACTGACGTTCAAAAATAAAACATTTGAAACGGACCATTTTTCACCTTTCTGAAGCATGACGTAATGGGGGGGTGTTATCTCTTTTGTAAAAAATCACCTGTTTTTGCTTGAACATTAAATGCCTCCAAATGGTATTTAATTCACTTCCTGGGCCCCTGGAAGCATGAAAATCACTTTAAACATGCTAATTTTAGCTCTAAAACTGATGATCTACCTACAAATGTGAACTGACGTTCAAAAATAAAACATTTGAAACGGACCATTTTTCACCTTTATGAAGCATGACGTAATGGGGGGGGTGTTATCTCTTTTGTCAAAAATCACCTGTTTTTGCTTGAACATTAAATGCCTCCAAATGGTATTTAATTCACTTCCCGGGCCCCTGGAAGCATGAAAATCACTTTAAACATGCTCATTTTAGCTCTTAAACTGATGATCTACATACAAATGTGAACTGACGTTCAAAAATAAAACATTTGAAAACGGACCATTTTTCACCTTTCTGAAGCATGACGTAATGGGGGGGTGTTATCGCTTTTGTCAAAAATCACCTGTTTTTGCTTGGACATTAAATGCCTCCAAATAGTATTTAATTCACTTCCCGGCCCCCTGGAAGCATGAAAATCACTTTAAACATGCTCATTTTAGCTCTTAAACTGATGATCTACCTACAAATGTGAACTGACGTTCAAAAATAAAACATTTGAAAACGGACCATTTTTCACCTTTCTGAAGCATGACTTAATGGGGGGGTGTTATCTCTTTTGTCAAAAATCACCTGTTTTTGCTTGAACATTAAATGCCTCCAAATGGTATTTAATTAACTTCCCGGGCCCCTGGAAGCATGAAAATCACTTTAAACATGCTCATTTTAGCTCTTAAACTGATGATCTACATACAAATGTGAACTGACGTTCAAAAATAAAACATTTGAAACGGACCATTTTTCACCTTTATGAAGCATGACGTAATGGGGGGGTGTTATCTCTTTTGTCAAAAATCACCTGTTTTTGCTTGAACATTAAATGCCTCCAAATGGTATTTAATTAACTTCCCGGGCCCCTGGAAGCATGAAAATCACTTTAAACATGCTCATTTTAGCTCTTAAACTGATGATCTACATACAAATGTGAACTGACGTTCAAAAATAAAACATTTGAAACGGACCATTTTTCACCTTTATGAAGCATGACGTAATGGGGGGTGTTATCTCTTTTGTCAAAAATCACCTGTTTTTGCTTGAACATTAAATGCCTCCAAATGGTATTTAATTCACTTCCCGGGCCCCTGGAAGCATGAAAATCACTTTAAACATGCTAATTTTAGCTCTTAAACTGATGATCTACCTACAAATGTGAACTGACGTTCAAAAATAAAACATTTGAAAACGGACCATTTTTCACCTTTTGAAGCATGACGTAATGGGGGGGTGTTATCTCTTTTGTCAAAAATCATCTGTTTTTGCTTGAACATTAAATGCCTCCAAATGATATTTAATTCACTTCCCGGGCCCCTGGAAGCATGAAAATCACTTTAAACATGCTAATTTTAGCTCTTAAACTGATGATCTACCTACAAATGTGAACTGATGTTCAAAAATAAAACATTTGAAACGGACCATTTTTCACCTTTCTGAAGCATGACGTAATGGGGGGGTGTTATCTCTTTTGTCAAAAATCACCTGTTTGTGCTTGAACATTAAATGCCTCCAAATGGTATTTAATTCACTTCCCGGGCCCCTGGAAGCATGAAAATCACTTTAAACATGCAAATTTTAGCTCTTAAACTGATGATCTACCTACAAATGTGAACTGACGTTCAAAAATAAAACATTTGAAAACGGACCATTTTTCACCTTTCTGAAGCATGAAGTAATGGGGGGGTGTTATCTCTTTTGTCAAAAATCACCTGTTTTTGCTTGAACATTAAATGCCTCCAAATGGTATTTAATTAACTTCCCGGGCCCCTGGAAGCATGAAAATCACTTTAAACATGCTCATTTTAGCTCTTAAACTGATGATCTACATACAAATGTGAACTGACGTTCAAAAATAAAACATTTGAAACGGACCATTTTTCACCTTTATGAAGCATGACGTAATGGGGGGGTGTTATCTCTTTTGTCAAAAATCACCTGTTTTGCTTGAACATTAAATGCCTCCAAATGGTATTTAATTTACTTCCCGGGCCCCTGGAAGCATGAAAATCACTTTAAACATGCTAATTTTAGCTCTTAAACTGATGATCTACCTACAAATGTGAACTGACGTTCAAAAATAAAACATTTGAAACGGACCATTTTTCACCTTTCTGAAGCATGACGTAATGGGGGGGTGTTATCTCTTTTGTCAAAAATCACCTGTTTTTGCTTGAACATTAAATGCCTCCAAATGGTATTTAATTCACTTCCCAGACCACTGGAAGCATGAAAATCACTTTAAACATGCTAATTTTAGCTCTAAAACTGATGATCTACCTACAAATGTGAACTGACGTTCAAAAACTAAAACATTTGAAACGGACCATTTTTCACCTTTATGAAGCATGACGTAATGGGGTGGTGTTATCTCTTTTGTCAAAAATCACCTGTTTTTGCTTGAACATTAAATGCCTCCAAATGGTATTTAATTTACTTCCCGGGCCCCTGGAAGCATGAAAATCACTTTAAACATGCTAATTTTAGCTCTTAAACTGATGATCTACCTACAAATGTGAACTGACGTTCAAAAATAAAACATTTGAAACGGACCATTTTTCACCTTTCTGAAGCATGACGTAATGAGGGGGGTGTTATCTCTTTTGTCAAAAACCACCTGTTTTTGCTTGAACAATAAATGCCTCCAAATGGTATTTAATTCACTTCCCGGGCCCCTGGAAGCATGAAAATCACTTTAAACATGCAAATTTTAGCTCTTAAACTGATGATCTACCTACAAATGTGAACTGACGTTCAAAAATAAAACATTTGAAACGGACCATTTTTCACCTTTCTGAAGCATGACGTAATGGGGGGGTGTTATCTCTTTTGTCAAAAATCACCTGTTTTTGCTTGAACATTAAATGCCTCCAAATGGTATTTAATTCCCTTCCCGGGCCCCTGGAAGCATGAAAATCACTTTAAACATGCTAATTTTTAGCTCTTAAACTGATGATCTACCTACAAATGTGAACTGACGTTCAAAAATAAAACATTTGAAAACGGACCATTTTTCACCTTTCTGAAGCATGAAGTAATGGGGGGTGTTATCTCTTTTGTCAAACATCACCTGTTTTTGCTTGAACATTAAATGCCTCCAAATGGTATTTAATTCACTTCCCAGACCACTGGAAGCATGAAAATCACTTTAAACATGCTAATTTTAGCTCTTAAACTGATGAACTACCTACAAATGTGAACTGACGTTCAAAAATAAAACATTTGAAACGGACCATTTTTCACCTTTCTGAAGCATGACGTAATGGGGGATGTTATCTCTTTTGTCAAAAATCACCTGTTTTTGCTTGAACATTAAATGCCTCCAAATGGTATTTAATTCACTTCCCGGGCCCCTGGAAGCATGAAAATCACTTTAAACATGCTAATTTTAGCTCTTAAACTGATGATCTACCTACAAATGTGAACTGATGTTCAAAAATAAAACATTTGAAACGGACCATTTTTCACCTTTCTGAAGCATGACGTAATGGGGGGGTGTTATCTCTTTTGTCAAAAATCACCTGTTTGTGCTTGAACATTAAATGCCTCCAAATGGTATTTAATTCACTTCCCGGGCCCCTGGAAGCATGAAAATCACTTTAAACATGCAAATTTTAGCTCTTAAACTGATGATCTACCTACAAATGTGAACTGACGATCAAAAATAAAACATTTGAAAACGGACCATTTTTCACCTTTCTGAAGCATAAAGTAATGGGGGGGTGTTATCTCTTTTGTCAAAAATCACCTGTTTTTGCTTGAACATTAAATGCCTCCAAATGGTATTTAATTCACTTCCCGGGCCCCTGGAAGCATGAAAATCACTTTAAACATGCTAATTTTAGCTCTTAAACTGATGATCTACCTACAAATGTGAACTGACGTTCAAAAATAAAACATTTGAAACGGACCATTTTTCACCTTTCTGAAGCATGACGTAATGGGGGGGTGTTATCTCTTTTGTCAAAAATCACCTGTTTTTGCTTGAACATTAAATGCCTCCAAATGGTATTTAATTCCCTTCCCGGGCCCCTGGAAGCATGAAAATCACTTTAAACATGCTAATTTTTAGCTCTTAAACTGATGATCTACCTACAAATGTGAACTGACGTTCAAAAATAAAACATTTGAAAACGGACCATTTTTCACCTTTCTGAAGCATGAAGTAATGGGGGGGTGTTATCTCTTTTGTCAAACATCACCTGTTTTTGCTTGAACATTAAATGCCTCCAAATGGTATTTAATTCACTTCCCAGACCACTGGAAGCATGAAAATCACTTTAAACATGCTAATTTTAGCTCTTAAACTGATGATCTACCTACAAATGTGAACTGACGTTCAAAAACTAAAACATTTGAAACGGACCATTTTTCACCTTTCTGAAGCATGACGTAATGGGGGGGGTGTTATCTCTTTTGTCAAAAATCACCTGTTTTTGCTTGAACATTAAATGCCTCCAAATGGTATTTAATTCACTTCCCAGACCACTGGAAGCATGAAAATCACTTTAAACATGCTAATTTTGGCTCTAAAACTGATGATCTACCTACAAATGTGAACTGACGTTCAAAAATAAAACATTTGAAACGGACCATTTTTCACCTTTATGAAGCATGACGTAATGGGGGGGTGTTATCTCTTTTGTCAAAAATCACCTGTTTTTGCTTGAACATTAAATGCCTCCAAATGGTATTTAATTTACTTCCCGGGCCCCTGAAAGCATGAAATTCACTTTAAACATGCTAATTTTAGCTCTTAAACTGATGATCTACCTACAAATGTGAACTGACGTTCAAAAATAAAACATTTGAAACGGACCATTTTTCACCTTTATGAAGCATGACGTAATGGGGGGGTGTTATCTCTTTTGTCAAAAATCACCTGTTTTTGCTTGTACATTAAATGCCTCCAAATGGTATTTAATTCACTTCCCGGGCCCCTGAAAGCATGAAAATCACTTTAAACATGCTAATTTTAGCTCTTAAACTGATGATCTACCTACAAATGTGAACTGACGTTCAAAAATAAAACATTTGAAATCGGACCCTTTTTCACCTTTCTGAAGCATGACGTAATGGGGGGGTGTTATCTCTTTTGTCAAAAATCATCTGTTTTTGCTTGAACATTAAATGCCTCCAACTGGTATTTAATTCACTTCCCGGGCCCCTGGAAGCATGAAAATCACTTTAAACATGCTCATTTTAGCTCTTAAACTGATAATCTACATACAAATGTGAACTGACATTCAAAAATAAAACATTTGAAAACGGACCATTTTTCACCTTTCTGAAGCATGACGTAATGGGGGGGTGTTATCTCTTTGATCAAAAATCACCTGTTTTTGCTTGAACATTAAATGCCTCCAAATGGTATTTAATTCACTTAGCGGGCCCCTGGAAGCATGAAAATCACTTTAAACATGCTAATTTTAGCTCTTAAACTGATGATCTACCTACAAATGTGAACTGACGTTCAAAAATAAAACATTTGAAAACGGACCATTTTTCACCTTTCTGAAGCATGACGTAATGGGGGGGTGTTATCTCTTTTGTCAAAAATCACCTGTTTTTGCTTGAACATTAAATGCCTCCAAATGGTATTTAATTCACTTCCCGGACCCCTAGAAGCATGAAAATCTCCTTAAACATGCTAATTTTAGCTCTAAAACTGATGATCTACCTACAAATGTGAACTGACGTTCAAAAATAAAACATTTGAAACGGACCATTTTTCACCTTTATGAAGCATGACGTAATGGGGGGTGTTATCTCTTTTGTCAAAAATCACCTGTTTTTGCTTGAAAATTAAATGCCTCAAATGGTATTTAATTCACTTCCCGGGCCCATGGAAGCATGAAAATCACTTTAAACATGCTAATTTTAGCTCTTAAACTGATGATCTACCTACAAATGTGAACTGACGTTCAAAAATAAAACATTTAAAACGGACCATTTTTCACCTTTATGAAGCATGACGTAATGGGGTGGTGTTATCTCTTTTGTCAAAAATCACCTGTTTTTGCTTGAACATTAAATGCCTCCAAATGGTATTTCATTTACTTCCTGGGCCCCTGGAAGCATGAAAATCACTTTAAACATGCTAATTTTAGCTCTTAAACTGATGATCTACCTACAAATGTGAACTGACGTTCAAAAATAAAACATTTGAAACGGACCATTTTTCACCTTTCTGAAGCATGACGTAATGGGGGGGTGTTATCTCTTTTGTCAAAAATCACCTGTTTTTGCTTGAACATTAAATGCCTCCAAATGGTATTTAATTCACTTCCCGGGCCCCTGGAAGCATGAAAATCACTTTAAACATGCTAATTTTAGCTCTAAAACTGATGATCTACCTAAAAATGTGAACTGACGTTCAAAAATAAAACATTTGAAAACGGACCATTTTTCACCTTTCTGAAGCATGACGTAATGGGGGGTGTTATCTCTTTTGTCAAAAATCATCTGTTTTTGCTTGAACATTAAATGCCTCCAAATGGTATTTAATTCACTTCCCGGGCCCCTAGAAGCATGAAAATCACTTTACACATGCTAATTTTAGCTCTAAAACTGATGATCTACCTACAAATGTGAACTGACGTTCAAAAATAAAACATTTGAAACGGACCATTTTTCACCTTTCTGAAGCATGACGTAATGGGGGGGTGTTATCTCTTTTGTCAAAAATCATCTGTTTTTGCTTGAACATTAAATGCCTCCAACTGGTATTTAATTCACTTCCCGGGCCCCTGGAAGCATGAAAATCACTTTAAACATGCTCATTTTAGCTCTTAAACTGATAATCTACATACAAATGTGAACTGACATTCAAAAATAAAACATTTGAAAACGGACCATTTTTCACCTTTCTGAAGCATGACGTAATGGGGGGGTGTTATCTCTTTGATCAAAAATCACCTGTTTTTGCTTGAACATTAAATGCCTCCAAATGGTATTTAATTCACTTAGCGGGCCCCTGGAAGCATGAAAATCACTTTAAACATGCTAATTTTAGCTCTTAAACTGATGATCTACCTACAAATGTGAACTGACGTTCAAAAATAAAACATTTGAAAACGGACCATTTTTCACCTTTCTGAAGCATGACGTAATGGGGGGGTGTTATCTCTTTTGTCAAAAATCACCTGTTTTTGCTTGAACATTAAATGCCTCCAAATGGTATTTAATTCACTTCCCGGACCCCTAGAAGCATGAAAATCTCCTTAAACATGCTAATTTTAGCTCTAAAACTGATGATCTACCTACAAATGTGAACTGACGTTCAAAAATAAAACATTTGAAACGGACCATTTTTCACCTTTATGAAGCATGACGTAATGGGGGGTGTTATCTCTTTTGTCAAAAATCACCTGTTTTTGCTTGAAAATTAAATGCCTCAAATGGTATTTAATTCACTTCCCGGGCCCATGGAAGCATGAAAATCACTTTAAACATGCTAATTTTAGCTCTTAAACTGATGATCTACCTACAAATGTGAACTGACGTTCAAAAATAAAACATTTAAAACGGACCATTTTTCACCTTTATGAAGCATGACGTAATGGGGTGGTGTTATCTCTTTTGTCAAAAATCACCTGTTTTTGCTTGAACATTAAATGCCTCCAAATGGTATTTCATTTACTTCCTGGGCCCCTGGAAGCATGAAAATCACTTTAAACATGCTAATTTTAGCTCTTAAACTGATGATCTACCTACAAATGTGAACTGACGTTCAAAAATAAAACATTTGAAACGGACCATTTTTCACCTTTCTGAAGCATGACGTAATGGGGGGGTGTTATCTCTTTTGTCAAAAATCACCTGTTTTTGCTTGAACATTAAATGCCTCCAAATGGTATTTAATTCACTTCCCGGGCCCCTGGAAGCATGAAAATCACTTTAAACATGCTAATTTTAGCTCTAAAACTGATGATCTACCTAAAAATGTGAACTGACGTTCAAAAATAAAACATTTGAAAACGGACCATTTTTCACCTTTCTGAAGCATGACGTAATGGGGGGTGTTATCTCTTTTGTCAAAAATCATCTGTTTTTGCTTGAACATTAAATGCCTCCAAATGGTATTTAATTCACTTCCCGGGCCCCTAGAAGCATGAAAATCACTTTACACATGCTAATTTTAGCTCTAAAACTGATGATCTACCTACAAATGTGAACTGACGTTCAAAAATAAAACATTTGAAACGGACCATTTTTCACCTTT
This sequence comes from Lissotriton helveticus, assembly GCF_964261635.1. Taxonomy (NCBI): domain Eukaryota; kingdom Metazoa; phylum Chordata; class Amphibia; order Caudata; family Salamandridae; genus Lissotriton; species Lissotriton helveticus. The sequence goes on from NC_136073.1 coordinate 715,437,424, forward strand.
CTGAAGCATGACGTAATGGGGGGGTGTTATCTCTTTTGTCAAAAATCACCTGTTTTTGCTTGACTATTAAATGCCTCCAAATGGTATTTAAGTCACTTCCCGGGCCCCTGGAAGCATGAAAATCACTTTAAACATGCTAATTTTAGCTCTAAAACTGATGATCTACCTACAAATGTGAACTGACGTTCAAAAATAAAACATTTGAAAACGGACCCTTTTTCACCTTTCTGAAGCATGACGTAATGGGGGGGTGTTATCTCTTTTGTCAAAAATCATCTGTTTTTGCTTGAACATTAAATGCCTCCAACTGGTATTTAATTCACTTCCCGGGCCCCTGGAAGCATGAAAATCACTTTAAACATGCTCATTTTAGCTCTTAAACTGATGATCTACATACAAATGTGAACTGACGTTCAAAAATAAAACATTTGAAAACGGACCATTTTTCACCTTTCTGAAGCATGACGTAATGGGGGGGTGTTATCTCTTTGGTCAAAAATCACCTGTTTTTGCTTGAACATTAAATGCCTCCAAATGGTATTTAATTCACTTAGCGGGCCCCTGGAAGCATGAAAATCACTTTAAACATGCTAATTTTAGCTCTTAAACTGATGATCTACCTACAAATGTGAACTGACGTTCAAAAATAAAACATTTGAAAACGGACCATTTTTCACCTTTCTGAAGCATGACGTAATGGGGGGGTGTTATCTCTTTTGTCAAAAATCACCTGTTTTTGCTTGAACATTAAATGCCTCCAAATGGTATTTAATTCACTTCCCGGACCCCTAGAAGCATGAAAATCTCCTTAAACATGCTAATTTTAGCTCTAAAACTGATGATCTACCTACAAATGTGAACTGACGTTCAAAAATAAAACATTTGAAACGGACCATTTTTCACCTTTATGAAGCATGACGTAATGGGGGGTGTTATCTCTTTTGTCAAAAATCACCTGTTTTTGCTTGAAAATTAAATGCCTCAAATGGTATTTAATTCACTTCCCGGGCCCATGGAAGCATGAAAATCACTTTAAACATGCTAATTTTAGCTCTTAAACTGATGATCTACCTACAAATGTGAACTGACGTTCAAAAATAAAACATTTAAAACGGACCATTTTTCACCTTTATGAAGCATGACGTAATGGGGTGGTGTTATCTCTTTTGTCAAAAATCACCTGTTTTTGCTTGAACATTAAATGCCTCCAAATGGTATTTCATTTACTTCCTGGGCCCCTGGAAGCATGAAAATCACTTTAAACATGCTAATTTTAGCTCTTAAACTGATGATCTACCTACAAATGTGAACTGACGTTCAAAAATAAAACATTTGAAACGGACCATTTTTCACCTTTCTGAAGCATGACGTAATGGGGGGGTGTTATCTCTTTTGTCAAAAATCACCTGTTTTTGCTTGAACATTAAATGCCTCCAAATGGTATTTAATTCACTTCCCGGGCCCCTGGAAGCATGAAAATCACTTTAAACATGCTAATTTTAGCTCTAAAACTGATGATCTACCTAAAAATGTGAACTGACGTTCAAAAATAAAACATTTGAAAACGGACCATTTTTCACCTTTCTGAAGCATGACGTAATGGGGGGTGTTATCTCTTTTGTCAAAAATCATCTGTTTTTGCTTGAACATTAAATGCCTCCAAATGGTATTTAATTCACTTCCCGGGCCCCTAGAAGCATGAAAATCACTTTACACATGCTAATTTTAGCTCTAAAACTGATGATCTACCTACAAATGTGAACTGACGTTCAAAAATAAAACATTTGAAACGGACCATTTTTCACCTTTCTGAAGCATGACGTAATGGGGGGGTGTTATCTCTTTTGTCAAAAATCATCTGTTTTTGCTTGAACATTAAATGCCTCCAACTGGTATTTAATTCACTTCCCGGGCCCCTGGAAGCATGAAAATCACTTTAAACATGCTCATTTTAGCTCTTAAACTGATAATCTACATACAAATGTGAACTGACATTCGAAAATAAAACATTTGAAAACGGACCATTTTTCACCTTTCTGAAGCATGACGTAATGGGGGGGTGTTATCTCTTTGATCAAAAATCACCTGTTTTTGCTTGAACATTAAATGCCTCCAAATGGTATTTAATTCACTTAGCGGGCCCCTGGAAGCATGAAAATCACTTTAAACATGCTAATTTTAGCTCTTAAACTGATGATCTACCTACAAATGTGAACTGACGTTCAAAAATAAAACATTTGAAAACGGACCATTTTTCACCTTTCTGAAGCATGACGTAATGGGGGGGTGTTATCTCTTTTGTCAAAAATCACCTGTTTTTGCTTGAACATTAAATGCCTCCAAATGGTATTTAATTCACTTCCCGGACCCCTAGAAGCATGAAAATCTCCTTAAACATGCTAATTTTAGCTCTAAAACTGATGATCTACCTACAAATGTGAACTGACGTTCAAAAATAAAACATTTGAAACGGACCATTTTTCACCTTTATGAAGCATGACGTAATGGGGGGTGTTATCTCTTTTGTCAAAAATCACCTGTTTTTGCTTGAAAATTAAATGCCTCAAATGGTATTTAATTCACTTCCCGGGCCCATGGAAGCATGAAAATCACTTTAAACATGCTAATTTTAGCTCTTAAACTGATGATCTACCTACAAATGTGAACTGACGTTCAAAAATAAAACATTTAAAACGGACCATTTTTCACCTTTATGAAGCATGACGTAATGGGGTGGTGTTATCTCTTTTGTCAAAAATCACCTGTTTTTGCTTGAACATTAAATGCCTCCAAATGGTATTTCATTTACTTCCTGGGCCCCTGGAAGCATGAAAATCACTTTAAACATGCTAATTTTAGCTCTTAAACTGATGATCTACCTACAAATGTGAACTGACGTTCAAAAATAAAACATTTGAAACGGACCATTTTTCACCTTTCTGAAGCATGACGTAATGGGGGGGTGTTATCTCTTTTGTCAAAAATCACCTGTTTTTGCTTGAACATTAAATGCCTCCAAATGGTATTTAATTCACTTCCCGGGCCCCTGGAAGCATGAAAATCACTTTAAACATGCTAATTTTAGCTCTAAAACTGATGATCTACCTAAAAATGTGAACTGACGTTCAAAAATAAAACATTTGAAAACGGACCATTTTTCACCTTTCTGAAGCATGACGTAATGGGGGGTGTTATCTCTTTTGTCAAAAATCATCTGTTTTTGCTTGAACATTAAATGCCTCCAAATGGTATTTAATTCACTTCCCGGGCCCCTAGAAGCATGAAAATCACTTTACACATGCTAATTTTAGCTCTAAAACTGATGATCTACCTACAAATGTGAACTGACGTTCAAAAATAAAACATTTGAAACGGACCATTTTTCACCTTTCTGAAGCATGACGTAATGGGGGGGTGTTATCTCTTTTGTCAAAAATCACCTGTTTTTGCTTGACTATTAAATGCCTCCAAATGGTATTTAAGTCACTTCCCGGGCCCCTGGAAGCATGAAAATCACTTTAAACATGCTAATTTTAGCTCTAAAACTGATGATCTACCTACAAATGTGAACTGACGTTCAAAAATAAAACATTTGAAAACGGACCCTTTTTCACCTTTCTGAAGCATGACGTAATGGGGGGGTGTTATCTCTTTTGTCAAAAATCATCTGTTTTTGCTTGAACATTAAATGCCTCCAACTGGTATTTAATTCACTTCCCGGGCCCCTGGAAGCATGAAAATCACTTTAAACATGCTCATTTTAGCTCTTAAACTGATGATCTACATACAAATGTGAACTGACGTTCAAAAATAAAACATTTGAAAACGGACCATTTTTCACCTTTCTGAAGCATGACGTAATGGGGGGGTGTTATCTCTTTGGTCAAAAATCACCTGTTTTTGCTTGAACATTAAATGCCTCCAAATGGTATTTAATTCACTTAGCGGGCCCCTGGAAGCATGAAAATCACTTTAAACATGCTAATTTTAGCTCTTAAACTGATGATCTACCTACAAATGTGAACTGACGTTCAAAAATAAAACATTTGAAAACGGACCATTTTTCACCTTTCTGAAGCATGACGTAATGGGGGGGTGTTATCTCTTTTGTCAAAAATCACCTGTTTTTGCTTGAACATTAAATGCCTCCAAATGGTATTTAATTCACTTCCCGGACCCCTAGAAGCATGAAAATCTCCTTAAACATGCTAATTTTAGCTCTAAAACTGATGATCTACCTACAAATGTGAACTGACGTTCAAAAATAAAACATTTGAAACGGACCATTTTTCACCTTTATGAAGCATGACGTAATGGGGGGGTGTTATCTCTTTTGTCAAAAATCACCTGTTTTTGCTTGAACATTAAATGCCTCAAATGGTATTTAATTCACTTCCCGGGCCCATGGAAGCATGAAAATCACTTTAAACATGTTAATTTTAGCTCTAAAACTGATGATCTACCTAAAAATGTGAACTGACGTTCAAAAATAAAACATTTGAAAACTGACCATTTTTCACCTTTCTGAAGCATGACGTAATGGGGGGTGGTATCTCTTTTGTCAAAAATCATCTGTTTTTGCTTGAACATTAAATGCCTCCAAATGGTATTTAATTCACTTCCCGGGCCCCTAGAAGCATGAAAATCACTTTACACATGCTAATTTTAGCTCTAAAACTGATGATCTACCTACAAATGTGAACTGACGTTCAAAAATAAAACATTTGAAACGGACCATTTTTCACCTTTATGAAGCATGACGTAATGGGGGGGTGTTATCTCTTTTGTCAAAAATCACCTGTTTTTGCTTGAACATTAAATGCCTCCAAATGGTATTTAATTCACTTCCCGGGCCCCTGGAAGCATGAAAATCACTTTAAACATGCTAATTTTAGCTCTTAAACTGATGATCTACCTACAAATGTGAACTGACGTTCAAAAATAAAACACTTGAAACGGACCATTTTTCACCTTTCTGAAGCAAGACGTAATGGGGGGGTGTTATCTCTTTTGTCAAAAATCACCTGTTTTTGCTTGAACATTAAATGCCTCCAAATGGTATTTAATTCACTTCCCGGGCCCCTGGAAGCATGAAAATCACTTTACACATGCTAATTTTAGCTCTAAAACTGATGATCTACATACAAATGTGAACTGACGTTCAAAAATAAAACATTTGAAAACAGACCATTTTTCACCTTTCTGAAGCATGACGTAATGGGGGGGTGTTATCTCTTTTGTCAACAATCACCGGTTTTTGCTTGAACATTAAATGCCTCCAAATGGTATTTAATTAACTTCCCGGGCCCCTGGAAGCATGAAAATCACTTTAAACATGCTCATTTTAGCTCTTAAACTGATGATCTACCTACAAATGTGAACTGACGTTCAAAAATAAAACATTTGAAAACGGACCATTTTTCACCTTTTGAAGCATGACATAATGGGGGGGTGTTATCTCTTTTGTCAAAAATCATCTGTTTTTGCTTGAACATTAAATGCATCCAAATGGTATTTAATTCACTTCCCGGCCCCTGGAAGCATGAAAATCACTTTAAACATGCTAATTTTAGGTCTTAAACTGATGATCTACCTACAAATGTGAACGGACGTTCAAAAATACAACATTTGAAAACGGACCATTTTTCACCTTTCTGAAGCATGACGTAATGGAGGATGTTATCTCTTTTTGTCAAAAATCACCTGTTTCTGCTTGAACATTAAATGCCTCCAAATGGTATTTAATTCACTTCCCGGGCCCCTGGAAGCATGAAAATCACTTTAAACATGCTAATTTTAGCTCTTAAACTGATGATCTACCTACAAATGTGAATTGACGTTCAAAAATAAAACATTTGAAACGGACCATTTTTCACCTTTATGAAGCATGACGTAATGGGGTGGTGTTATCTCTTTTGTCAAAAATCACCTGTTTTTGCTTGAACATTAAATGCCTCCAAATGGTATTTAATTAACTTCCCGGGCCCCTGGAAGCATGAAAATCACTTTAAACATGCTAATTTTAGCTCTAAAACTGATGATCTACCTACAAATGTGAACTGACGTTCAAAAATAAAACATTTGAAAACGAACCATTTTTCACCTTTCTGAAGCATGACGTAATGGGGGGGTGTTATCTCTTTTGTCAAAAATCATCTGTTTTTGCTTGAACATTAAATGCCTCCAAATGGTATTTAATTCACTTCCCGGGCCCCTGGAAGCATGAAAATCACTTTACACATGCTAATTTTAGCTCTAAAACTGATGATCTACATACAAATGTGAACTGACGTTCAAAAATAAAACATTTGAAAACAGACCATTTTTCACCTTTCTGAAGCATGACATAATGGGGGGGGTGTCATTTCTTTTGTCAACAATCACCTGTTTTTGCTTGAACATTAAATGCCTCCAAATGGTATTTAATTCACTTCCCGGGCCCCTGGAAGCATGAAAATAACTTTAAACATGCTAATTTTAGCTCTTAAACTGATGATCTACCTACAAATGTGAACTGACGTTCAAAAATAAAACATTTGAAACGGACCATTTTTCACCTTTATGAAGCATGACGTAATGGGGGGGTGTTATCTCTTTTGTCAAAAATCACCTGTTTTTGCTTGAACATTAAAGGCCTCCAAATGGTATTTAATTCATTTCCCGGGCCCCTGGAAGCATGAAAATCACTTTAAACATGCTAATTTTAGCTCTTAAACTGATGATCTACCTACAAATGTGAATTGACGTTCAAAAATAAAACATTTGAAACGGACCATTTTTCACCTTTCTGAAGCATGACGTAATGGGGGGGTGTTATCTCTTTTGTCAAAAATCACCTGTTTTTGCTTGAACAATCAATGCCTCCAAATGGTATTTAATTCACTTCCCGGGCACCTGGAAGCATGAAAATCACTTTAAACATGCTAATTTTAGCTCTAAAACTGATGATCTACCTACAAATGTGAACTGACGTTCAAAAATAAAACATTTGAAAACGGACCATTTTTCACCTTTCTGAAGCATGACGTAATGGGGGTGTTATCTCTTTTGTCAAAAATCATCTGTTTTTGCTTGAACATTAAATGCCTCCAAATGGTATTTAATTCACTTCCCGGGCCCCTGGAAGCATGAAAATCACTTTACACATGCTAATTTTAGCTCTAAAACTGATGATCTACATACAAATGTGAACTGACGTTCAAAGATAAAACATTTGAAAACAGACCATTTTTCACCTTTCTGAAGCATGACGTAATGGGGGGGTGTTATCTCTTTTGTCAACAATCACCTGTTTTTGCTTGAACATTAAATGCCTCCAAATGGTATTTAATTCACTTCCCGGGCCCCTGGAAGCATGAAAATCACTTTAAACATGCTAATTTTAGCTCTTAAACTGATGATCTACCTACAAATGTGAACTGACGTTCAAAAATAAAACATTTGAAACGGACCATTTTTCACCTTTCTGAAGCATGACGTAATGGGGGGGTGTTATCTCTTTTGTCAAAAATCACCTGTTTTTGCTTGAACATTAAATGCCTCCAAATGGTATTTAATTCACTTCCCGGGCCCCTGGAAGCATGAAAATCACTTTAAACATGCTAATTTTAGCTCTTAAACTGATGATCTACCTACAAATGTGAACTGACGTTCAAAAATAAAACACTTGAAACGGACCATTTTTCACCTTTCTGAAGCAAGACGTAATGGGGGGTGTTATCTCTTTTGTCAAAAATCACCTGTTTTTGCTTGAACATTAAATGCCTCCAAATGGTATTTAATTCACTTCCCGGGCCCCTGGAAGCATGAAAATCACTTTACACATGCTAATGTTAGCTCTAAAACTGATGATCTACATACAAATGTGAACTGACGTTCAAAAATAAAACATTTGAAAACAGACCATTTTTCACCTTTCTGAAGCATGACGTAATGGGGGGGGTGTTATCTCTTTTGTCAACAATCACCGGTTTTTGCTTGAACATTAAATGCCTCCAAATGGTATTTAATTAACTTCCCGGGCCCCTGGAAGCATGAAAATCACTTTAAACATGCTCATTTTAGCTCTTAAACTGATGATCTACCTACAAATGTGAACTGACGTTCAAAAATAAAACATTTGAAAACGGACCATTTTTCACCTTTTGAAGCATGACGTAATGGGGGGGTGTTATCTCTTTTGTCAAAAATCATCTGTTTTTGCTTGAACATTAAATGCCTCCAAATGGTATTTAATTCACTTCCCGGGCCCCTGGAAGCATGAAAATCACTTTAAACATGCTAATTTTAGGTCTTAAACTGATGATCTACCTACAAATGTGAACGGACGTTCAAAAATACAACATTTGAAAAAGGACCATTTTTCACCTTTCTGAAGCATGACGTAACGGAGGGTGTTATCTCTTTTTGTCAAAAATCACCTGTTTCTGCTTGAACATTAAATGCCTCCAAATGGTATTTAATTCACTTCCCGGGCCCCTGGAAGCATGAAAATCACTTTAAACATGCTAATTTTAGCTCTTAAACTGATGATCTACCTACAAATGTGAACTGACGTTCAAAAATAAAACATTTGAAAACGGACCATTTTTCACCTTTTGAAGCATGACGTAATGGGGGGGTGTTATCTCTTTTGTCAAAAATCATCTGTTTTTGCTTGAACATTAAATGCCTCCAAATGGTATTTAATTCACTTCCCGGGCCCCTGGAAGCATGAAAATCACTTTACACATGCTAATTTTAGCTCTAAAACTGATGATCTACATACAAATGTGAACTGACGTTCAAAAATAAAAAATTTGAAAACAGACCATTTTTCACCTTTCTGAAGCATGACATAATGGGGGGGTGTCATTTCTTTTGTCAACAATCACCTGTTTTTGCTTGAACATTAAATGCCTCCAAATGGTATTTAATTCACTTCCCAGACCACTGGAAGCATGAAAATCACTTTAAACATGCTAATTTTAGCTCTTAAACTGATGAACTACCTACAAATGTGAACTGACGTTCAAAAATAAAACATTTGAAACGGACCATTTTTCACCTTTATGAAGCATGACGTAATGGGGGGGGTGTTATCTCTTTTGTCAAAAATCACCTGTTTTTGCTTGAACATTAAAGGCCTCCAAATGGTATTTAATTCACTTCCCGGGCCCCTGGAAGCATGAAAATCACTTTAAACATGCTAATTTTAGCTCTTAAACTGATGATCTACCTACAAATGTGAACTGACGTTCAAAAATAAAACATTTGAAACGGACCATTTTTCACCTTTATGAAGCATGACGTAATGGGGGGGTGTTATCTCTTTTGTCAAAAATCACCTGTTTTTGCTTGAACATTAAAGGCCTCCAAATGGTATTTAATTCATTTCCCGGGCCCCTGGAAGCATGAAAATCACTTTAAACATGCTAATTTTAGCTCTTAAACTGATGATCTACCTACAAATGTGAATTGACGTTCAAAAATAAAACATTTGAAACGGACCATTTTTCACCTTTCTGAAGCATGACGTAATGGGGGGGTGTTATCTCTTTTGTCAAAAATCACCTGTTTTTGCTTGAACAATCAATGCCTCCAAATGGTATTTAATTCACTTCCCGGGCACCTGGAAGCATGAAAATCACTTTAAACATGCTAATTTTAGCTCTAAAACTGATGATCTACCTACAAATGTGAACTGACGTTCAAAAATAAAACATTTGAAAACGGACCATTTTTCACCTTTCTGAAGCATGACGTAATGGGGGTGTTATCTCTTTTGTCAAAAATCATCTGTTTTTGCTTGAACATTAAATGCCTCCAAATGGTATTTAATTCACTTCCCGGGCCCCTGGAAGCATGAAAATCACTTTACACATGCTAATTTTAGCTCTAAAACTGATGATCTACATACAAATGTGAACTGACGTTCAAAGATAAAACATTTGAAAACAGACCATTTTTCACCTTTCTGAAGCATGACGTAATGGGGGGTGTTATCTCTTTTGTCAACAATCACCTGTTTTTGCTTGAACATTAAATGCCTCCAAATGGTATTTAATTCACTTCCCGGGCCCCTGGAAGCATGAAAATCACTTTAAACATGCTAATTTTAGCTCTTAAACTGATGATCTACCTACAAATGTGAACTGACGTTCAAAAATAAAACATTTGAAACGGACCATTTTTCACCTTTCTGAAGCATGACGTAATGGGGGGGTGTTATCTCTTTTGTCAAAAATCACCTGTTTTTGCTTGAACATTAAATGCCTCCAAATGGTATTTAATTCACTTCCCGGGCCCCTGGAAGCATGAAAATCACTTTAAACATGCTAATTTTAGCTCTTAAACTGATGATCTACCTACAAATGTGAACTGACGTTCAAAAATAAAACACTTGAAACGGACCATTTTTCACCTTTCTGAAGCAAGACGTAATGGGGGGTGTTATCTCTTTTGTCAAAAATCACCTGTTTTTGCTTGAACATTAAATGCCTCCAAATGGTATTTAATTCACTTCCCGGGCCCCTGGAAGCATGAAAATCACTTTACACATGCTAATTTTAGCTCTAAAACTGATGATCTACATACAAATGTGAACTGACGTTCAAAAATAAAACATTTGAAAACAGACCATTTTTCACCTTTCTGAAGCATGACGTAATGGGGGGGGTGTTATCTCTTTTGTCAACAATCACCGGTTTTTGCTTGAACATTAAATGCCTCCAAATGGTATTTAATTAACTTCCCGGGCCCCTGGAAGCATGAAAATCACTTTAAACATGCTCATTTTAGCTCTTAAACTGATGATCTACCTACAAATGTGAACTGACGTTCAAAAATAAAACATTTGAAAACGGACCATTTTTCACCTTTTGAAGCATGACGTAATGGGGGGGTGTTATCTCTTTTGTCAAAAATCATCTGTTTTTGCTTGAACATTAAATGCCTCCAAATGGTATTTAATTCACTTCCCGGGCCCCTGGAAGCATGAAAATCACTTTAAACATGCTAATTTTAGGTCTTAAACTGATGATCTACCTACAAATGTGAACGGACGTTCAAAAATACAACATTTGAAAAAGGACCATTTTTCACCTTTCTGAAGCATGACGTAACGGAGGGTGTTATCTCTTTTTGTCAAAAATCACCTGTTTCTGCTTGAACATTAAATGCCTCCAAATGGTATTTAATTCACTTCCCGGGCCCCTGGAAGCATGAAAATCACTTTAAACATGCTAATTTTAGCTCTTAAACTGATGATCTACCTACAAATGTGAACTGACGTTCAAAAATAAAACATTTGAAAACGGACCATTTTTCACCTTTTGAAGCATGACGTAATGGGGGGGTGTTATCTCTTTTGTCAAAAATCATCTGTTTTTGCTTGAACATTAAATGCCTCCAAATGGTATTTAATTCACTTCCCGGGCCCCTGGAAGCATGAAAATCACTTTACACATGCTAATTTTAGCTCTAAAACTGATGATCTACATACAAATGTGAACTGACGTTCAAAAATAAAAAATTTGAAAACAGACCATTTTTCACCTTTCTGAAGCATGACATAATGGGGGGGTGTCATTTCTTTTGTCAACAATCACCTGTTTTTGCTTGAACATTAAATGCCTCCAAATGGTATTTAATTCACTTCCCAGACCACTGGAAGCATGAAAATCACTTTAAACATGCTAATTTTAGCTCTTAAACTGATGAACTACCTACAAATGTGAACTGACGTTCAAAAATAAAACATTTGAAACGGACCATTTTTCACCTTTATGAAGCATGACGTAATGGGGGGGGTGTTATCTCTTTTGTCAAAAATCACCTGTTTTTGCTTGAACATTAAAGGCCTCCAAATGGTATTTAATTCACTTCCCGGGCCCCTGGAAGCATGAAAATCACTTTAAACATGCTAATTTTAGCTCTTAAACTGATGATCTACCTACAAATGTGAATTGACGTTCAAAAATAAAACATTTGAAACGGGCCATTTTTCACCTTTATGAAGCATGACGTAATGGGTTGGTGTTATCTCTTTTGTCAAAAATCACCTGTTTTTGCTTGAACATTAAATGCCTCCAAATGGTATTTAATTTACTTCCCGGGTCCCTGGAAGCATGAAAATCACTTTAAACATGCTAATTTTAGCTCTTAAACTGATGATCTACCTACAAATGTGAACTGACGTTCAAAAATAAAACATTTGAAACGGACCATTTTTCACCTTTCTGAAGCATGACGTAATGGGGGGGTGTTATCTCTTTTGTTAAAAATCACCTGTTTTTGCTTGAACAATAAATGCCTCCAAATGGTATTTAATTCACTTCCCGGGCAGCTGGAAGCATGAAAATCACTTTAAACATGCTAATTTTAGCTCTAAAACTGATGATCTACCTACAAATGTGAACTGACGTTCAAAAATAAAACATTTGAAAACGGACCATTTTTCACCTTTCTGAAGCATGACGTAATGGGGGGTGTTATCTCTTTTGTCAAAAATCATCTGTTTTTGCTTGAACATTAAATGCCTCCAAATGGTATTTAATTCACTTCCCGGGCCCCTGGAAGCATGAACATCACTTTACACATGCTAATTTTAGCTCTAAAACTGATGATCTACATACAAATGTGAACTGACGTTCAAAGATAAAACATTTGAAAACAGACCATTTTTCACCTTTCTGAAGCATGACGTAATGGGGGGGTGTTATCTCTTTTGTCAACAATCACCTGTTTTTGCTTGAACATTAAATGCCTCCAAATGGTATTTAATTCACTTCCCGGGCCCCTGGAAGCATGAAAATCACTTTAAACATGCTAATTTTAGCTCTTAAACTGATGATCTACCTACAAATGTGAACTGACGTTCAAAAATAAAACATTTGAAACGGACCATTTTTCACCTTTCTGAAGCATGACGTAATGGGGGGGTGTTATCTCTTTTGTCAAACATCACCTGTTTTTGCTTGAACATTAAATGCCTCCAAATGGTATTTAATTCACTTCCCAGACCACTGGAAGCATGAAAATCACTTTAAACATGCTAATTTTAGCTCTTAAACTGATGACCTACAAATGTGAACTGACGTTCAAAAATAAAACATTTGAAACGGACCATTTTTCACCTTTCTGAAGCATGACGTAATGGGGGGTGTTATCTCTTTTGTCAAAAATCACCTGTTTTTGCTTGAACATTAAATGCCTCCAAATGGTATTTAATTCACTTCCCGGGCCCCTGGAAGCATGAAAATCACTTTAAACATGCTAATTTTAGCTCTTAAACTGATGATCTACCTACAAATGTGAACTGATGTTCAAAAATAAAACATTTGAAACGGACCATTTTTCACCTTTCTGAAGCATGACGTAATGGGGGGGGTGTTATCTCTTTTGTCAAAAATCACCTGTTTGTGCTTGAACATTAAATGCCTCCAAATTTTATTTAATTCACTTCCCGGGCCCCTAGAAGCATGAAAATCACTTTAAACATGCACATTTTAGCTCTTAAACTGATGATCTACCTACAAATGTGAACTGACGATCAAAAATAAAACATTTGAAAACGGACCATTTTTCACCTTTCTGAAGCATAAAGTAATGGGGGGTGTTATCTCTTTTGTCAAAAATCACCTGTTTTTGCTTGAACATTAAATGCCTCCAAATGGTATTTAATTCACTTCCCAGACCACTGGAAGCATGAAAATCACTTTAAACATGCTAATTTTAGCTCTAAAACTGATGATCTACCTACAAATGTGAACTGACGTTCAAAAACTAAAACATTTGAAACGGACGATTTTTCACCTTTCTGAAGCATGACGTAATGGGGGGGGTGTTATCTCTTTTGTCAAAAATCACCTGTTTTTGCTTGAACATTAAATGCCTCCAAATGGTATTTAATTCACTTCCCAGACCACTGGAAGCATGAAAATCACTTTAAACATGCTAATTTTAGCTCTAAAACTGATGATCTACCTACAAATGTGAACTGACGTTCAAAAATAAAACATTTGAAACGGACCATTTTTCACCTTTATGAAGCATGACGTAATGGGGGGTGTTATCTCTTTTGTCAAAAATCACCTGTTTTTGCTTGAACATTAAATGCCTCCAAATGGTATTTAATTTACTTCCCGGGCCCCTGAAAGCATGAAATTCACTTTAAACATGCTAATTTTAGCTCTTAAACTGATGATCTACCTACAAATGTGAACTGACGTTCAAAAATAAAACATTTGAAACGGACCATTTTTCACCTTTCTGAAGCATGACGTAATGGGGGGGTGTTATCTCTTTTGTCAAAAATCACCTGTTTTTGCTTGACTATTAAATGCCTCCAAATGGTATTTAATTCACTTCCCGGGCCCCTGGAAGCATGAAAATCACTTTAAACATGCTAATTTTAGCTCTAAAACTGATGATCTACCTACAAATGTGAACTGACGTTCAAAAATAAAACATTTGAAAACGGACCCTTTTTCACCTTTCTGAAGCATGACGTAATGGGGGGGTGTTATCTCTTTTGTCAAAAATCATCTGTTTTTGCTTGAACATTAAATGCCTCCAACTGGTATTTAATTCACTTCCCGGGCCCCTGGAAGCATGAAAATCACTTTAAACATGCTCATTTTAGCTCTTAAACTGATGATCTACATACAAATGTGAACTGACGTTCAAAAATAAAACATTTGAAAACGGACCATTTTTCACCTTTCTGAAGCATGACGTAATGGGGGGGTGTTATCTCTTTGGTCAAAAATCACCTGTTTTTGCTTGAACATTAAATGCCTCCAAATGGTATTTAATTCACTTAGCGGGCCCCTGGAAGCATGAAAATCACTTTAAACATGCTAATTTTAGCTCTTAAACTGATGATCTACCTACAAATGTGAACTGACGTTCAAAAAAAAAAAAAGAAAACGGACCATTTTTCACCTTTCTGAAGCATGACGTAATGGGGGGGTGTTATCTCTTTTGTCAAAAATCACCTGTTTTTGCTTGAACATTAAATGCCTCCAAATGGTATTTAATTCACTTCCCGGACCCCTAGAAGCATGAAAATCTCCTTAAACATGCTAATTTTAGCTCTAAAACTGATGATCTACCTACAAATGTGAACTGACGTTCAAAAATAAAACATTTGAAACGGACCATTTTTCACCTTTATGAAGCATGACGTAATGGGGGGGTGTTATCTCTTTTGTCAAAAATCACCTGTTTTTGCTTGAACATTAAATGCCTCAAATGGTATTTAATTCACTTCCCGGGCCCATGGAAGCATGAAAATCACTTTAAACATGCTAATTTTAGCTCTTAAACTGATGATCTACCTACAAATGTGAACTGACGTTCAAAAATAAAACATTTGAAACGGACCATTTTTCACCTTTATGAAGCATGACGTAATGGGGGGGTGTTATCTCTTTTGTCAAAAATCACCTGTTTTTGCTTGAACATTAAATGCCTCCAAATGGTATTTAATTTACTTCCCGGGCCCCTGGAAGCATGAAAATCACTTTAAACATGCTAATTTTAGCTCTTAAACTGATGATCTACCTACAAATGTGAACTGACGTTCAAAAATAAAACACTTGAAACGGACCATTTTTCACCTTTCTGAAGCAAGACGTAATGGGGGGGTGTTATCTCTTTTGTCAAAAATCACCGGTTTTTGCTTGAACATTAAATGCCTCCAAATGGTATTTAATTCACTTCCCGGGCCCCTGGAAGCATGAAAATCACTTTAAACATGCTAATTTTAGCTCTTAAACTGATGATCTACCTACAAATGTGAACTGACGTTCAAAAATAAAACATTTGAAACGGACCATTTTTCACCTTTCTGAAGCATGAAGTAATGGGGGGGTGTTATCTCTTTTGTCAAAAATCACCTGTTTTTGCTTGAACATTAAATGCCTCCAAATGGTATTTAATTTACTTCCCGGGCCCCTGGAAGCATGAAAATCACTTTAAACATGCTAATTTTAGCTCTTAAACTGATGATCTACCTACAAATGTGAACTGACGTTCAAAAATAAAACATTTGAAACGGACCATTTTTCACCTTTCTGAAGCATGACGTAATGAGGGGGGTGTTATCTCTTTTGTCAAAAATCACCTGTTTTTGCTTGAACAATAAATGCCTCCAAATGGTATTTAATTCACTTCCCGGGCCCCTGGAAGCATGAAAATCACTTTAAACATGCTAATTTTAGCTCTTAAACTGATGATCTACCTACAAATGTGAACTGACGTTCAAAAATAAAACATTTGAAACGGACCATTTTTCACCTTTCTGAAGCATGACGTAATGGGGGGGTGTTATCTCTTTTGTCAAAAATCACCTGTTTTTGCTTGAACATTAAATGCCTCCAAATGGTATTTAATTCCCTTCCCGGGCCCCTGGAAGCATGAAAATCACTTTAAACATGCTAATTTTTAGCTCTTAAACTGATGATCTACCTACAAATGTGAACTGACGTTCAAAAATAAAACATTTGAAAACGGACCATTTTTCACCTTTCTGAAGCATGAAGTAATGGGGGGTGTTATCTCTTTTGTCAAACATCACCTGTTTTTGCTTGAACATTAAATGCCTCCAAATGGTATTTAATTCACTTCCCAGACCACTGGAAGCATGAAAATCACTTTAAACATGCTAATTTTAGCTCTTAAACTGATGAACTACCTACAAATGTGAACTGACGTTCAAAAATAAAACATTTGAAACGGACCATTTTTCACCTTTCTGAAGCATGACGTAATGGGGGATGTTATCTCTTTTGTCAAAAATCACCTTTTTTTGCTTGAACATTAAATGCTTCCAAATGGTATTTAATTCACTTCCCGGGCCCCTGGAAGCATGAAAATCACTTTAAACATGCTAATTTTAGCTCTTAAACTGATGATCTACCTACAAATGTGAACTGATGTTCAAAAATAAAACATTTGAAACGGACCATTTTTCACCTTTCTGAAGCATGACGTAATGGGGGGGTGTTATCTCTTTTGTCAAAAATCACCTGTTTGTGCTTGAACATTAAATGCCTCAAATGGTATTTAATTCACTTCCCGGGCCCATGGAAGCATGAAAATCACTTTAAACATGCTAATTTTAGCTCTTAAACTGATGATCTACCTACAAATGTGAACTGACGTTCAAAAATAAAACATTTGAAACGGACCATTTTTCACCTTTATGAAGCATGACGTAATGGGGGGGTGTTATCTCTTTTGTCAAAAATCACCTGTTTTTGCTTGAACATTAAATGCCTCCAAATGGTATTTAATTTACTTCCCGGGCCCCTGGAAGCATGAAAATCACTTTAAACATGCTAATTTTAGCTCTTAAACTGATGATCTACCTACAAATGTGAACTGACGTTCAAAAATAAAACACTTGAAACGGACCATTTTTCACCTTTCTGAAGCAAGACGTAATGGGGGGGTGTTATCTCTTTTGTCAAAAATCACCGGTTTTTGCTTGAACATTAAATGCCTCCAAATGGTATTTAATTCACTTCCCGGGCCCCTGGAAGCATGAAAATCACTTTAAACATGCTAATTTTAGCTCTTAAACTGATGATCTACCTACAAATGTGAACTGACGTTCAAAAATAAAACATTTGAAACGGACCATTTTTCACCTTTCTGAAGCATGAAGTAATGGGGGGGTGTTATCTCTTTTGTCAAAAATCACCTGTTTTTGCTTGAACATTAAATGCCTCCAAATGGTATTTAATTTACTTCCCGGGCCCCTGGAAGCATGAAAATCACTTTAAACATGCTAATTTTAGCTCTTAAACTGATGATCTACCTACAAATGTGAACTGACGTTCAAAAATAAAACATTTGAAACGGACCATTTTTCACCTTTCTGAAGCATGACGTAATGAGGGGGGTGTTATCTCTTTTGTCAAAAATCACCTGTTTTTGCTTGAACAATAAATGCCTCCAAATGGTATTTAATTCACTTCCCGGGCCCCTGGAAGCATGAAAATCACTTTAAACATGCTAATTTTAGCTCTTAAACTGATGATCTACCTACAAATGTGAACTGACGTTCAAAAATAAAACATTTGAAACGGACCATTTTTCACCTTTCTGAAGCATGACGAAATGGGGGGGTGTTATCTCTTTTGTCAAAAATCACCTGTTTTTGCTTGAACATTAAATGCCTCCAAATGGTATTTAATTCCCTTCCCGGGCCCCTGGAAGCATGAAAATCACTTTAAACATGCTAATTTTTAGCTCTTAAACTGATGATCTACCTACAAATGTGAACTGACGTTCAAAAATAAAACATTTGAAAACGGACCATTTTTCACCTTTCTGAAGCATGAAGTAATGGGGGGTGTTATCTCTTTTGTCAAACATCACCTGTTTTTGCTTGAACATTAAATGCCTCCAAATGGTATTTAATTCACTTCCCAGACCACTGGAAGCATGAAAATCACTTTAAACATGCTAATTTTAGCTCTTAAACTGATGAACTACCTACAAATGTGAACTGACGTTCAAAAATAAAACATTTGAAACGGACCATTTTTCACCTTTCTGAAGCATGACGTAATGGGGGATGTTATCTCTTTTGTCAAAAATCACCTGTTTTTGCTTGAACATTAAATGCTTCCAAATGGTATTTAATTCACTTCCCGGGCCCCTGGAAGCATGAAAATCACTTTAAACATGCTAATTTTAGCTCTTAAACTGATGATCTACCTACAAATGTGAACTGATGTTCAAAAATAAAACATTTGAAACGACCATTTTTCACCTTTCTGAAGCATGACGTAATGGGGGGGTGTTATCTCTTTTGTCAAAAATCACCTGTTTGTGCTTGAACATTAAATGCCTCCAAATGGTATTTAATTCACTTCCCGGGCCCCTGGAAGCATGAAAATCACTTTAAACATGCAAATTTTAGCTCTTAAACTGATGATCTACCTACAAATGTGAACTGACGATCAAAAATAAAACATTTGAAAACGGACCATTTTTCACCTTTCTGAAGCATAAAGTAATGGGGGGGTGTTATCTCTTTTGTCAAAAATCACCTGTTTTTGCTTGAACATTAAATGCCTCCAAATGGTATTTAATTCACTTCCCGGGCCCCTGGAAGCATGAAAATCACTTTAAACATGCTAATTTTAGCTCTTAAACTGATGATCTACCTACAAATGTGAACTGACGTTCAAAAATAAAACATTTGAAACGGACCATTTTTCACCTTTCTGAAGCATGACGTAATGGGGGGGTGTTATCTCTTTTGTCAAAAATCACCTGTTTTTGCTTGAACATTAAATGCCTCCAAATGGTATTTAATTCCCTTCCCGGGCCCCTGGAAGCATGAAAATCACTTTAAACATGCTAATTTTTAGCTCTTAAACTGATGATCTACCTACAAATGTGAACTGACGTTCAAAAATAAAACATTTGAAAACGGACCATTTTTCACCTTTCTGAAGCATGAAGTAATGGGGGGGTGTTATCTCTTTTGTCAAACATCACCTGTTTTTGCTTGAACATTAAATGCCTCCAAATGGTATTTAATTCACTTCCCAGACCACTGGAAGCATGAAAATCACTTTAAACATGCTAATTTTAGCTCTTAAACTGATGATCTACCTACAAATGTGAACTGACGTTCAAAAACTAAAACATTTGAAACGGACCATTTTTCACCTTTCTGAAGCATGACGTAATGGGGGGGGTGTTATCTCTTTTGTCAAAAATCACCTGTTTTTGCTTGAACATTAAATGCCTCCAAATGGTATTTAATTCACTTCCCAGACCACTGGAAGCATGAAAATCACTTTAAACATGCTAATTTTGGCTCTAAAACTGATGATCTACCTACAAATGTGAACTGACGTTCAAAAATAAAACATTTGAAACGGACCATTTTTCACCTTTATGAAGCATGACGTAATGGGGGGGTGTTATCTCTTTTGTCAAAAATCACCTGTTTTTGCTTGAACATTAAATGCCTCCAAATGGTATTTAATTTACTTCCCGGGCCCCTGAAAGCATGAAATTCACTTTAAACATGCTAATTTTAGCTCTTAAACTGATGATCTACCTACAAATGTGAACTGACGTTCAAAAATAAAACATTTGAAATGGACCATTTTTCACCTTTCTGAAGCATGACGTAATGAGGGGGTGTTATCTCTTTTGTCAAAAATCACCTGTTTTTGCTTGACTATTAAATGCCTCCAAATGGTATTTAATTCACTTCCCGGGCCCCTGGAAGCATGAAAATCACTTTAAACATGCTAATTTTAGCTCTAAAACTGATGATCTACCTACAAATGTGAACTGACGTTCAAAAATAAAACATTTGAAATCGGACCCTTTTTCACCTTTCTGAAGCATGACGTAATGGGGGGGTGTTATCTCTTTTGTCAAAAATCATCTGTTTTTGCTTGAACATTAAATGCCTCCAACTGGTATTTAATTCACTTCCCGGGCCCCTGGAAGCATGAAAATCACTTTAAACATGCTAATTTTAGCTCTTAAACTGATGATCTACCTACAAATGTGAACTGACGTTCAAAAATAAAACACTTGAAACGGACCATTTTTCACCTTTCTGAAGCAAGACGTAATGGGGGGGTGTTATCTCTTTTGTCAAAAATCACCGGTTTTTGCTTGAACATTAAATGCCTCCAAATGGTATTTAATTCACTTCCCGGGCCCCTGGAAGCATGAAAATCACTTTAAACATGCTAATTTTAGCTCTTAAACTGATGATCTACCTACAAATGTGAACTGACGTTCAAAAATAAAACATTTGAAACGGACCATTTTTCACCTTTCTGAAGCATGAAGTAATGGGGGGGTGTTATCTCTTTTGTCAAAAATCACCTGTTTTTGCTTGAACATTAAATGCCTCCAAATGGTATTTAATTTACTTCCCGGGCCCCTGGAAGCATGAAAATCACTTTAAACATGCTAATTTTAGCTCTTAAACTGATGATCTACCTACAAATGTGAACTGACGTTCAAAAATAAAACATTTGAAACGGACCATTTTTCACCTTTCTGAAGCATGACGTAATGAGGGGGGTGTTATCTCTTTTGTCAAAAATCACCTGTTTTTGCTTGAACAATAAATGCCTCCAAATGGTATTTAATTCACTTCCCGGGCCCCTGGAAGCATGAAAATCACTTTAAACATGCTAATTTTAGCTCTTAAACTGATGATCTACCTACAAATGTGAACTGACGTTCAAAAATAAAACATTTGAAACGGACCATTTTTCACCTTTCTGAAGCATTACGTAATGGGGGGGTGTTATCTCTTTTGTCAAAAATCACCTGTTTTTGCTTGAACATTAAATGCCTCCAAATGGTATTTAATTCCCTTCCCGGGCCCCTGGAAGCATGAAAATCACTTTAAACATGCTAATTTTTAGCTCTTAAACTGATGATCTACCTACAAATGTGAACTGACGTTCAAAAATAAAACATTTGAAAACGGACCATTTTTCACCTTTCTGAAGCATGAAGTAATGGGGGGTGTTATCTCTTTTGTCAAACATCACCTGTTTTTGCTTGAACATTAAATGCCTCCAAATGGTATTTAATTCACTTCCCAGACCACTGGAAGCATGAAAATCACTTTAAACATGCTAATTTTAGCTCTTAAACTGATGAACTACCTACAAATGTGAACTGACGTTCAAAAATAAAACATTTGAAACGGACCATTTTTCACCTTTCTGAAGCATGACGTAATGGGGGATGTTATCTCTTTTGTCAAAAATCACCTGTTTTTGCTTGAACATTAAATGCTTCCAAATGGTATTTAATTCACTTCCCGGGCCCCTGGAAGCATGAAAATCACTTTAAACATGCTAATTTTAGCTCTTAAACTGATGATCTACCTACAAATGTGAACTGATGTTCAAAAATAAAACATTTGAAACGGACCATTTTTCACCTTTCTGAAGCATGACGTAATGGGGGGGTGTTATCTCTTTTGTCAAAAATCACCTGTTTGTGCTTGAACATTAAATGCCTCAAATGGTATTTAATTCACTTCCCGGGCCCATGGAAGCATGAAAATCACTTTAAACATGCTAATTTTAGCTCTTAAACTGATGATCTACCTACAAATGTGAACTGACGTTCAAAAATAAAACATTTGAAACGGACCATTTTTCACCTTTATGAAGCATGACGTAATGGGGGGGTGTTATCTCTTTTGTCAAAAATCACCTGTTTTTGCTTGAACATTAAATGCCTCCAAATGGTATTTAATTTACTTCCCGGGCCCCTGGAAGCATGAAAATCACTTTAAACATGCTAATTTTAGCTCTTAAACTGATGATCTACCTACAAATGTGAACTGACGTTCAAAAATAAAACACTTGAAACGGACCATTTTTCACCTTTCTGAAGCAAGACGTAATGGGGGGGTGTTATCTCTTTTGTCAAAAATCACCGGTTTTTGCTTGAACATTAAATGCCTCCAAATGGTATTTAATTCACTTCCCGGGCCCCTGGAAGCATGAAAATCACTTTAAACATGCTAATTTTAGCTCTTAAACTGATGATCTACCTACAAATGTGAACTGACGTTCAAAAATAAAACATTTGAAACGGACCATTTTTCACCTTTCTGAAGCATGAAGTAATGGGGGGGTGTTATCTCTTTTGTCAAAAATCACCTGTTTTTGCTTGAACATTAAATGCCTCCAAATGGTATTTAATTTACTTCCCGGGCCCCTGGAAGCATGAAAATCACTTTAAACATGCTAATTTTAGCTCTTAAACTGATGATCTACCTACAAATGTGAACTGACGTTCAAAAATAAAACATTTGAAACGGACCATTTTTCACCTTTCTGAAGCATGACGTAATGAGGGGGGTGTTATCTCTTTTGTCAAAAATCACCTGTTTTTGCTTGAACAATAAATGCCTCCAAATGGTATTTAATTCACTTCCCGGGCCCCTGGAAGCATGAAAATCACTTTAAACATGCTAATTTTAGCTCTTAAACTGATGATCTACCTACAAATGTGAACTGACGTTCAAAAATAAAACATTTGAAACGGACCATTTTTCACCTTTCTGAAGCATGACGAAATGGGGGGGTGTTATCTCTTTTGTCAAAAATCACCTGTTTTTGCTTGAACATTAAATGCCTCCAAATGGTATTTAATTCCCTTCCCGGGCCCCTGGAAGCATGAAAATCACTTTAAACATGCTAATTTTTAGCTCTTAAACTGATGATCTACCTACAAATGTGAACTGACGTTCAAAAATAAAACATTTGAAAACGGACCATTTTTCACCTTTCTGAAGCATGAAGTAATGGGGGGTGTTATCTCTTTTGTCAAACATCACCTGTTTTTGCTTGAACATTAAATGCCTCCAAATGGTATTTAATTCACTTCCCAGACCACTGGAAGCATGAAAATCACTTTAAACATGCTAATTTTAGCTCTTAAACTGATGAACTACCTACAAATGTGAACTGACGTTCAAAAATAAAACATTTGAAACGGACCATTTTTCACCTTTCTGAAGCATGACGTAATGGGGGATGTTATCTCTTTTGTCAAAAATCACCTGTTTTTGCTTGAACATTAAATGCTTCCAAATGGTATTTAATTCACTTCCCGGGCCCCTGGAAGCATGAAAATCACTTTAAACATGCTAATTTTAGCTCTTAAACTGATGATCTACCTACAAATGTGAACTGATGTTCAAAATTAAACATTTGAAACGACCATTTTTCACCTTTCTGAAGCATGACGTAATGGGGGGGTGTTATCTCTTTTGTCAAAAATCACCTGTTTGTGCTTGAACATTAAATGCCTCCAAATGGTATTTAATTCACTTCCCGGGCCCCTGGAAGCATGAAAATCACTTTAAACATGCAAATTTTAGCTCTTAAACTGATGATCTACCTACAAATGTGAACTGACGATCAAAAATAAAACATTTGAAAACGGACCATTTTTCACCTTTCTGAAGCATAAAGTAATGGGGGGGTGTTATCTCTTTTGTCAAAAATCACCTGTTTTTGCTTGAACATTAAATGCCTCCAAATGGTATTTAATTCACTTCCCGGGCCCCTGGAAGCATGAAAATCACTTTAAACATGCTAATTTTAGCTCTTAAACTGATGATCTACCTACAAATGTGAACTGACGTTCAAAATAAAACATTTGAAACGGACCATTTTTCACCTTTCTGAAGCATGACGTAATGGGGGGGTGTTATCTCTTTTGTCAAAAATCACCTGTTTTTGCTTGAACATTAAATGCCTCCAAATGGTATTTAATTCCCTTCCCGGGCCCCTGGAAGCATGAAAATCACTTTAAACATGCTAATTTTTAGCTCTTAAACTGATGATCTACCTACAAATGTGAACTGACGTTCAAAAATAAAACATTTGAAAACGGACCATTTTTCACCTTTCTGAAGCATGAAGTAATGGGGGGGTGTTATCTCTTTTGTCAAACATCACCTGTTTTTGCTTGAACATTAAATGCCTCCAAATGGTATTTAATTCACTTCCCAGACCACTGGAAGCATGAAAATCACTTTAAACATGCTAATTTTAGCTCTTAAACTGATGATCTACCTACAAATGTGAACTGACGTTCAAAAACTAAAACATTTGAAACGGACCATTTTTCACCTTTCTGAAGCATGACGTAATGGGGGGGGTGTTATCTCTTTTGTCAAAAATCACCTGTTTTTGCTTGAACATTAAATGCCTCCAAATGGTATTTAATTCACTTCCCAGACCACTGGAAGCATGAAAATCACTTTAAACATGCTAATTTTGGCTCTAAAACTGATGATCTACCTACAAATGTGAACTGACGTTCAAAAATAAAACATTTGAAACGGACCATTTTTCACCTTTATGAAGCATGACGTAATGGGGGGGTGTTATCTCTTTTGTCAAAAATCACCTGTTTTTGCTTGAACATTAAATGCCTCCAAATGGTATTTAATTTACTTCCCGGGCCCCTGAAAGCATGAAATTCACTTTAAACATGCTAATTTTAGCTCTTAAACTGATGATCTACCTACAAATGTGAACTGACGTTCAAAAATAAAACATTTGAAATGGACCATTTTTCACCTTTCTGAAGCATGACGTAATGAGGGGGTGTTATCTCTTTTGTCAAAAATCACCTGTTTTTGCTTGACTATTAAATGCCTCCAAATGGTATTTAATTCACTTCCCGGGCCCCTGGAAGCATGAAAATCACTTTAAACATGCTAATTTTAGCTCTAAAACTGATGATCTACCTACAAATGTGAACTGACGTTCAAAAATAAAACATTTGAAATCGGACCCTTTTTCACCTTTCTGAAGCATGACGTAATGGGGGGGTGTTATCTCTTTTGTCAAAAATCATCTGTTTTTGCTTGAACATTAAATGCCTCCAACTGGTATTTAATTCACTTCCCGGGCCCCTGGAAGCATGAAAATCACTTTAAACATGCTAATTTTAGCTCTTAAACTGATGATCTACCTACAAATGTGAACTGACGTTCAAAAATAAAACACTTGAAACGGACCATTTTTCACCTTTCTGAAGCAAGACGTAATGGGGGGGTGTTATCTCTTTTGTCAAAAATCACCGGTTTTTGCTTGAACATTAAATGCCTCCAAATGGTATTTAATTCACTTCCCGGGCCCCTGGAAGCATGAAAATCACTTTAAACATGCTAATTTTAGCTCTTAAACTGATGATCTACCTACAAATGTGAACTGACGTTCAAAAATAAAACATTTGAAACGGACCATTTTTCACCTTTCTGAAGCATGAAGTAATGGGGGGGTGTTATCTCTTTTGTCAAAAATCACCTGTTTTTGCTTGAACATTAAATGCCTCCAAATGGTATTTAATTTACTTCCCGGGCCCCTGGAAGCATGAAAATCACTTTAAACATGCTAATTTTAGCTCTTAAACTGATGATCTACCTACAAATGTGAACTGACGTTCAAAAATAAAACATTTGAAACGGACCATTTTTCACCTTTCTGAAGCATGACGTAATGAGGGGGGTGTTATCTCTTTTGTCAAAAATCACCTGTTTTTGCTTGAACAATAAATGCCTCCAAATGGTATTTAATTCACTTCCCGGGCCCCTGGAAGCATGAAAATCACTTTAAACATGCTAATTTTAGCTCTTAAACTGATGATCTACCTACAAATGTGAACTGACGTTCAAAAATAAAACATTTGAAACGGACCATTTTTCACCTTTCTGAAGCATTACGTAATGGGGGGGTGTTATCTCTTTTGTCAAAATCACCTGTTTTTGCTTGAACATTAAATGCCTCCAAATGGTATTTAATTCCCTTCCCGGGCCCCTGGAAGCATGAAAATCACTTTAAACATGCTAATTTTTAGCTCTTAAACTGATGATCTACCTACAAATGTGAACTGACGTTCAAAAATAAAACATTTGAAAACGGACCATTTTTCACCTTTCTGAAGCATGAAGTAATGGGGGGTGTTATCTCTTTTGTCAAACATCACCTGTTTTTGCTTGAACATTAAATGCCTCCAAATGGTATTTAATTCACTTCCCAGACCACTGGAAGCATGAAAATCACTTTAAACATGCTAATTTTAGCTCTTAAACTGATGAACTACCTACAAATGTGAACTGACGTTCAAAAATAAAACATTTGAAACGGACCATTTTTCACCTTTCTGAAGCATGACGTAATGGGGGATGTTATCTCTTTTGTCAAAAATCACCTGTTTTTGCTTGAACATTAAATGCTTCCAAATGGTATTTAATTCACTTCCCGGGCCCCTGGAAGCATGAAAATCACTTTAAACATGCTAATTTTAGCTCTTAAACTGATGATCTACCTACAAATGTGAACTGATGTTCAAAAATAAAACATTTGAAACGGACCATTTTTCACCTTTCTGAAGCATGACGTAATGGGGGGGTGTTATCTCTTTTGTCAAAAATCACCTGTTTGTGCTTGAACATTAAATGCCTCAAATGGTATTTAATTCACTTCCCGGGCCCATGGAAGCATGAAAATCACTTTAAACATGCTAATTTTAGCTCTTAAACTGATGATCTACCTACAAATGTGAACTGACGTTCAAAAATAAAACATTTGAAACGGACCATTTTTCACCTTTATGAAGCATGACGTAATGGGGGGGTGTTATCTCTTTTGTCAAAAATCACCTGTTTTTGCTTGAACATTAAATGCCTCCAAATGGTATTTAATTTACTTCCCGGGCCCCTGGAAGCATGAAAATCACTTTAAACATGCTAATTTTAGCTCTTAAACTGATGATCTACCTACAAATGTGAACTGACGTTCAAAAATAAAACACTTGAAACGGACCATTTTTCACCTTTCTGAAGCAAGACGTAATGGGGGGGTGTTATCTCTTTTGTCAAAAATCACCGGTTTTTGCTTGAACATTAAATGCCTCCAAATGGTATTTAATTCACTTCCCGGGCCCCTGGAAGCATGAAAATCACTTTAAACATGCTAATTTTAGCTCTTAAACTGATGATCTACCTACAAATGTGAACTGACGTTCAAAAATAAAACATTTGAAACGGACCATTTTTCACCTTTCTGAAGCATGAAGTAATGGGGGGGTGTTATCTCTTTTGTCAAAAATCACCTGTTTTTGCTTGAACATTAAATGCCTCCAAATGGTATTTAATTTACTTCCCGGGCCCCTGGAAGCATGAAAATCACTTTAAACATGCTAATTTTAGCTCTTAAACTGATGATCTACCTACAAATGTGAACTGACGTTCAAAAATAAAACATTTGAAACGGACCATTTTTCACCTTTCTGAAGCATGACGTAATGAGGGGGGTGTTATCTCTTTTGTCAAAAATCACCTGTTTTTGCTTGAACAATAAATGCCTCCAAATGGTATTTAATTCACTTCCCGGGCCCCTGGAAGCATGAAAATCACTTTAAACATGCTAATTTTAGCTCTTAAACTGATGATCTACCTACAAATGTGAACTGACGTTCAAAAATAAAACATTTGAAACGGACCATTTTTCACCTTTCTGAAGCATGACGAAATGGGGGGGTGTTATCTCTTTTGTCAAAAATCACCTGTTTTTGCTTGAACATTAAATGCCTCCAAATGGTATTTAATTCCTTCCCGGGCCCCTGGAAGCATGAAAATCACTTTAAACATGCTAATTTTTAGCTCTTAAACTGATGATCTACCTACAAATGTGAACTGACGTTCAAAAATAAAACATTTGAAAACGGACCATTTTTCACCTTTCTGAAGCATGAAGTAATGGGGGGTGTTATCTCTTTTGTCAAACATCACCTGTTTTTGCTTGAACATTAAATGCCTCCAAATGGTATTTAATTCACGTCCCAGACCACTGGAAGCATGAAAATCACTTTAAACATGCTAATTTTAGCTCTTAAACTGATGAACTACCTACAAATGTGAACTGACGTTCAAAAATAAAACATTTGAAACGGACCATTTTTCACCTTTCTGAAGCATGACGTAATGGGGGATGTTATCTCTTTTGTCAAAAATCACCTGTTTTTGCTTGAACATTAAATGCTTCCAAATGGTATTTAATTCACTTCCCGGGCCCCTGGAAGCATGAAAATCACTTTAAACATGCTAATTTTAGCTCTTAAACTGATGATCTACCTACAAATGTGAACTGATGTTCAAAATAAAACATTTGAAACGGACCATTTTTCACCTTTCTGAAGCATGACGTAATGGGGGGGTGTTATCTCTTTTGTCAAAAATCACCTGTTTGTGCTTGAACATTAAATGCCTCCAAATGGTATTTAATTCACTTCCCGGGCCCCTGGAAGCATGAAAATCACTTTAAACATGCAAATTTTAGCTCTTAAACTGATGATCTACCTACAAATGTGAACTGACGATCAAAAATAAAACATTTGAAAACGGACCATTTTTCACCTTTCTGAAGCATAAAGTAATGGGGGGGTGTTATCTCTTTTGTCAAAAATCACCTGTTTTTGCTTGAACATTAAATGCCTCCAAATGGTATTTAATTCACTTCCCGGGCCCCTGGAAGCATGAAAATCACTTTAAACATGCTAATTTTAGCTCTTAAACTGATGATCTACCTACAAATGTGAACTGACGTTCAAAAATAAAACATTTGAAACGGACCATTTTTCACCTTTCTGAAGCATGACGTAATGGGGGGGTGTTATCTCTTTTGTCAAAAATCACCTGTTTTTGCTTGAACATTAAATGCCTCCAAATGGTATTTTTTAATTCCCTTCCCGGGCCCCTGGAAGCATGAAAATCACTTTAAACATGCTAATTTTTAGCTCTTAAACTGATGATCTACCTACAAATGTGAACTGACGTTCAAAAATAAAACATTTGAAAACGGACCATTTTTCACCTTTCTGAAGCATGAAGTAATGGGGGGGTGTTATCTCTTTTGTCAAACATCACCTGTTTTTGCTTGAACATTAAATGCCTCCAAATGGTATTTAATTCACTTCCCAGACCACTGGAAGCATGAAAATCACTTTAAACATGCTAATTTTAGCTCTTAAACTGATGATCTACCTACAAATGTGAACTGACGTTCAAAAACTAAAACATTTGAAACGGACCATTTTTCACCTTTCTGAAGCATGACGTAATGGGGGGGGTGTTATCTCTTTTGTCAAAAATCACCTGTTTTTGCTTGAACATTAAATGCCTCCAAATGGTATTTAATTCACTTCCCAGACCACTGGAAGCATGAAAATCACTTTAAACATGCTAATTTTGGCTCTAAAACTGATGATCTACCTACAAATGTGAACTGACGTTCAAAAATAAAACATTTGAAACGGACCATTTTTCACCTTTATGAAGCATGACGTAATGGGGGGGTGTTATCTCTTTTGTCAAAAATCACCTGTTTTTGCTTGAACATTAAATGCCTCCAAATGGTATTTAATTTACTTCCCGGGCCCCTGAAAGCATGAAATTCACTTTAAACATGCTTATTTTAGCTCTTAAACTGATGATCTACCTACAAATGTGAACTGACGTTCAAAAATAAAACATTTGAAATGGACCATTTTTCACCTTTCTGAAGCATGACGTAATGAGGGGGTGTTATCTCTTTTGTCAAAAATCACCTGTTTTTGCTTGACTATTAAATGCCTCCAAATGGTATTTAATTCACTTCCCGGGCCCCTGGAAGCATGAAAATCACTTTAAACATGCTAATTTTAGCTCTAAAACTGATGATCTACCTACAAATGTGAACTGACGTTCAAAAATAAAACATTTGAAATCGGACCCTTTTTCACCTTTCTGAAGCATGACGTAATGGGGGGGTGTTATCTCTTTTGTCAAAAATCATCTGTTTTTGCTTGAACATTAAATGCCTCCAACTGGTATTTAATTCACTTCCCGGGCCCCTGGAAGCATGAAAATCACTTTAAACATGCTCATTTTAGCTCTTAAACTGATAATCTACATACAAATGTGAACTGACATTCAAAAATAAAACATTTGAAAACTGACCATTT
Organism: Lissotriton helveticus; assembly: GCF_964261635.1. NCBI lineage: Eukaryota > Metazoa > Chordata > Amphibia > Caudata > Salamandridae > Lissotriton > Lissotriton helveticus. Next base: position 715,467,955 of record NC_136073.1, read on the forward strand.
TTCACCTTTCTGAAGCATGACGTAATGGGGGGGTGTTATCTCTTTGATCAAAAATCACCTGTTTTTGCTTGAACATTAAATGCCTCCAAATGGTATTTAATTCACTTAGCGGGCCCCTGGAAGCATGAAAATCACTTTAAACATGCTAATTTTAGCTCTTAAACTGATGATCTACCTACAAATGTGAACTGACGTTCAAAAATAAAACATTTGAAAACGGACCATTTTTCACCTTTCTGAAGCATGACGTAATGGGGGGTTGTTATCTCTTTTGTCAAAAATCACCTGTTTTTGCTTGAACATTAAATGCCTCCAAATGGTATTTAATTCACTTCCCGGACCCCTAGAAGCATGAAAATCTCCTTAAACATGCTAATTTTAGCTCTAAAGCTGATGATCTACCTACAAATGTGAACTGACGTTCAAAAATAAAACATTTGAAACGGACCATTTTTCACCTTTATGAAGCATGACGTAATGGGGGGTGTTATCTCTTTTGTCAAAAATCACCTGTTTTTGCTTGAAAATTAAATGCCTCAAATGGTATTTAATTCACTTCCCGGGCCCATGGAAGCATGAAAATCACTTTAAACATGCTAATTTTAGCTCTTAAACTGATGATCTACCTACAAATGTGAACTGACGTTCAAAAATAAAACATTTAAAACGGACCATTTTTCACCTTTATGAAGCATGACGTAATGGGGTGGTGTTATCTCTTTTGTCAAAAATCACCTGTTTTCGCTTGAACATTAAATGCCTCCAAATGGTATTTCATTTACTTCCTGGGCCCCTGGAAGCATGAAAATCACTTTAAACATGCTAATTTTAGCTCTTAAACTGATGATCTACCCACAAATGTGAACTGACGTTCAAAAATAAAACATTTGAAACGGACCATTTTTCACCTTTCTGAAGCATGACGTAATGGGGGGGTGTTATCTCTTTTGTCAAAAATCACCTGTTTTTGCTTGAACATTAAATGCCTCCAAATGGTATTTAATTGACTTCCCGGGCCCCTGGAAGCATGAAAATCACTTTAAACATGCTAATTTTAGCTCTAAAACTGATGATCTACCTAAAAATGTGAACTGACGTTCAAAAATAAAACATTTGAAAACGGACCATTTTTCACCTTTCTGAAGCATGACGTAATGGGGGGTGTTATCTCTTTTGTCAAAAATCATCTGTTTTTGCTTGAACATTAAATGCCTCCAAATGGTATTTAATTCACTTCCCGGGCCCCTAGAAGCATGAAAATCACTTTACACATGCTAATTTTAGCTCTAAAACTGATGATCTACCTACAAATGTGAACTGACGTTCAAAAATAAAACATTTGAAACGGACCATTTTTCACCTTTCTGAAGCATGACGTAATGGGGGGGTGTTATCTCTTTTGTCAAAAATCACCTGTTTTTGCTTGACTATTAAATGCCTCCAAATGGTATTTAAGTCACTTCCCGGGCCCCTGGAAGCATGAAAATCACTTTAAACATGCTAATTTTAGCTCTAAAACTGATGATCTACCTACAAATGTGAACTGACGTTCAAAAATAAAACATTTGAAAACGGACCCTTTTTCACCTTTCTGAAGCATGACGTAATGGGGGGGTGTTATCTCTTTTGTCAAAAATCATCTGTTTTTGCTTGAAAATTAAATGCCTCCAACTGGTATTTAATTCACTTCCCGGGCCCCTGGAAGCATGAAAATCACTTTAAACATGCTCATTTTAGCTCTTAAACTGATGATCTACATACAAATGTGAACTGACGTTCAAAAATAAAACATTTGAAAACGGACCATTTTTCACCTTTCTGAAGCATGACGTAATGGGGGGGTCTTATCTCTTTGGTCAAAAATCACCTGTTTTTGCTTGAACATTAAATGCCTCCAAATGGTATTTAATTCACTTAGCGGGCCCCTGGAAGCATGAAAATCACTTTAAACATGCTAATTTTAGCTCTTAAACTGATGATCTACCTACAAATGTGAACTGACGTTCAAAAATAAAACATTTGAAAACTGACCATTTTTCACCTTTCTGAAGCATGACGTAATGGGGGGGTGTTATCTCTTTTGTCAAAAATCACCTGTTTTTGCTTGAACATTAAATGCCTCCAAATGGTATTTAATTCACTTCCCGGACCCCTAGAAGCATGAAAATCTCCTTAAACATGCTAATTTTAGCTCTAAAACTGATGATCTACCTACAAATGTGAACTGACGTTCAAAAATAAAACATTTGAAACGGACCATTTTTCACCTTTATGAAGCATGACGTAATGGGGGGGTGTTATCTCTTTTGTCAAAAATCACCTGTTTTTGCTTGAACATTAAATGCCTCAAATGGTATTTAATTCACTTCCCGGGCCCATGGAAGCATGAAAATCACTTTAAACATGTTAATTTTAGCTCTAAAACTGATGATCTACCTAAAAATGTGAACTGACGTTCAAAAATAAAACATTTGAAAACTGACCATTTTTCACCTTTCTGAAGCATGACGTAATGGGGGGTGTTATCTCTTTTGTCAAAAATCATCTGTTTTTGCTTGAACATTAAATGCCTCCAAATGGTATTTAATTCACTTCCCGGGCCCCTAGAAGCATGAAAATCACTTTACACATGCTAATTTTAGCTCTAAAACTGATGATCTACCTACAAATGTGAACTGACGTTCAAAAATAAAACATTTGAAACGGACCATTTTTCACCTTTATGAAGCATGACGTAATGGGGGGGTGTTATCTCTTTTGTCAAAAATCACCTGTTTTTGCTTGAACATTAAATGCCTCCAAATGGTATTTAATTCACTTCCCGGGCCCCTGGAAGCATGAAAATCACTTTAAACATGCTAATTTTAGCTCTTAAACTGATGATCTACCTACAAATGTGAACTGACGTTCAAAAATAAAACACTTGAAACGGACCATTTTTCACCTTTCTGAAGCAAGACGTAATGGGGGGGTGTTATCTCTTTTGTCAAAAATCACCTGTTTTTGCTTGAACATTAAATGCCTCCAAATGGTATTTAATTCACTTCCCGGGCCCCTGGAAGCATGAAAATCACTTTAAACATGCTCATTTTAGCTCTTAAACTGATGATCTACCTACAAATGTGAACTGACGTTCAAAAATAAAACATTTGAAAACGGACCATTTTTCACCTTTTGAAGCATGACATAATGGGGGGGTGTTATCTCTTTTGTCAAAAATCATCTGTTTTTGCTTGAACATTAAATGCATCCAAATGGTATTTAATTCACTTCCCGGCCCCTGGAAGCATGAAAATCACTTTAAACATGCTAATTTTAGGTCTTAAACTGATGATCTACCTACAAATGTGAACAGACGTTCAAAAATACAACATTTGAAAACGGACCATTTTTCACCTTTCTGAAGCATGACGTAATGGAGGATGTTATCTCTTTTTGTCAAAAATCACCTGTTTCTGCTTGAACATTAAATGCCTCCAAATGGTATTTAATTCACTTCCCGGGCCCCTGGAAGCATGAAAATCACTTTAAACATGCTAATTTTAGCTCTTAAACTGATGATCTACCTACAAATGTGAATTGACGTTCAAAAATAAAACATTTGAAACGGACCATTTTTCACCTTTATGAAGCATGACGTAATGGGGTGGTGTTATCTCTTTTGTCAAAAATCACCTGTTTTTGCTTGAACATTAAATGCCTCCAAATGGTATTTAATTAACTTCCCGGGCCCCTGGAAGCATGAAAATCACTTTAAACATGCTAATTTTAGCTCTAAAACTGATGATCTACCTACAAATGTGAACTGACGTTCAAAAATAAAACATTTGAAAACGAACCATTTTTCACCTTTCTGAAGCATGACGTAATGGGGGGGTGTTATCTCTTTTGTCAAAAATCATCTGTTTTTGCTTGAACATTAAATGCCTCCAAATGGTATTTAATTCACTTCCCGGGCCCCTGGAAGCATGAAAATCACTTTACACATGCTAATTTTAGCTCTAAAACTGATGATCTACATACAAATGTGAACTGACGTTCAAAAATAAAACATTTGAAAACAGACCATTTTTCACCTTTCTGAAGCATGACATAATGGGGGGGGTGTCATTTCTTTTGTCAACAATCACCTGTTTTTGCTTGAACATTAAATGCCTCCAAATGGTATTTAATTCACTTCCCGGGCCCCTGGAAGCATGAAAATAACTTTAAACATGCTAATTTTAGCTCTTAAACTGATGATCTACCTACAAATGTGAACTGACGTTCAAAAATAAAACATTTGAAACGGACCATTTTTCACCTTTATGAAGCATGACGTAATGGGGGGGGTGTTATCTCTTTTGTCAAAAATCACCTGTTTTTGCTTGAACATTAAAGGCCTCCAAATGGTATTTAATTCACTTCCCGGGCCCCTGGAAGCATGAAAATCACTTTAAACATGCTAATTTTAGCTCTTAAACTGATGATCTACCTACAAATGTGAATTGACGTTCAAAAATAAAACATTTGAAACGGACCATTTTTCACCTTTCTGAAGCATGACGTAATGGGGGGGTGTTATCTCTTTTGTCAAAAATCACCTGTTTTTGCTTGAACAATCAATGCCTCCAAATGGTATTTAATTCACTTCCCGGGCACCTGGAAGCATGAAAATCACTTTAAACATGCTAATTTTAGCTCTAAAACTGATGATCTACCTACAAATGTGAACTGACGTTCAAAAATAAAACATTTGAAAACGGACCATTTTTCACCTTTCTGAAGCATGACGTAATGGGGGTGTTATCTCTTTTGTCAAAAATCATCTGTTTTTGCTTGAACATTAAATGCCTCCAAATGGTATTTAATTCACTTCCCGGGCCCCTGGAAGCATGAAAATCACTTTACACATGCTAATTTTAGCTCTAAAACTGATGATCTACATACAAATGTGAACTGACGTTCAAAGATAAAACATTTGAAAACAGACCATTTTTCACCTTTCTGAAGCATGACGTAATGGGGGGGTGTTATCTCTTTTGTCAACAATCACCTGTTTTTGCTTGAACATTAAATGCCTCCAAATGGTATTTAATTCACTTCCCGGGCCCCTGGAAGCATGAAAATCACTTTAAACATGCTAATTTTAGCTCTTAAACTGATGATCTACCTACAAATGTGAACTGACGTTCAAAAATAAAACATTTGAAACGGACCATTTTTCACCTTTCTGAAGCATGACGTAATGGGGGGGTGTTATCTCTTTTGTCAAAAATCACCTGTTTTTGCTTGAACATTAAATGCCTCCAAATGGTATTTAATTCACTTCCCGGGCCCCTGGAAGCATGAAAATCACTTTAAACATGCTAATTTTAGCTCTTAAACTGATGATCTACCTACAAATGTGAACTGACGTTCAAAAATAAAACACTTGAAACGGACCATTTTTCACCTTTCTGAAGCAAGACGTAATGGGGGGTGTTATCTCTTTTGTCAAAAATCACCTGTTTTTGCTTGAACATTAAATGCCTCCAAATGGTATTTAATTCACTTCCCGGGCCCCTGGAAGCATGAAAATCACTTTACACATGCTAATTTTAGCTCTAAAACTGATGATCTACATACAAATGTGAACTGACGTTCAAAAATAAAACATTTGAAAACAGACCATTTTTCACCTTTCTGAAGCATGACGTAATGGGGGGGTGTTATCTCTTTTGTCAACAATCACCGGTTTTTGCTTGAACATTAAATGCCTCCAAATGGTATTTAATTAACTTCCCGGGCCCCTGGAAGCATGAAAATCACTTTAAACATGCTCATTTTAGCTCTTAAACTGATGATCTACCTACAAATGTGAACTGACGTTCAAAAATAAAACATTTGAAAACGGACCATTTTTCACCTTTTAAAGCATGACGTAATGGGGGGGTGTTATCTCTTTTGTCAAAAATCATCTGTTTTTGCTTGAACATTAAATGCCTCCAAATGGTATTTAATTCACTTCCCGGGCCCCTGGAAGCATGAAAATCACTTTAAACATGCTAATTTTAGGTCTTAAACTGATGATCTACCTACAAATGTGAACGGACGTTCAAAAATACAACATTTGAAAAAGGACCATTTTTCACCTTTCTGAAGCATGACGTAATGGAGGGTGTTATCTCTTTTTGTCAAAAATCACCTGTTTCTGCTTGAACATTAAATGCCTCCAAATGGTATTTAATTCACTTCCCGGGCCCCTGGAAGCATGAAAATCACTTTAAACATGCTAATTTTAGCTCTTAAACTGATGATCTACCTACAAATGTGAATTGACGTTAAAAAATAAAACATTTGAAACGGACCATTTTTCACCTTTATGAAGCATGACGTAATGGGGTGGTGTTATCTCTTTTGTCAAAAATCACCTGTTTTGCTTGAACATTAAATGCCTCCAAATGGTATTTAATTTACTTCCCGGGCCCCTGGAACCATGAAAATCACTTTAAACATGCTAATTTTAGCTCTTAAACTGATGATCTACCTACAAATGTGAACTGACGTTCAAAAATAAAACATTTGAAACGGACCATTTTTCACCTTTCTGAAGCATGACGTAATGGGGGGGTGTTATCTCTTTTGTCAAAAATCATCTGTTTTTGCTTGAACATTAAATGCCTCCAAATGGTATTTAATTCACTTCCCGGGCCCCTGGAAGCATGAAAATCACTTTACACATGCTAATTTTAGCTCTAAAACTGATGATCTACATACAAATGTGAACTGACGTTCAAAAATAAAACATTTGAAAACAGACCATTTTTCACCTTTCTGAAGCATGACATAATGGGGGGGGTGTCATTTCTTTTGTCAACAATCACCTGTTTTTGCTTGAACATTAAATGCCTCCAAATGGTATTTAATTCACTTCCCAGACCACTGGAAGCATGAAAATCACTTTAAACATGCTAATTTTAGCTCTTAAACTGATGAACTACCTACAAATGTGAACTGACGTTCAAAAATAAAACATTTGAAACGGACCATTTTTCACCTTTATGAAGCATGACGTAATGGGGGGGGTGTTATCTCTTTTGTCAAAAATCACCTGTTTTTGCTTGAACATTAAAGGCCTCCAAATGGTATTTAATTCACTTCCCGGGCCCCTGGAAGCATGAAAATCACTTTAAACATGCTAATTTTAGCTCTTAAACTGATGATCTACCTACAAATGTGAATTGACGTTCAAAAATAAAACATTTGAAACGGGCCATTTTTCACCTTTATGAAGCATGACGTAATGGGTTGGTGTTATCTCTTTTGTCAAAAATCACCTGTTTTTGCTTGAACATTAAATGCCTCCAAATGGTATTTAATTTACTTCCCGGGTCCCTGGAAGCATGAAAATCACTTTAAACATGCTAATTTTAGCTCTTAAACTGATGATCTACCTACAAATGTGAACTGACGTTCAAAAATAAAACATTTGAAACGGACCATTTTTCACCTTTCTGAAGCATGACGTAATGGGGGGGTGTTATCTCTTTTGTCAAAAATCACCTGTTTTTGCTTGAACAATAAATGCCTCCAAATGGTATTTAATTCACTTCCCGGGCAGCTGGAAGCATGAAAATCACTGTAAACATGCTAATTTTAGCTCTAAAACTGATGATCTACCTACAAATGTGAACTGACGTTCAAAAATAAAACATTTGAAAACGGACCATTTTTCACCTTTCTGAAGCATGACGTAATGGGGGGTGTTATCTCTTTTGTCAAAAATCATCTGTTTTTGCTTGAACATTAAATGCCTCCAAATGGTATTTAATTCACTTCCCGGGCCCCTGGAAGCATGAACATCACTTTACACATGCTAATTTTAGCTCTAAAACTGATGATCTACATACAAATGTGAACTGACGTTCAAAGATAAAACATTTGAAAACAGACCATTTTTCACCTTTCTGAAGCATGACGTAATGGGGGGGGGTGTTATCTCTTTTGTCAACAATCACCTGTTTTTGCTTGAACATTAAATGCCTCCAAATGGTATTTAATTCACTTCCCGGGCCCCTGGAAGCATGAAAATCACTTTAAACATGCTAATTTTAGCTCTTAAACTGATGATCTACCTACAAATGTGAACTGACGTTCAAAAATAAAACATTTGAAACGGACCATTTTTCACCTTTCTGAAGCATGACGTAATGGGGGGGTGTTATCTCTTTTGTCAAACATCACCTGTTTTTGCTTGAACATTAAATGCCTCCAAATGGTATTTAATTCACTTCCCAGACCACTGGAAGCATGAAAATCACTTTAAACATGCTAATTTTAGCTCTTAAACTGATGACCTACAAATGTGAACTGACGTTCAAAAATAAAACATTTGAAACGGACCATTTTTCACCTTTCTGAAGCATGACGTAATGGGGGGTGTTATCTCTTTTGTCAAAAATCACCTGTTTTTGCTTGAACATTAAATGCCTCCAAATGGTATTTAATTCACTTCCCGGGCCCCTGGAAGCATGAAAATCACTTTAAACATGCTAATTTTAGCTCTTAAACTGATGATCTACCTACAAATGTGAACTGATGTTCAAAAATAAAACATTTGAAACGGACCATTTTTCACCTTTCTGAAGCATGACGTAATGGGGGGGGTGTTATCTCTTTTGTCAAAAATCACCTGTTTGTGCTTGAACATTAAATGCCTCCAAATTTTATTTAATTCACTTCCCGGGCCCCTAGAAGCATGAAAATCACTTTAAACATGCACATTTTAGCTCTTAAACTGATGATCTACCTACAAATGTGAACTGACGATCAAAAATAAAACATTTGAAAACGGACCATTTTTCACCTTTCTGAAGCATAAAGTAATGGGGGGTGTTATCTCTTTTGTCAAAAATCACCTGTTTTTGCTTGAACATTGAATGCCTCCAAATGGTATTTAATTCACTTCCCAGACCACTGGAAGCATGAAAATCACTTTAAACATGCTAATTTTAGCTCTAAAACTGATGATCTACCTACAAATGTGAACTGACGTTCAAAAACTAAAACATTTGAAACGGACCATTTTTCACCTTTCTGAAGCATGACGTAATGGGGGGGGTGTTATCTCTTTTGTCAAAAATCACCTGTTTTTGCTTGAACATTAAATGCCTCCAAATGGTATTTAATTCACTTCCCAGACCACTGGAAGCATGAAAATCACTTTAAACATGCTAATTTTAGCTCTAAAACTGATGATCTACCTACAAATGTGAACTGACGTTCAAAAATAAAACATTTGAAACGGACCATTTTTCACCTTTATGAAGCATGACGTAATGGGGGGTGTTATCTCTTTTGTCAAAAATCACCTGTTTTTGCTTGAACATTAAATGCCTCTAAATGGTATTTAATTTACTTCCCGGGCCCCTGAAAGCATGAAATTCACTTTAAACATGCTAATTTTAGCTCTTAAACTGATGATCTACCTACAAATGTGAACTGACGTTCAAAAATAAAACATTTGAAACGGACCATTTTTCACCTTTCTGAAGCATGACGTAATGGGGGGGTGTTATCTCTTTTGTCAAAAATCACCTGTTTTTGCTTGACTATTAAATGCCTCCAAATGGTATTTAATTCACTTCCCGGGCCCCTGGAAGCATGAAAATCACTTTAAACATGCTAATTTTAGCTCTAAAACTGATGATCTACCTACAAATGTGAACTGACGTTCAAAAATAAAACATTTGAAAACGGACCCTTTTTCACCTTTCTGAAGCATGACGTAATGGGGGGGTGTTATCTCTTTTGTCAAAAATCATCTGTTTTTGCTTGAACATTAAATGCCTCCAACTGGTATTTAATTCACTTCCCGGGCCCCTGGAAGCATGAAAATCACTTTAAACATGCTAATTTTAGCTCTTAAACTGATGATCTACCTACAAATGTGAACTGACGTTCAAAAAAAAAAAAAGAAAACGGACCATTTTTCACCTTTCTGAAGCATGACGTAATGGGGGGGTGTTATCTCTTTTGTCAAAAATCACCTGTTTTTGCTTGAACATTAAATGCCTCCAAATGGTATTTAATTCACTTCCCGGACCCCTAGAAGCATGAAAATCTCCTTAAACATGCTAATTTTAGCTCTAAAACTGATGATCTACCTACAAATGTGAACTGACGTTCAAAAATAAAACATTTGAAACGGACCATTTTTCACCTTTATGAAGCATGACGTAATGGGGGGTGTTATCTCTTTTGTCAAACATCACCTGTTTTTGCTTGAACATTAAATGCCTCCAAATGGTATTTAATTCACTTCCCAGACCACTGGAAGCATGAAAATCACTTTAAACATGCTAATTTTAGCTCTTAAACTGATGACCTACAAATGTGAACTGACGTTCAAAAATAAAACATTTGAAACGGACCATTTTTCACCTTTCTGAAGCATGACGTAATGGGGGGTGTTATCTCTTTTGTCAAAAATCACCTGTTTTTGCTTGAACATTAAATGCCTCCAAATGGTATTTAATTCACTTCCCGGGCCCCTGGAAGCATGAAAATCACTTTAAACATGCTAATTTTAGCTCTTAAACTGATGATCTACCTACAAATGTGAACTGACGTTCAAAAATAAAACATTTGAAACGGACCATTTTTCACCTTTCTGAAGCATGACGTAATGGGGGGGTGTTATCTCTTTTGTCAAACATCACCTGTTTTTGCTTGAACATTAAATGCCTCCAAATGGTATTTAATTCACTTCCCAGACCACTGGAAGCATGAAAATCACTTTAAACATGCTAATTTTAGCTCTTAAACTGATGACCTACAAATGTGAACTGACGTTCAAAAATAAAACATTTGAAACGGACCATTTTTCACCTTTCTGAAGCATGACGTAATGGGGGGTGTTATCTCTTTTGTCAAAAATCACCTGTTTTTGCTTGAACATTAAATGCCTCCAAATGGTATTTAATTCACTTCCCGGGCCCCTGGAAGCATGAAAATCACTTTAAACATGCTAATTTTAGCTCTTAAACTGATGATCTACCTACAAATGTGAACTGATGTTCAAAAATAAAACATTTGAAACGGACCATTTTTCACCTTTCTGAAGCATGACGTAATGGGGGGGGTGTTATCTCTTTTGTCAAAAATCACCTGTTTGTGCTTGAACATTAAATGCCTCCAAATTTTATTTAATTCACTTCCCGGGCCCCTAGAAGCATGAAAATCACTTTAAACATGCACATTTTAGCTCTTAAACTGATGATCTACCTACAAATGTGAACTGACGATCAAAAATAAAACATTTGAAAACGGACCATTTTTCACCTTTCTGAAGCATAAAGTAATGGGGGGTGTTATCTCTTTTGTCAAAAATCACCTGTTTTTGCTTGAACATTGAATGCCTCCAAATGGTATTTAATTCACTTCCCAGACCACTGGAAGCATGAAAATCACTTTAAACATGCTAATTTTAGCTCTAAAACTGATGATCTACCTACAAATGTGAACTGACGTTCAAAAACTAAAACATTTGAAACGGACCATTTTTCACCTTTCTGAAGCATGACGTAATGGGGGGGGTGTTATCTCTTTTGTCAAAAATCACCTGTTTTTGCTTGAACATTAAATGCCTCCAAATGGTATTTAATTCACTTCCCAGACCACTGGAAGCATGAAAATCACTTTAAACATGCTAATTTTAGCTCTAAAACTGATGATCTACCTACAAATGTGAACTGACGTTCAAAAATAAAACATTTGAAACGGACCATTTTTCACCTTTATGAAGCATGACGTAATGGGGGGTGTTATCTCTTTTGTCAAAAATCACCTGTTTTTGCTTGAACATTAAATGCCTCCAAATGGTATTTAATTCACTTCCCGGGCCCCTGAAAGCATGAAATTCACTTTAAACATGCTAATTTTAGCTCTTAAACTGATGATCTACCTACAAATGTGAACTGACGTTCAAAAATAAAACATTTGAAACGGACCATTTTTCACCTTTCTGAAGCATGACGTAATGGGGGGGTGTTATCTCTTTTGTCAAAAATCACCTGTTTTTGCTTGACTATTAAATGCCTCCAAATGGTATTTAATTCACTTCCCGGGCCCCTGGAAGCATGAAAATCACTTTAAACATGCTAATTTTAGCTCTAAAACTGATGATCTACCTACAAATGTGAACTGACGTTCAAAAATAAAACATTTGAAAACGGACCCTTTTTCACCTTTCTGAAGCATGACGTAATGGGGGGGTGTTATCTCTTTTGTCAAAAATCATCTGTTTTTGCTTGAACATTAAATGCCTCCAACTGGTATTTAATTCACTTCCCGGGCCCCTGGAAGCATGAAAATCACTTTAAACATGCTAATTTTAGCTCTTAAACTGATGATCTACCTACAAATGTGAACTGACGTTCAAAAAAAAAAAAAGAAAACGGACCATTTTTCACCTTTCTGAAGCATGACGTAATGGGGGGGTGTTATCTCTTTTGTCAAAAATCACCTGTTTTTGCTTGAACATTAAATGCCTCCAAATGGTATTTAATTCACTTCCCGGACCCCTAGAAGCATGAAAATCTCCTTAAACATGCTAATTTTAGCTCTAAAACTGATGATCTACCTACAAATGTGAACTGACGTTCAAAAATAAAACATTTGAAACGGACCATTTTTCACCTTTATGAAGCATGACGTAATGGGGGGTGTTATCTCTTTTGTCAAACATCACCTGTTTTTGCTTGAACATTAAATGCCTCCAAATGGTATTTAATTCACTTCCCAGACCACTGGAAGCATGAAAATCACTTTAAACATGCTAATTTTAGCTCTTAAACTGATGACCTACAAATGTGAACTGACGTTCAAAAATAAAACATTTGAAACGGACCATTTTTCACCTTTCTGAAGCATGACGTAATGGGGGGTGTTATCTCTTTTGTCAAAAATCACCTGTTTTTGCTTGAACATTAAATGCCTCCAAATGGTATTTAATTCACTTCCCGGGCCCCTGGAAGCATGAAAATCACTTTAAACATGCTAATTTTAGCTCTTAAACTGATGATCTACCTACAAATGTGAACTGATGTTCAAAAATAAAACATTTGAAACGGACCATTTTTCACCTTTCTGAAGCATGACGTAATGGGGGGGGTGTTATCTCTTTTGTCAAAAATCACCTGTTTGTGCTTGAACATTAAATGCCTCCAAATTTTATTTAATTCACTTCCCGGGCCCCTAGAAGCATGAAAATCACTTTAAACATGCACATTTTAGCTCTTAAACTGATGATCTACCTACAAATGTGAACTGACGATCAAAAATAAAACATTTGAAAACGGACCATTTTTCACCTTTCTGAAGCATAAAGTAATGGGGGGTGTTATCTCTTTTGTCAAAAATCACCTGTTTTTGCTTGAACATTGAATGCCTCCAAATGGTATTTAATTCACTTCCCAGACCACTGGAAGCATGAAAATCACTTTAAACATGCTAATTTTAGCTCTAAAACTGATGATCTACCTACAAATGTGAACTGACGTTCAAAAACTAAAACATTTGAAACGGACCATTTTTCACCTTTCTGAAGCATGACGTAATGGGGGGGGTGTTATCTCTTTTGTCAAAAATCACCTGTTTTTGCTTGAACATTAAATGCCTCCAAATGGTATTTAATTCACTTCCCAGACCACTGGAAGCATGAAAATCACTTTAAACATGCTAATTTTAGCTCTAAAACTGATGATCTACCTACAAATGTGAACTGACGTTCAAAAATAAAACATTTGAAACGGACCATTTTTCACCTTTATGAAGCATGACGAAATGGGGGGTGTTATCTCTTTTGTCAAAAATCACCTGTTTTTGCTTGAACATTAAATGCCTCCAAATGGTATTTAATTTACTTCCCGGGCCCCTGAAAGCATGAAATTCACTTTAAACATGCTAATTTTAGCTCTTAAACTGATGATCTACCTACAAATGTGAACTGACGTTCAAAAATAAAACATTTGAAACGGACCATTTTTCACCTTTCTGAAGCATGACGTAATGGGGGGGTGTTATCTCTTTTGTCAAAAATCACCTGTTTTTGCTTGACTATTAAATGCCTCCAAATGGTATTTAATTCACTTCCCGGGCCCCTGGAAGCATGAAAATCACTTTAAACATGCTAATTTTAGCTCTAAAACTGATGATCTACCTACAAATGTGAACTGACGTTCAAAAATAAAACATTTGAAAACGGACCCTTTTTCACCTTTCTGAAGCATGACGTAATGGGGGGGTGTTATCTCTTTTGTCAAAAATCATCTGTTTTTGCTTGAACATTAAATGCCTCCAACTGGTATTTAATTCACTTCCCGGGCCCCTGGAAGCATGAAAATCACTTTAAACATGCTAATTTTAGCTCTTAAACTGATGATCTACCTACAAATGTGAACTGACGTTCAAAAAAAAAAAAAGAAAACGGACCATTTTTCACCTTTCTGAAGCATGACGTAATGGGGGGGTGTTATCTCTTTTGTCAAAAATCACCTGTTTTTGCTTGAACATTAAATGCCTCCAAATGGTATTTAATTCACTTCCCGGACCCCTAGAAGCATGAAAATCTCCTTAAACATGCTAATTTTAGCTCTAAAACTGATGATCTACCTACAAATGTGAACTGACGTTCAAAAATAAAACATTTGAAACGGACCATTTTTCACCTTTATGAAGCATGACGTAATGGGGGGGTGTTATCTCTTTTGTCAAAAATCACCTGTTTTTGCTTGAACATTAAATGCCTCAAATGGTATTTAATTCACTTCCCGGGCCCATGGAAGCATGAAAATCACTTTAAACATGCTAATTTTAGCTCTTAAACTGATGATCTACCTACAAATGTGAACTGACGTTCAAAAATAAAACATTTGAAACGGACCATTTTTCACCTTTATGAAGCATGACGTAATGGGGGGGTGTTATCTCTTTTGTCAAAAATCACCTGTTTTTGCTTGAACATTAAATGCCTCCAAATGGTATTTAATTTACTTCCCGGGCCCCTGGAAGCATGAAAATCACTTTAAACATGCTAATTTTAGCTCTTAAACTGATGATCTACCTACAAATGTGAACTGACGTTCAAAAATAAAACACTTGAAACGGACCATTTTTCACCTTTCTGAAGCAAGACGTAATGGGGGGGTGTTATCTCTTTTGTCAAAAATCACAGGTTTTTGCTTGAACATTAAATGCCTCCAAATGGTATTTAATTCACTTCCCGGGCCCCTGGAAGCATGAAAATCACTTTAAACATGCTAATTTTAGCTCTTAAACTGATGATCTACCTACAAATGTGAACTGACGTTCAAAAATAAAACACTTGAAACGGACCATTTTTCACCTTTCTGAAGCAAGACGTAATGGGGGGGTGTTATCTCTTTTGTCAAAAATCACCGGTTTTTGCTTGAACATTAAATGCCTCCAAATGGTATTTAATTCACTTCCCGGGCCCCTGGAAGCATGAAAATCACTTTAAACATGCTAATTTTAGCTCTTAAACTGATGATCTACCTACAAATGTGAACTGACGTTCAAAAATAAAACATTTGAAACGGACCATTTTTCACCTTTCTGAAGCATGAAGTAATGGGGGGGTGTTATCTCTTTTGTCAAACATCACCTGTTTTTGCTTGAACATTAAATGCCTCCAAATGGTATTTAATTCACTTCCCAGACCACTGGAAGCATGAAAATCACTTTAAACATGCTAATTTTAGCTCTTAAACTGATGAACTACCTACAAATGTGAACTGACGTTCAAAAATAAAACATTTGAAACGGACCATTTTTCACCTTTCTGAAGCATGACGTAATGGGGGGTGTTATCTCTTTTGTCAAAAATCACCTGTTTTTGCTTGAACATTAAATGCCTCAAAATGGTATTTTATTCACTTCCCGGGCCCCTGGAAGCATGAAAATCACTTTAAACATGCTAATTTTAGCTCTTAAACTGATGATCTACCTACAAATGTGAACTGACGTTCAAAAATAAAACATTTGAAACGGACCATTTTTCACCTTTCTGAAGCATGACGTAATGGGGGGGTGTTATCTCTTTTGTCAAAAATCACCTGTTTTTCCTTGAACATTAAATGCCTCCAAATGGTATTTAATTCACTTCCCGGGCCCCTGGAAGCATGAAAATCACTTTAAACATGCTAATTTTAGCTCTTAAACTGATGATCTACCTACAAATGTGAACTGACGTTCAAAAATAAAACATTTGAAATGGACCATTTTTCACCTTTCTGAAGCATGACGTAATGGGGGGGGTGTTATCTCTTTTGTCAAAAATCACCTGTTTTTGCTTGAACATTAAATGCCTCCAAATGGTATTTAATTCACTTCCCGGGCCCCTGGAAGCATGAAAATCACTTTAAACATGCTAATTTTAGCTCTTAAACTGATGATCTACCTACAAATGTGAACTGACGTTCAAAAATAAAACATTTGAAAACGGACCATTTTTCACCTTTCTGAAGCATGAAGTAATGGGGGGGTGTTATCTCTTTTGTCAAAAATCACCTGTTTTTGCTTGAACATTAAATGCCTCCAAATGGTATTTAATTCACTTCCCAGACCACTGGAAGCATGAAAATCACTTTAAACATGCTAATTTTAGCTCTAAAACTGATGATCTACCTACAAATGTGAACTGACGTTCAAAAACTAAAACATTTGAAACGGACCATTTTTCACCTTTCTGAAGCATGACGTAATGGGGGGGTGTTATCTCTTTTGTCAAAAATCACCTGTTTTTGCTTGAACATTAAATGCCTCCAAATGGTATTTAATTCACTTCCCAGACCACTGGAAGCATGAAAATCACTTTAAACATGCTAATTTTAGCTCTAAAACTGATGATCTACCTACAAATGTGAACTGACGTTCAAAAATAAAACATTTGAAACGGACCATTTTTCACCTTTCTGAAGCATGACGTAATGGGGGGGTGTTATCTCTTTTGTAAAAAATCACCTGTTTTTGCTTGAACATTAAATGCCTCCAAATGGTATTTAATTCACTTCCTGGGCCCCTGGAAGCATGAAAATCACTTTAAACATGCTAATTTTAGCTCTAAAACTGATGATCTACCTACAAATGTGAACTGACGTTCAAAAATAAAACATTTGAAACGGACCATTTTTCACCTTTATGAAGCATGACGTAATGGGGGGGGGTGTTATCTCTTTTGTCAAAAATCACCTGTTTTTGCTTGAACATTAAATGCCTCCAAATGGTATTTAATTCACTTCCCGGGCCCCTGGAAGCATGAAAATCACTTTAAACATGCTCATTTTAGCTCTTAAACTGATGATCTACATACAAATGTGAACTGACGTTCAAAAATAAAACATTTGAAAACGGACCATTTTTCACCTTTCTGAAGCATGACGTAATGGGGGGGTGTTATCGCTTTTGTCAAAAATCACCTGTTTTTGCTTGGACATTAAATGCCTCCAAATAGTATTTAATTCACTTCCCGGCCCCCTGGAAGCATGAAAATCACTTTAAACATGCTCATTTTAGCTCTTAAACTGATGATCTACCTACAAATGTGAACTGACGTTCAAAAATAAAACATTTGAAAACGGACCATTTTTTACCTTTCTGAAGCATGACTTAATGGGGGGGTGTTATCTCTTTTGTCAAAAATCACCTGTTTTTGCTTGAACATTAAATGCCTCCAAATGGTATTTAATTAACTTCCCGGGCCCCTGGAAGCATGAAAATCACTTTAAACATGCTCATTTTAGCTCTTAAACTGATGATCTACATACAAATGTGAACTGACGTTCAAAAATAAAACATTTGAAACGGACCATTTTTCACCTTTATGAAGCATGACGTAATGGGGGGGTGTTATCTCTTTTGTCAAAAATCACCTGTTTTTGCTTGAACATTAAATGCCTCCAAATGGTATTTAATTCACTTCCCGGGCCCCTGGAAGCATGAAAATCACTTTAAACATGCTAATTTTAGCTCTTAAACTGATGATCTACCTACAAATGTGAACTGACGTTCAAAAATAAAACATTTGAAAACGGACCATTTTTCACCTTTTGAAGCATGACGTAATGGGGGGGTGTTATCTCTTTTGTCAAAAATCATCTGTTTTTGCTTGAACATTAAATGCCTCCAAATGATATTTAATTCACTTCCCGGGCCCCTGGAAGCATGAAAATCACTTTAAACATGCTAATTTTAGCTCTTAAACTGATGATCTACCTACAAATGTGAACTGATGTTCAAAAATAAAACACTTGAAACGGACCATTTTTCACCTTTCTGAAGCATGACGTAATGGGGGGGTGTTATCTCTTTTGTCAAAAATCACCTGTTTGTGCATGAACATTAAATGCCTCCAAATGGTATTTAATTCACTTCCCGGGCCCCTGGAAGCATGAAAATCACTTTAAACATGCAAATTTTAGCTCTTAAACTGATGATCTACCTACAAATGTGAACTGACGTTCAAAAATAAAACATTTGAAAACGGACCATTTTTCACCTTTCTGAAGCATGACTTAATGGGGGGGTGTTATCTCTTTTGTCAAAAATCACCTGTTTTTGCTTGAACATTAAATGCCTCCAAATGGTATTTAATTAACTTCCCGGGCCCCTGGAAGCATGAAAATCACTTTAAACATGCTCATTTTAGCTCTTAAACTGATGATCTACATACAAATGTGAACTGACGTTCAAAAATAAAACATTTGAAACGGACCATTTTTCACCTTTATGAAGCATGACGTAATGGGGGGGTGTTATCTCTTTTGTCAAAAATCACCTGTTTTGCTTGAACATTAAATGCCTCCAAATGGTATTTAATTTACTTCCCGGGCCCCTGGAAGCATGAAAATCACTTTAAACATGCTAATTTTAGCTCTTAAACTGATGATCTACCTACAAATGTGAACTGACGTTCAAAAATAAAACATTTGAAACGGACCATTTTTCACCTTTCTGAAGCATGACGTAATGGGGGGGTGTTATCTCTTTTGTCAAAAAAACTTGTTTTTGCTTGAACATTAAATGCCTCCAAATGGTATTTAATTCACTTCCCAGACCACTGGAAGCATGAAAATCACTTTAAACATGCTAATTTTAGCTCTTAAACTGATGACCTACAAATGTGAACTGACGTTCAAAAATAAAACATTTGAAACGGACCATTTTTCACCTTTCTGAAGCATGACGTAATGGGGGGTGTTATCTCTTTTGTCAAAAATCACCTGTTTTTGCTTGAACATTAAATGCCTCCAAATGGTATTTAATTCACTTCCCGGGCCCCTGGAAGCATGAAAATCACTTTAAACATGCTAATTTTAGCTCTTAAACTGATGATCTACCTACAAATGTGAACTGATGTTCAAAAATAAAACATTTGAAACGGACCATTTTTCACCTTTCTGAAGCATGACGTAATGGGGGGGGTGTTATCTCTTTTGTCAAAAATCACCTGTTTGTGCTTGAACATTAAATGCCTCCAAATTTTATTTAATTCACTTCCCGGGCCCCTAGAAGCATGAAAATCACTTTAAACATGCACATTTTAGCTCTTAAACTGATGATCTACCTACAAATGTGAACTGACGATCAAAAATAAAACATTTGAAAACGGACCATTTTTCACCTTTCTGAAGCATAAAGTAATGGGGGGTGTTATCTCTTTTGTCAAAAATCACCTGTTTTTGCTTGAACATTGAATGCCTCCAAATGGTATTTAATTCACTTCCCAGACCACTGGAAGCATGAAAATCACTTTAAACATGCTAATTTTAGCTCTAAAACTGATGATCTACCTACAAATGTGAACTGACGTTCAAAAACTAAAACATTTGAAACGGACCATTTTTCACCTTTCTGAAGCATGACGTAATGGGGGGGGTGTTATCTCTTTTGTCAAAAATCACCTGTTTTTGCTTGAACATTAAATGCCTCCAAATGGTATTTAATTCACTTCCCAGACCACTGGAAGCATGAAAATCACTTTAAACATGCTAATTTTAGCTCTAAAACTGATGATCTACCTACAAATGTGAACTGACGTTCAAAAATAAAACATTTGAAACGGACCATTTTTCACCTTTATGAAGCATGACGTAATGGGGGGTGTTATCTCTTTTGTCAAAAATCACCTGTTTTTGCTTGAACATTAAATGCCTCCAAATGGTATTTAATTTACTTCCCGGGCCCCTGAAAGCATGAAATTCACTTTAAACATGCTAATTTTAGCTCTTAAACTGATGATCTACCTACAAATGTGAACTGACGTTCAAAAATAAAACATTTGAAACGGACCATTTTTCACCTTTCTGAAGCATGACGTAATGGGGGGGTGTTATCTCTTTTGTCAAAAATCACCTGTTTTTGCTTGACTATTAAATGCCTCCAAATGGTATTTAATTCACTTCCCGGGCCCCTGGAAGCATGAAAATCACTTTAAACATGCTAATTTTAGCTCTAAAACTGATGATCTACCTACAAATGTGAACTGACGTTCAAAAATAAAACATTTGAAAACGGACCCTTTTTCACCTTTCTGAAGCATGACGTAATGGGGGGGTGTTATCTCTTTTGTCAAAAATCATCTGTTTTTGCTTGAACATTAAATGCCTCCAACTGGTATTTAATTCACTTCCCGGGCCCCTGGAAGCATGAAAATCACTTTAAACATGCTAATTTTAGCTCTTAAACTGATGATCTACCTACAAATGTGAACTGACGTTCAAAAAAAAAAAAAGAAAACGGACCATTTTTCACCTTTCTGAAGCATGACGTAATGGGGGGGTGTTATCTCTTTTGTCAAAAATCACCTGTTTTTGCTTGAACATTAAATGC
This sequence comes from Lissotriton helveticus, assembly GCF_964261635.1. Taxonomy (NCBI): domain Eukaryota; kingdom Metazoa; phylum Chordata; class Amphibia; order Caudata; family Salamandridae; genus Lissotriton; species Lissotriton helveticus. The sequence goes on from NC_136073.1 coordinate 715,488,826, forward strand.
CTCCAAATGGTATTTAATTCACTTCCCGGACCCCTAGAAGCATGAAAATCTCCTTAAACATGCTAATTTTAGCTCTAAAACTGATGATCTACCTACAAATGTGAACTGACGTTCAAAAATAAAACATTTGAAACGGACCATTTTTCACCTTTATGAAGCATGACGTAATGGGGGGGTGTTATCTCTTTTGTCAAAAATCACCTGTTTTTGCTTGAACATTAAATGCCTCAAAAGGTATTTAATTCACTTCCCGGGCCCATGGAAGCATGAAAATCACTTTAAACATGCTAATTTTAGCTCTTAAACTGATGATCTACCTACAAATGTGAACTGACGTTCAAAAATAAAACATTTGAAACGGACCATTTTTCACCTTTATGAAGCATGACGTAATGGGGGGGTGTTATCTCTTTTGTCAAAAATCACCTGTTTTTGCTTGAACATTAAATGCCTCCAAATGGTATTTAATTTACTTCCCGGGCCCCTGGAAGCATGAAAATCACTTTAAACATGCTAATTTTAGCTCTTAAACTGATGATCTACCTACAAATGTGAACTGACGTTCAAAAATAAAACACTTGAAACGGACCATTTTTCACCTTTCTGAAGCAAGACGTAATGGGGGGGTGTTATCTCTTTTGTCAAAAATCACCGGTTTTTGCTTGAACATTAAATGCCTCCAAATGGTATTTAATTCACTTCCCGGGCCCCTGGAAGCATGAAAATCACTTTAAACATGCTAATTTTAGCTCTTAAACTGATGATCTACCTACAAATGTGAACTGACGTTCAAAAATAAAACATTTGAAACGGACCATTTTTCCCCTTTCTGAAGCATGAAGTAATGGGGGGGTGTTATCTCTTTTGTCAAACATCACCTGTTTTTGCTTGAACATTAAATGCCTCCAAATGGTATTTAATTCACTTCCCGGGCCCCTGGAAGCATGAAAATCACTTTAAACATGCTAATTTTAGCTCTTAAACTGATGATCTACCTACAAATGTGAACTGACGTTCAAAAATAAAACACTTGAAACGGACCATTTTTCACCTTTCTGAAGCAAGACGTAATGGGGGGGTGTTATCTCTTTTGTCAAAAATCACCGGTTTTTGCTTGAACATTAAATGCCTCCAAATGGTATTTAATTCACTTCCCGGGCCCCTGGAAGCATGAAAATCACTTTAAACATGCTAATTTTAGCTCTTAAACTGATGATCTACCTACAAATGTGAACTGACGTTCAAAAATAAAACATTTGAAACGGACCATTTTTCACCTTTCTGAAGCATGAAGTAATGGGGGGGTGTTATCTCTTTTGTCAAACATCACCTGTTTTTGCTTGAACATTAAATGCCTCCAAATGGTATTTAATTCACTTCCCAGACCACTGGAAGCATGAAAATCACTTTAAACATGCTAATTTTAGCTCTTAAACTGATGAACTACCTACAAATGTGAACTGACGTTCAAAAATAAAACATTTGAAACGGACCATTTTTCACCTTTCTGAAGCATGACGTAATGGGGGGTGTTATCTCTTTTGTCAAAAATCACCTGTTTTTGCTTGAACATTAAATGCCTCAAAATGGTATTTTATTCACTTCCCGGGCCCCTGGAAGCATGAAAATCACTTTAAACATGCTAATTTTAGCTCTTAAACTGATGATCTACCTACAAATGTGAACTGACGTTCAAAAATAAAACATTTGAAACGGACCATTTTTCACCTTTCTGAAGCATGACGTAATGGGGGGGTGTTATCTCTTTTGTCAAAAATCACCTGTTTTTCCTTGAACATTAAATGCCTCCAAATGGTATTTAATTCACTTCCCGGGCCCCTGGAAGCATGAAAATCACTTTAAACATGCTAATTTTAGCTCTTAAACTGATGATCTACCTACAAATGTGAACTGACGTTCAAAAATAAAACATTTGAAATGGACCATTTTTCACCTTTCTGAAGCATGACGTAATGGGGGGGGTGTTATCTCTTTTGTCAAAAATCACCTGTTTTTGCTTGAACATTAAATGCCTCCAAATGGTATTTAATTCACTTCCCAGACCACTGGAAGCATGAAAATCACTTTAAACATGCTAATTTTAGCTCTAAAACTGATGATCTACCTACAAATGTGAACTGACGTTCAAAAACGAAAACATTTGAAACGGACCATTTTTCACCTTTCTGAAGCATGACGTAATGGGGGGGTGTTATCTCTTTTGTCAAAAATCACCTGTTTTTGCTTGAACATTAAATGCCTCCAAATGGTATTTAATTCACTTCCCAGACCACTGGAAGCATGAAAATCACTTTAAACATGCTAATTTTAGCTCTAAAACTGATGATCTACCTACAAATGTGAACTGACGTTCAAAAATAAAACATTTGAAACGGACCATTTTTCACCTTTCTGAAGCATGACGTAATGGGGGGGTGTTATCTCTTTTGTAAAAAATCACCTGTTTTTGCTTGAACATTAAATGCCTCCAAATGGTATTTAATTCACTTCCTGGGCCCCTGGAAGCATGAAAATCACTTTAAACATGCTAATTTTAGCTCTAAAACTGATGATCTACCTACAAATGTGAACTGACGTTCAAAAATAAAACATTTGAAACGGACCATTTTTCACCTTTATGAAGCATGACGTAATGGGGGGGGTGTTATCTCTTTTGTCAAAAATCACCTGTTTTTGCTTGAACATTAAATGCCTCCAAATGGTATTTAATTCACTTCCCGGGCCCCTGGAAGCATGAAAATCACTTTAAACATGCTCATTTTAGCTCTTAAACTGATGATCTACATACAAATGTGAACTGACGTTCAAAAATAAAACATTTGAAAACGGACCATTTTTCACCTTTCTGAAGCATGACGTAATGGGGGGGTGTTATCGCTTTTGTCAAAAATCACCTGTTTTTGCTTGGACATTAAATGCCTCCAAATAGTATTTAATTCACTTCCCGGCCCCCTGGAAGCATGAAAATCACTTTAAACATGCTCATTTTAGCTCTTAAACTGATGATCTACCTACAAATGTGAACTGACGTTCAAAAATAAAACATTTGAAAACGGACCATTTTTTACCTTTCTGAAGCATGACTTAATGGGGGGGTGTTATCTCTTTTGTCAAAAATCACCTGTTTTTGCTTGAACATTAAATGCCTCCAAATGGTATTTAATTAACTTCCCGGGCCCCTGGAAGCATGAAAATCACTTTAAACATGCTCATTTTAGCTCTTAAACTGATGATCTACATACAAATGTGAACTGACGTTCAAAAATAAAACATATGAAACGGACCATTTTTCACCTTTATGAAGCATGACGTAATGGGGGGGTGTTATCTCTTTTGTCAAAAATCACCTGTTTTTGCTTGAACATTAAATGCCTCCAAATGGTATTTAATTCACTTCCCGGGCCCCTGGAAGCATGAAAATCACTTTAAACATGCTAATTTTAGCTCTTAAACTGATGATCTACCTACAAATGTGAACTGACGTTCAAAAATAAAACATTTGAAAACGGACCATTTTTCACCTTTTGAAGCATGACGTAATGGGGGGGTGTTATCTCTTTTGTCAAAAATCATCTGTTTTTGCTTGAACATTAAATGCCTCCAAATGATATTTAATTCACTTCCCGGGCCCCTGGAAGCATGAAAATCACTTTAAACATGCTAATTTTAGCTCTTAAACTGATGATCTACCTACAAATGTGAACTGATGTTCAAAAATAAAACACTTGAAACGGACCATTTTTCACCTTTCTGAAGCATGACGTAATGGGGGGGTGTTATCTCTTTTGTCAAAAATCACCTGTTTTTGCTTGAACATTAAATGCCTCCAAATGGTATTTAATTCACTTCCCGGACCCCTAGAAGCATGAAAATCTCCTTAAACATGCTAATTTTAGCTCTAAAACTGATGATCTACCTACAAATGTGAACTGACGTTCAAAAATAAAACATTTGAAACGGACCATTTTTCACCTTTATGAAGCATGACGTAATGGGGGGGTGTTATCTCTTTTGTCAAAAATCACCTGTTTTTGCTTGAACATTAAATGCCTCAAAAGGTATTTAATTCACTTCCCGGGCCCATGGAAGCATGAAAATCACTTTAAACATGCTAATTTTAGCTCTTAAACTGATGATCTACCTACAAATGTGAACTGACGTTCAAAAATAAAACATTTGAAACGGACCATTTTTCACCTTTATGAAGCATGACGTAATGGGGGGGTGTTATCTCTTTTGTCAAAAATCACCTGTTTTTGCTTGAACATTAAATGCCTCCAAATGGTATTTAATTTACTTCCCGGGCCCCTGGAAGCATGAAAATCACTTTAAACATGCTAATTTTAGCTCTTAAACTGATGATCTACCTACAAATGTGAACTGACGTTCAAAAATAAAACACTTGAAACGGACCATTTTTCACCTTTCTGAAGCAAGACGTAATGGGGGGGTGTTATCTCTTTTGTCAAAAATCACCGGTTTTTGCTTGAACATTAAATGCCTCCAAATGGTATTTAATTCACTTCCCGGGCCCCTGGAAGCATGAAAATCACTTTAAACATGCTAATTTTAGCTCTTAAACTGATGATCTACCTACAAATGTGAACTGACGTTCAAAAATAAAACATTTGAAACGGACCATTTTTCCCCTTTCTGAAGCATGAAGTAATGGGGGGGTGTTATCTCTTTTGTCAAACATCACCTGTTTTTGCTTGAACATTAAATGCCTCCAAATGGTATTTAATTCACTTCCCGGGCCCCTGGAAGCATGAAAATCACTTTAAACATGCTAATTTTAGCTCTTAAACTGATGATCTACCTACAAATGTGAACTGACGTTCAAAAATAAAACACTTGAAACGGACCATTTTTCACCTTTCTGAAGCAAGACGTAATGGGGGGGTGTTATCTCTTTTGTCAAAAATCACCGGTTTTTGCTTGAACATTAAATGCCTCCAAATGGTATTTAATTCACTTCCCGGGCCCCTGGAAGCATGAAAATCACTTTAAACATGCTAATTTTAGCTCTTAAACTGATGATCTACCTACAAATGTGAACTGACGTTCAAAAATAAAACATTTGAAACGGACCATTTTTCACCTTTCTGAAGCATGAAGTAATGGGGGGGTGTTATCTCTTTTGTCAAACATCACCTGTTTTTGCTTGAACATTAAATGCCTCCAAATGGTATTTAATTCACTTCCCAGACCACTGGAAGCATGAAAATCACTTTAAACATGCTAATTTTAGCTCTTAAACTGATGAACTACCTACAAATGTGAACTGACGTTCAAAAATAAAACATTTGAAACGGACCATTTTTCACCTTTCTGAAGCATGACGTAATGGGGGGTGTTATCTCTTTTGTCAAAAATCACCTGTTTTTGCTTGAACATTAAATGCCTCAAAATGGTATTTTATTCACTTCCCGGGCCCCTGGAAGCATGAAAATCACTTTAAACATGCTAATTTTAGCTCTTAAACTGATGATCTACCTACAAATGTGAACTGACGTTCAAAAATAAAACATTTGAAACGGACCATTTTTCACCTTTCTGAAGCATGACGTAATGGGGGGGTGTTATCTCTTTTGTCAAAAATCACCTGTTTTTCCTTGAACATTAAATGCCTCCAAATGGTATTTAATTCACTTCCCGGGCCCCTGGAAGCATGAAAATCACTTTAAACATGCTAATTTTAGCTCTTAAACTGATGATCTACCTACAAATGTGAACTGACGTTCAAAAATAAAACATTTGAAATGGACCATTTTTCACCTTTCTGAAGCATGACGTAATGGGGGGGGTGTTATCTCTTTTGTCAAAAATCACCTGTTTTTGCTTGAACATTAAATGCCTCCAAATGGTATTTAATTCACTTCCCAGACCACTGGAAGCATGAAAATCACTTTAAACATGCTAATTTTAGCTCTAAAACTGATGATCTACCTACAAATGTGAACTGACGTTCAAAAACGAAAACATTTGAAACGGACCATTTTTCACCTTTCTGAAGCATGACGTAATGGGGGGGTGTTATCTCTTTTGTCAAAAATCACCTGTTTTTGCTTGAACATTAAATGCCTCCAAATGGTATTTAATTCACTTCCCAGACCACTGGAAGCATGAAAATCACTTTAAACATGCTAATTTTAGCTCTAAAACTGATGATCTACCTACAAATGTGAACTGACGTTCAAAAATAAAACATTTGAAACGGACCATTTTTCACCTTTCTGAAGCATGACGTAATGGGGGGGTGTTATCTCTTTTGTAAAAAATCACCTGTTTTTGCTTGAACATTAAATGCCTCCAAATGGTATTTAATTCACTTCCTGGGCCCCTGGAAGCATGAAAATCACTTTAAACATGCTAATTTTAGCTCTAAAACTGATGATCTACCTACAAATGTGAACTGACGTTCAAAAATAAAACATTTGAAACGGACCATTTTTCACCTTTATGAAGCATGACGTAATGGGGGGGGTGTTATCTCTTTTGTCAAAAATCACCTGTTTTTGCTTGAACATTAAATGCCTCCAAATGGTATTTAATTCACTTCCCGGGCCCCTGGAAGCATGAAAATCACTTTAAACATGCTCATTTTAGCTCTTAAACTGATGATCTACATACAAATGTGAACTGACGTTCAAAAATAAAACATTTGAAAACGGACCATTTTTCACCTTTCTGAAGCATGACGTAATGGGGGGGTGTTATCGCTTTTGTCAAAAATCACCTGTTTTTGCTTGGACATTAAATGCCTCCAAATAGTATTTAATTCACTTCCCGGCCCCCTGGAAGCATGAAAATCACTTTAAACATGCTCATTTTAGCTCTTAAACTGATGATCTACCTACAAATGTGAACTGACGTTCAAAAATAAAACATTTGAAAACGGACCATTTTTTACCTTTCTGAAGCATGACTTAATGGGGGGGTGTTATCTCTTTTGTCAAAAATCACCTGTTTTTGCTTGAACATTAAATGCCTCCAAATGGTATTTAATTAACTTCCCGGGCCCCTGGAAGCATGAAAATCACTTTAAACATGCTCATTTTAGCTCTTAAACTGATGATCTACATACAAATGTGAACTGACGTTCAAAAATAAAACATTTGAAACGGACCATTTTTCACCTTTATGAAGCATGACGTAATGGGGGGGTGTTATCTCTTTTGTCAAAAATCACCTGTTTTTGCTTGAACATTAAATGCCTCCAAATGGTATTTAATTCACTTCCCGGGCCCCTGGAAGCATGAAAATCACTTTAAACATGCTAATTTTAGCTCTTAAACTGATGATCTACCTACAAATGTGAACTGACGTTCAAAAATAAAACATTTGAAAACGGACCATTTTTCACCTTTTGAAGCATGACGTAATGGGGGGGTGTTATCTCTTTTGTCAAAAATCATCTGTTTTTGCTTGAACATTAAATGCCTCCAAATGATATTTAATTCACTTCCCGGGCCCCTGGAAGCATGAAAATCACTTTAAACATGCTAATTTTAGCTCTTAAACTGATGATCTACCTACAAATGTGAACTGATGTTCAAAAATAAAACACTTGAAACGGACCATTTTTCACCTTTCTGAAGCATGACGTAATGGGGGGGTGTTATCTCTTTTGTCAAAAATCACCTGTTTGTGCATGAACATTAAATGCCTCCAAATGGTATTTAATTCACTTCCCGGGCCCCTGGAAGCATGAAAATCACTTTAAACATGCAAATTTTAGCTCTTAAACTGATGATCTACCTACAAATGTGAACTGACGTTCAAAAATAAAACATTTGAAAACGGACCATTTTTCACCTTTCTGAAGCATGACTTAATGGGGGGGTGTTATCTCTTTTGTCAAAAATCACCTGTTTTTGCTTGAACATTAAATGCCTCCAAATGGTATTTAATTAACTTCCCGGGCCCCTGGAAGCATGAAAATCACTTTAAACATGCTCATTTTAGCTCTTAAACTGATGATCTACATACAAATGTGAACTGACGTTCAAAAATAAAACATTTGAAACGGACCATTTTTCACCTTTATGAAGCATGACGTAATGGGGGGGTGTTATCTCTTTTGTCAAAAATCACCTGTTTTGCTTGAACATTAAATGCCTCCAAATGGTATTTAATTTACTTCCCGGGCCCCTGGAAGCATGAAAATCACTTTAAACATGCTAATTTTAGCTCTTAAACTGATGATCTACCTACAAATGTGAACTGACGTTCAAAAATAAAACATTTGAAACGGACCATTTTTCACCTTTCTGAAGCATGACGTAATGGGGGGGTGTTATCTCTTTTGTCAAAAAAACTTGTTTTTGCTTGAACATTAAATGCCTCCAAATGGTATTTAATTCACTTCCCGGGCCCCTGGAAGCATGAAAATCACTTTAAACATGCTAATTTTAGCTCTGAAACTGATGATCTACCTACAAATGTGAACTGACGTTCAAAAATAAAACATTTGAAAACGGACCCTTTTTCACCTTTCTGAAGCATGACGTAATGGGGGGGTGTTATCTCTTTTGTCAAAAATCATCTGTTTTTGCTTGAACATTAAATGCCTCCAAATGGTATTTAATTCACTTCCCGGGCCCCTGGAAGCATGAAAATCACTTTAAACATGCTCATTTTAGCTCTTAAACTGATGATCTACATACAAATGTGAACTGACGTTCAAAAATAAAACATTTGAAACGGACCATTTTTCACCTTTCTGAAGCATGAAGTAATGGGGGGGTGTTATCTCTTTTGTCAAACATCACCTGTTTTTGCTTGAACATTAAATGCCTCCAAATGGTATTTAATTCACTTCCCAGACCACTGGAAGCATGAAAATCACTTTAAACATGCTAATTTTAGCTCTTAAACTGATGAACTACCTACAAATGTGAACTGACGTTCAAAAATAAAACATTTGAAACGGACCATTTTTCACCTTTCTGAAGCATGACGTAATGGGGGGTGTTATCTCTTTTGTCAAAAATCACCTGTTTTTGCTTGAACATTAAATGCCTCAAAATGGTATTTTATTCACTTCCCGGGCCCCTGGAAGCATGAAAATCACTTTAAACATGCTAACTTTAGCTCTTAAACTGATGATCTACCTACAAATGTGAACTGACGTTCAAAAATAAAACATTTGAAACGGACCATTTTTCACCTTTCTGAAGCATGACGTAATGGGGGGGTGTTATCTCTTTTGTCAAAAATCACCTGTTTTTCCTTGAACATTAAATGCCTCCAAATGGTATTTAATTCACTTCCCGGGCCCCTGGAAGCATGAAAATCACTTTAAACATGCTAATTTTAGCTCTTAAACTGATGATCTACCTACAAATGTGAACTGACGTTCAAAAATAAAACATTTGAAATGGACCATTTTTCACCTTTCTGAAGCATGACGTAATGGGGGGGTGTTATCTCTTTTGTCAAAAATCACCTGTTTTTGCTTGAACATTAAATGCCTCCAAATGGTATTTAATTCACTTCCCGGGCCCCTGGAAGCATGAAAATCACTTTAAACATGCTAATTTTAGCTCTTAAACTGATGATCTACCTACAAATGTGAACTGACGTTCAAAAATAAAACATTTGAAATGGACCATTTTTCACCTTTCTGAAGCATGACGTAATGGGGGGGGTGTTATCTCTTTTGTCAAAAATCACCTGTTTTTGCTTGAACATTAAATGCCTCCAAATGGTATTTAATTCACTTCCCAGACCACTGGAAGCATGAAAATCACTTTAAACATGCTAATTTTAGCTCTAAAACTGATGATCTACCTACAAATGTGAACTGACGTTCAAAAACTAAAACATTTGAAACGGACCATTTTTCACCTTTCTGAAGCATGACGTAATGGGGGGGTGTTATCTCTTTTGTCAAAAATCACCTGTTTTTGCTTGAACATTAAATGCCTCCAAATGGTATTTAATTCACTTCCCAGACCACTGGAAGCATGAAAATCACTTTAAACATGCTAATTTTAGCTCTAAAACTGATGATCTACCTACAAATGTGAACTGACGTTCAAAAATAAAACATTTGAAACGGACCATTTTTCACCTTTCTGAAGCATGACGTAATGGGGGGGTGTTATCTCTTTTGTAAAAAATCACCTGTTTTTGCTTGAACATTAAATGCCTCCAAATGGTATTTAATTCACTTCCTGGGCCCCTGGAAGCATGAAAATCACTTTAAACATGCTAATTTTAGCTCTAAAACTGATGATCTACCTACAAATGTGAACTGACGTTCAAAAATAAAACATTTGAAACGGACCATTTTTCACCTTTATGAAGCATGACGTAATGGGGGGGGTGTTATCTCTTTTGTCAAAAATCACCTGTTTTTGCTTGAACATTAAATGCCTCCAAATGGTATTTAATTCACTTCCCGGGCCCCTGGAAGCATGAAAATCACTTTAAACATGCTCATTTTAGCTCTTAAACTGATGATCTACATACAAATGTGAACTGACGTTCAAAAATAAAACATTTGAAAACGGACCATTTTTCACCTTTCTGAAGCATGACGTAATGGGGGGGTGTTATCGCTTTTGTCAAAAATCACCTGTTTTTGCTTGGACATTAAATGCCTCCAAATAGTATTTAATTCACTTCCCGGCCCCCTGGAAGCATGAAAATCACTTTAAACATGCTCATTTTAGCTCTTAAACTGATGATCTACCTACAAATGTGAACTGACGTTCAAAAATAAAACATTTGAAAACGGACCATTTTTTACCTTTCTGAAGCATGACTTAATGGGGGGGTGTTATCTCTTTTGTCAAAAATCACCTGTTTTTGCTTGAACATTAAATGCCTCCAAATGGTATTTAATTAACTTCCCGGGCCCCTGGAAGCATGAAAATCACTTTAAACATGCTCATTTTAGCTCTTAAACTGATGATCTACATACAAATGTGAACTGACGTTCAAAAATAAAACATTTGAAACGGACCATTTTTCACCTTTATGAAGCATGACGTAATGGGGGGGGTGTTATCTCTTTTGTCAAAAATCACCTGTTTTTGCTTGAACATTAAATGCCTCCAAATGGTATTTAATTCACTTCCCGGGCCCCTGGAAGCATGAAAATCACTTTAAACATGCTAATTTTAGCTCTTAAACTGATGATCTACCTACAAATGTGAACTGACGTTCAAAAATAAAACATTTGAAAACGGACCATTTTTCACCTTTTGAAGCATGACGTAATGGGGGGGTGTTATCTCTTTTGTCAAAAATCATCTGTTTTTGCTTGAACATTAAATGCCTCCAAATGATATTTAATTCACTTCCCGGGCCCCTGGAAGCATGAAAATCACTTTAAACATGCTAATTTTAGCTCTTAAACTGATGATCTACCTACAAATGTGAACTGATGTTCAAAAATAAAACACTTGAAACGGACCATTTTTCACCTTTCTGAAGCATGACGTAATGGGGGGGTGTTATCTCTTTTGTCAAAAATCACCTGTTTGTGCATGAACATTAAATGCCTCCAAATGGTATTTAATTCACTTCCCGGGCCCCTGGAAGCATGAAAATCACTTTAAACATGCAAATTTTAGCTCTTAAACTGATGATCTACCTACAAATGTGAACTGACGTTCAAAAATAAAACATTTGAAAACGGACCATTTTTCACCTTTCTGAAGCATGACTTAATGGGGGGGTGTTATCTCTTTTGTCAAAAATCACCTGTTTTTGCTTGAACATTAAATGCCTCCAAATGGTATTTAATTAACTTCCCGGGCCCCTGGAAGCATGAAAATCACTTTAAACATGCTCATTTTAGCTCTTAAACTGATGATCTACATACAAATGTGAACTGACGTTCAAAAATAAAACATTTGAAACGGACCATTTTTCACCTTTATGAAGCATGACGTAATGGGGGGGTGTTATCTCTTTTGTCAAAAATCACCTGTTTTGCTTGAACATTAAATGCCTCCAAATGGTATTTAATTTACTTCCCGGGCCCCTGGAAGCATGAAAATCACTTTAAACATGCTAATTTTAGCTCTTAAACTGATGATCTACCTACAAATGTGAACTGACGTTCAAAAATAAAACATTTGAAACGGACCATTTTTCACCTTTCTGAAGCATGACGTAATGGGGGGGTGTTATCTCTTTTGTCAAAAAAACTTGTTTTTGCTTGAACATTAAATGCCTCCAAATGGTATTTAATTCACTTCCCGGGCCCCTGGAAGCATGAAAATCACTTTAAACATGCTAATTTTAGCTCTGAAACTGATGATCTACCTACAAATGTGAACTGACGTTCAAAAATAAAACATTTGAAAACGGACCCTTTTTCACCTTTCTGAAGCATGACGTAATGGGGGGGTGTTATCTCTTTTGTCAAAAATCATCTGTTTTTGCTTGAACATTAAATGCCTCCAAATGGTATTTAATTCACTTCCCGGGCCCCTGGAAGCATGAAAATCACTTTAAACATGCTCATTTTAGCTCTTAAACTGATGATCTACATACAAATGTGAACTGACGTTCAAAAATAAAACATTTGAAACGGACCATTTTTCACCTTTCTGAAGCATGAAGTAATGGGGGGGTGTTATCTCTTTTGTCAAACATCACCTGTTTTTGCTTGAACATTAAATGCCTCCAAATGGTATTTAATTCACTTCCCAGACCACTGGAAGCATGAAAATCACTTTAAACATGCTAATTTTAGCTCTTAAACTGATGAACTACCTACAAATGTGAACTGACGTTCAAAAATAAAACATTTGAAACGGACCATTTTTCACCTTTCTGAAGCATGACGTAATGGGGGGTGTTATCTCTTTTGTCAAAAATCACCTGTTTTTGCTTGAACATTAAATGCCTCAAAATGGTATTTTATTCACTTCCCGGGCCCCTGGAAGCATGAAAATCACTTTAAACATGCTAACTTTAGCTCTTAAACTGATGATCTACCTACAAATGTGAACTGACGTTCAAAAATAAAACATTTGAAACGGACCATTTTTCACCTTTCTGAAGCATGACGTAATGGGGGGGTGTTATCTCTTTTGTCAAAAATCACCTGTTTTTCCTTGAACATTAAATGCCTCCAAATGGTATTTAATTCACTTCCCGGGCCCCTGGAAGCATGAAAATCACTTTAAACATGCTAATTTTAGCTCTTAAACTGATGATCTACCTACAAATGTGAACTGACGTTCAAAAATAAAACATTTGAAATGGACCATTTTTCACCTTTCTGAAGCATGACGTAATGGGGGGGTGTTATCTCTTTTGTCAAAAATCACCTGTTTTTGCTTGAACATTAAATGCCTCCAAATGGTATTTAATTCACTTCCCGGGCCCCTGGAAGCATGAAAATCACTTTAAACATGCTAATTTTAGCTCTTAAACTGATGATCTACCTACAAATGTGAACTGACGTTCAAAAATAAAACATTTGAAAACGGACCATTTTTCACCTTTCTGAAGCATGAAGTAATGGGGGGGTGTTATCTCTTTTGTCAAAAATCACCTGTTTTTGCTTGAACATTAAATGCCTCCAAATGGTATTTAATTCACTTCCCAGACCACTGGAAGCATGAAAATCACTTTAAACATGCTAATTTTAGCTCTAAAACTGATGATCTACCTACAAATGTGAACTGACGTTCAAAAACTAAAACATTTGAAACGGACCATTTTTCACCTTTCTGAAGCATGACGTAATGGGGGGGTGTTATCTCTTTTGTCAAAAATCACCTGTTTTTGCTTGAACATTAAATGCCTCCAAATGGTATTTAATTCACTTCCCAGACCACTGGAAGCATGAAAATCACTTTAAACATGCTAATTTTAGCTCTAAAACTGATGATCTACCTACAAATGTGAACTGACGTTCAAAAATAAAACATTTGAAACGGACCATTTTTCACCTTTCTGAAGCATGACGTAATGGGGGGGTGTTATCTCTTTTGTAAAAAATCACCTGTTTTTGCTTGAACATTAAATGCCTCCAAATGGTATTTAATTCACTTCCTGGGCCCCTGGAAGCATGAAAATCACTTTAAACATGCTAATTTTAGCTCTAAAACTGATGATCTACCTACAAATGTGAACTGACGTTCAAAAATAAAACATTTGAAACGGACCATTTTTCACCTTTATGAAGCATGACGTAATGGGGGGGGTGTTATCTCTTTTGTCAAAAATCACCTGTTTTTGCTTGAACATTAAATGCCTCCAAATGGTATTTAATTCACTTCCCGGGCCCCTGGAAGCATGAAAATCACTTTAAACATGCTCATTTTAGCTCTTAAACTGATGATCTACATACAAATGTGAACTGACGTTCAAAAATAAAACATTTGAAAACGGACCATTTTTCACCTTTCTGAAGCATGACGTAATGGGGGGGTGTTATCGCTTTTGTCAAAAATCACCTGTTTTTGCTTGGACATTAAATGCCTCCAAATAGTATTTAATTCACTTCCCGGCCCCCTGGAAGCATGAAAATCACTTTAAACATGCTCATTTTAGCTCTTAAACTGATGATCTACCTACAAATGTGAACTGACGTTCAAAAATAAAACATTTGAAAACGGACCATTTTTCACCTTTCTGAAGCATGACTTAATGGGGGGGTGTTATCTCTTTTGTCAAAAATCACCTGTTTTTGCTTGAACATTAAATGCCTCCAAATGGTATTTAATTAACTTCCCGGGCCCCTGGAAGCATGAAAATCACTTTAAACATGCTCATTTTAGCTCTTAAACTGATGATCTACATACAAATGTGAACTGACGTTCAAAAATAAAACATTTGAAACGGACCATTTTTCACCTTTATGAAGCATGACGTAATGGGGGGGTGTTATCTCTTTTGTCAAAAATCACCTGTTTTTGCTTGAACATTAAATGCCTCCAAATGGTATTTAATTCACTTCCCGGGCCCCTGGAAGCATGAAAATCACTTTAAACATGCTAATTTTAGCTCTTAAACTGATGATCTACCTACAAATGTGAACTGACGTTCAAAAATAAAACATTTGAAAACGGACCATTTTTCACCTTTTGAAGCATGACGTAATGGGGGGGTGTTATCTCTTTTGTCAAAAATCATCTGTTTTTGCTTGAACATTAAATGCCTCCAAATGATATTTAATTCACTTCCCGGGCCCCTGGAAGCATGAAAATCACTTTAAACATGCTAATTTTAGCTCTTAAACTGATGATCTACCTACAAATGTGAACTGATGTTCAAAAATAAAACACTTGAAACGGACCATTTTTCACCTTTCTGAAGCATGACGTAATGGGGGGGTGTTATCTCTTTTGTCAAAAATCACCTGTTTGTGCATGAACATTAAATGCCTCCAAATGGTATTTAATTCACTTCCCGGGCCCCTGGAAGCATGAAAATCACTTTAAACATGCAAATTTTAGCTCTTAAACTGATGATCTACCTACAAATGTGAACTGACGTTCAAAAATAAAACATTTGAAAACGGACCATTTTTCACCTTTCTGAAGCATGACTTAATGGGGGGGTGTTATCTCTTTTGTCAAAAATCACCTGTTTTTGCTTGAACATTAAATGCCTCCAAATGGTATTTAATTAACTTCCCGGGCCCCTGGAAGCATGAAAATCACTTTAAACATGCTCATTTTAGCTCTTAAACTGATGATCTACATACAAATGTGAACTGACGTTCAAAAATAAAACATTTGAAACGGACCATTTTTCACCTTTATGAAGCATGACATAATGGGGGGGTGTTATCTCTTTTGTCAAAAATCACCTGTTTTGCTTGAACATTAAATGCCTCCAAATGGTATTTAATTTACTTCCCGGGCCCCTGGAAGCATGAAAATCACTTTAAACATGCTAATTTTAGCTCTTAAACTGATGATCTACCTACAAATGTGAACTGACGTTCAAAAATAAAACATTTGAAACGGACCATTTTTCACCTTTCTGAAGCATGACGTAATGGGGGGGTGTTATCTCTTTTGTCAAAAAAACTTGTTTTTGCTTGAACATTAAATGCCTCCAAATGGTATTTAATTCACTTCCCGGGCCCCTGGAAGCATGAAAATCACTTTAAACATGCTAATTTTAGCTCTGAAACTGATGATCTACCTACAAATGTGAACTGACGTTCAAAAATAAAATATTTGAAAACGGACCCTTTTTCACCTTTCTGAAGCATGACGTAATGGGGGGGTGTTATCTCTTTTGTCAAAAATCATCTGTTTTTGCTTGAACATTAAATGCCTCCAAATGGTATTTAATTCACTTCCCGGGCCCCTGGAAGCATGAAAATCACTTTAAACATGCTCATTTTAGCTCTTAAACTGATGATCTACATACAAATGTGAACTGACGTTCAAAAATAAAACATTTGAAAACGGACCATTTTTCACCTTTCTGAAGCATGACGTAATGGGGGGGGTGTTATCTCTTTTGTCAAAAATCACCTGTTTTTGCTTGAACATTAAATGCCTCCAAATGGTATTTAATTCACTTCCCGGGCCCCTGGAAGCATGAAAATCACTTTACACATGCTAATTTTAGCTCTTAAACTGATGATCTACCTACAAATGTGAACTGACGTTCAAAAATAAAACATTTGAAAACGGACCATTTTTCACCTTTCTGAAGCATGACGTAATGGGGGGGTGTTATCTCTTTTGTCAAAAATCACCTGTTTTTGCTTGAACATTAAATGCCTCCAAATGGTATTTAATTCACTTCCCGGACCCCTGGAAGCATGAAAATCACTTTCAACATGCTAATTTTAACTCTTAAACTGATGATCTACCTACAAATGTGAACTGACGTTCAAAAATAAAACATTTGAAACGGACCATTTTTCACCTTTCTGAAGCATGACGTAATGGGGGGGGGGTGTTATCTCTTTTGTCAAAAATCACCTGTTTTTGCTTGAACATTAAATGCCTCCAAATGGTATTTAATTCACTTCCCGGACCCCTGGAAGCATGAAAATCACTTTAAACATGCTAATTTTAGCTCTAAAACTGATGATCTACCTACAAATGTGAACTGACGTTCTAAAATAAAACATTTGAAACGGACCATTTTTCACCTTTATGAAGCATGACGTAATGGGGGGGTGTTATCTCTTTTGTCAAAAATCACCTGTTTTTGCTTGAACATTAAATGCCTCCAAATGGTATTTAATTCACTTCCCGGGCCCCTGGAAGCATGAAAATCACTTTAAACATGCTAATTTTAGCTCTTAAACTGATGATCTTCCTACAAATGTGAACTGACGTTCAAAAATAAAACATTTGAAAATGGACCATTTTTCACCTTTCTGAAGCATGACGTAATGGGGGGGATGTTATCTCTTTAGTCAAAAATCAACTGTTTTTGCTTGAACATTAAATGCCTCCAAATGGTATTTAATTCACTTCCCGGGCCCCTGGAAGCATGAAAATCACTTTAAACATGCTCATTTTAGCTCTTAAACTGATGATCTACATACAAATGTGAACTGACGTTCAAAAATAAAACATTTGAAAACGGACCATTTTTCACCTTTCTGAAGCATGACGTAATGGGGGGGTGTTATCGCTTTTGTCAAAAATCACCTGTTTTTGCTTGGACATTAAATGCCTCCAAATAGTATTTAATTCACTTCCCGGCCCCCTGGAAGCATGAAAATCACTTTAAACATGCTCATTTTAGCTCTTAAACTGATGATCTACCTACAAATGTGAACTGACGTTCAAAAATAAAACATTTGAAAACGGACCATTTTTCACCTTTCTGAAGCATGACTTAATGGGGGGGTGTTATCTCTTTTGTCAAAAATCACCTGTTTTTGCTTGAACATTAAATGCCTCCAAATGGTATTTAATTAACTTCCCGGGCCCCTGGAAGCATGAAAATCACTTTAAACATGCTCATTTTAGCTCTTAAACTGATGATCTACATACAAATGTGAACTGACGTTCAAAAATAAAACATTTGAAACGGACCATTTTTCACCTTTATGAAGCATGACGTAATGGGGGGGTGTTATCTCTTTTGTCAAAAATCACCTGTTTTTGCTTGAACATTAAATGCCTCCAAATGGTATTTAATTCACTTCCCGGGCCCCTGGAAGCATGAAAATCACTTTAAACATGCTAATTTTAGCTCTTAAACTGATGATCTACCTACAAATGTGAACTGACGTTCAAAAATAAAACATTTGAAACGGACCATTTTTCATCTTTATGAAGCATGACGTAATGGGGTGGTGTTATCTCTTTTGTCAAAAATCACCTGTTTTTGCTTGAACATTAAATGCCTCCAAATGGTATTTAATTTACTTCCCGGGCCCCTGGAAGCATGAAAATCACTTTAAACATGCTCATTTTAGCTCTTAAACTGATGATCTACCTACAAATGTGAACTGACGTTCAAAAATAAAACATTTGAAAACGGACCATTTTTCACCTTTTGAAGCATGACGTAATGGGGGGGTGTTATCTCTTTTGTCAAAAATCATCTGTTTTTGCTTGAACATTAAATGCCTCCAAATGGTATTTAATTCACTTCCCGGGCCCCTGGAAGCATGAAAATCACTTTAAACATGCTAATTTTAGCTCTTAAACTGATGATCTACCTACAAATGTGAATTGACGTTCAAAAATAAAACATTTGAAACTGACCATTTTTCACCTTTATGAAGCATGACGTAATGGGGTGGTGTTATCTCTTTTGTCAAAAATCACCTGTTTTTGCTTGAACATTAAATGCCTCCAAATGGTATTTAATTTACTTCCCGGGCCCCTGGAAGCATGAAAATCACTTTAAACATGCTAATTTTAGCTCTTAAACTGATGATCTACCTACAAATGTGAACTGACGTTCAAAAATAAAACATTTGAAACGGACCATTTTTCACCTTTCTGAAGCATGACGTAATGGGGGGGGTGTTATCTCTTTTGTCAAAAATCACCTGTTTTTGCTTGAACATTAAATGCCTCCAAATGGTATTTAATTCACTTCCCGGGCCCCTGGAAGCATGAAAATCACTTTAAACATGCTAATTTTAGCTCTAAAACTGATGATCTACCTACAAATGTTAACTGACGTTCAAAAATAAAACATTTGAAAACGAACCATTTTTCACCTTTCTGAAGCATGACGTAATGGGGGGGTGTTATCTCTTTTGTCAAAAATCATCTGTTTTTGCTTGAACATTAAATGCCTCCAAATGGTATTTAATTCACTTCCCGGGCCCCTGGAAGCATGAAAATCACTTTACACATGCTAATTTTAGCTCTAAAACTGATGATCTACATACAAATGTGAACTGACGTTCAAAAATAAAACATTTGAAAACAGACCATTTTTCACCTTTCTGAAGCATGACGTAATGGGGGGGGGTGTCATTTCTTTTGTCAACAATCACCTGTTTTTGCTTGAACATTAAATGCCTCCAAATGGTATTTAATTCACTTCCCGGGCCCCTGGAAGCATGAAAATAACTTTAAACATGCTAATTTTAGCTCTTAAACTGATGATCTACCTACAAATGTGAACTGACGTTCAAAAATAAAACATTTGAAACGGACCATTTTTCACCTTTATGAAGCATGACGTAATGGGGGGGGTGTTATCTCTTTTGTCAAAAATCACCTGTTTTTGCTTGAACATTAAAGGCCTCCAAATGGTATTTAATTCACTTCCCGGGCCCCTGGAAGCATGAAAATCACTTTAAACATGCTAATTTTAGCTCTTAAACTGATGATCTACCTACAAATGTGAATTGACGTTCAAAAATAAAACATTTGAAACGGGCCATTTTTCACCTTTATGAAGCATGACGTAATGGGGTGGTGTTATCTCTTTTGTCAAAAATCACCTGTTTTTGCTTGAACATTAAATGCCTCCAAATGGTATTTAATTTACTTCCCGGGCCCCTGGAAGCATGAAAATCACTTTAAACATGCTAATTTTAGCTCTTAAACTGATGATCTACCTACAAATGTGAACTGACGTTCAAAAATAAAACATTTGAAACGGACCATTTTTCACCTTTCTGAAGCATGACGTAATGGGGGGGTGTTATCTCTTTTGTCAAAAATCACCTGTTTTTGCTTGAACAATAAATGCCTCCAAATGGTATTTAATTCACTTCCCGGGCACCTGGAAGCATGAAAATCACTTTAAACATGCTAATTTTAGCTCTAAAACTGATGATCTACCTACAAATGTGAACTGACGTTCAAAAATAAAACATTTGAAAACGGACCATTTTTCACCTTTCTGAAGCATGACGTAATGGGGGGTGTTATCTCTTTTGTCAAAAATCATCTGTTTTTGCTTGAACATTAAATGCCTCCAAATGGTATTTAATTCACTTCCCAGACCACTGGAAGCATGAAAATCACTTTAAACATGCTAATTTTAGCTCTTAAACTGATGAACTACCTACAAATGTGAACTGACGTTCAAAAATAAAACATTTGAAATGGACCATTTTTCACCTTTCTGAAGCATGACGTAATGGGGGGTGTTATCTCTTTTGTCAAAAATCACCTGTTTTTGCTTGAACATTAAATGCCTCCAAATGGTATTTAATTCACTTCCCGGGCCCCTGGAAGCATGAAAATCACTTTAAACATGCTAATTTTAGCTCTTAAACTGATGATCTACCTACAAATGTGAACTGATGTTCAAAAATAAAACATTTGAAACGGACCATTTTTCACCTTTCTGAAGCATGACGTAATGGGGGGGTGTTATCTCTTTTGTCAAAAATCACCTGTTTGTGCTTGAACATTAAATGCCTCCAAATGGTAATTAATTCACTTCCCGGGCCCCTGGAAGCATGAAAATCACTTTAAACATGCAAATGTTAGCTCTTAAACTGATGATCTACCTACAAATGTGAACTGACGTTCAAAAATAAAACATTTGAAATCGGACCATTTTTCACCTTTCTGAAGCATAAAGTAATGGGGGGGTGTTATCTCTTTTGTCAAAAATCACCTGTTTTTGCTTGAACATTAAATGCCTCCAAATGGTATTTAATTCACTTCCCAGACCACTGGAAGCATGAAAATCACTTTAAACATGCTAATTTTAGCTCTAAAACTGATGATCTACCTACAAATGTGAACTGACGTTCAAAAACGAAAACATTTGAAACGGACCATTTTTCACCTTTCTGAAGCATGACGTAATGGGGGGGGTGTTATCTCTTTTGTCAAAAATCACCTGTTTTTGCTTGAACATTAAATGCCTCCAAATGGTATTTAATTCACTTACCAGACCACTGGAAGCATGAAAATCACTTTAAACATGCTAATTTTAGCTCTAAAACTGATGATCTACCTACAAATGTGAACTGACGTTCAAAAATAAAACATTTGAAACGGACCATTTTTCACCTTTATGAAGCATGACGTAATGGGGGGTGTTATCTCTTTTGTCAAAAATCACCTGTTTTTGCTTGAACATTAAATGCCTCCAAATGGTATTTAATTTACTTCCCGGGCCCCTGGAAGCATGAAAATCACTTTAAACATGCTAATTTTAGCTCTTAAACTGATGATCTACCTACAAATGTGAACTGACGTTCAAAAATAAAACATTTGAAACGGACCATTTTTCACCTTTCTGAAGCATGACGTAATGGGGGGGTGTTATCTCTTTTGTCAAAAATCACCTGTTTTTGCTTGACTATTAAATGCCTCCAAATGGTATTTAATTCACTTCCCGGGCCCCTGGAAGCATGAAAATCACTTTAAACATGCTAATTTTAGCTCTAAAACTGATGATCTACCTACAAATGTGAACTGACGTTCAAAAATAAAACATTTGAAAACGGACCCTTTTTCACCTTTCTGAAGCATGACGTAATGGGGGGGTGTTATCTCTTTTGTCAAAAATCATCTGTTTTTGCTTGAACATTAAATGCCTCCAACTGGTATTTAATTTACTTCCCGGGCCCCTGGAAGCATGAAAATCACTTTAAACATGCTCATTTTAGCTCTTAAACTGATGATCTACATACAAATGTGAACTGACGTTCAAAAATAAAACATTTGAAAACGGACCATTTTTCACCTTTCTGAAGCATGACGTAATGGGGGGGTGTTATCTCTTTGGTCAAAAATCACCTGTTTTTGCTTGAACATTAAATGCCTCCAAATGGTATTTAATTCACTTAGCGGGCCCCTGGAAGCATGAAAATCACTTTAAACATGCTAATTTTAGCTCTTAAACTGATGATCTACCTACAAATGTGAACTGACGTTCAAAAATAAAACATTAGAAAACGGACCATTTTTCACCTTTCTGAAGCATGACGTAATGGGGGGGTGTTATCTCTTTTGTCAAAAATCACCTGTTTTTGCTTGAACATTAAATGCCTCCAAATGGTATTTAATTCACTTCCCGGACCCCTAGAAGCATGAAAATCTCCTTAAACATGCTAATTTTAGCTCTAAAACTGATGATCTACCTACAAATGTGAACTGACGTTCAAAAAAAAAACATTTCAAACAGACCATTTTTCACCTTTATGAAGCATGACGTAATGGGGGGGTGTTATCTCTTTTGTCAAAAATCACCTGTTTTTGCTTGAACATTAAATGCCTCAAATGGTATTTAATTCACTTCCCGGGCCCATGGAAGCATGAAAATCACTTTAAACATGCTAATTTTAGCTCTTAAACTGATGATCTACCTACAAATGTGAACTGACGTTCAAAAATAAAACATTTAAAACAGACCATTTTTCACCTTTATGAAGCATGACGTAATGGGGTGGTGTTATCTCTTTTGTCAAAAATCAACTGTTTTTGCTTGAACATTAAATGCCTCCAAATGGTATTTAATTTACTTCCTGGGCCCCTGGAAGCATGAAAATCACTTTAAACATGCTAATTTTAGCTCTTAAACTGATGATCTACCTACAAATGTGAACTGACGTTCAAAAATAAAACATTTGAAACGGACCATTTTTCACCTTTCTGAAGCATGACGTAATGGGGGGGTGTTATCTCTTTTGTCAAAAATCACCTGTTTTTGCTTGAACATTAAATGCCTCCAAATGGTATTTAATTCACTTCCCGGGCCCCTGGAAGCATGAAAATCACTTTAAACATGCTAATTTTAGCTCTAAAACTGATGATCTACCTAAAAACTGTGAACTGACGTTCAAAAATAAAACATTTGAAAACGGACCATTTTTCACCTTTCTGAAGCATGACGTAATGGGGGGTGTTATCTCTTTTGTCAAAAATCATCTGTTTTTGCTTGAACATTAAATGCCTCCAAATGGTATTTAATTCACTTCCCGGGCCCCTAGAAGCATGAAAATCACTTTACACATGCTAATTTTAGCTCTAAAACTGATGATCTACCTACAAATGTGAACTGATGTTCAAAAATAAAACATTTGAAACGGACCATTTTTCACCTTTATGAAGCATGATGTAATGGGGGGGTGTTATCTCTTTTGTCAAAAATCACCTGTTTTGCTTGAACATTAAATGCCTCCAAATGGTATTTAATTCACTTCCCGGGCCCCTGGAAGCATGAAAATCACTTTAAACATGCTAATTTTAGCTCTTACCCTGATGATCTACCTACAAATGTGAACTGACGTTCAAAAATAAAACACTTGAAACGGACCATTTTTCACCTTTCTGAAGCAAGACGTAATGGGGGGGGTGTTATCTCTTTTGTCAAAAATCACCTGTTTTTGCTTGAACATTAAATGCCTCCAAATGGTATTTAATTCACTTCCCGGGCCCCTGGAAGCATGAAAATCACTTTACACATGCTAATTTTAGCTCTAAAACTGATGATCTACATACAAATGTGAACTGACGTTCAAAAATAAAACATTTGAAAACAGACCATTTTTCACCTTTCTGAAGCATGACGTAATGGGGGGGGGTTTATCTCTTTTGTCAACAATCACCGGTTTTTGCTTGAACATTAAATGCCTCCAAATGGTATTTAATTCACTTCCCGGGCCCCTGGAAGCATGAAAATCACTTTAAACATGCTAATTTTAGCTCTTAAACTGATGATCTACCTACAAATGTGAACTGACGTTCAAAAATAAAACATTTGAAACGGACCATTTTTCACCTTTCTGAAGCATGAAGTAATGGGGGGGTGTTATCTCTTTTGTCAAACATCACCTGTTTTTGCTTGAACATTACATGCCTCCAAATGGTATTTAATTCACTTCCCAGACCACTGGAAGCATGAAAATCACTTTAAACATGCTAATTTTAGCTCTTAAACTGATGAACTACCTACAAATGTGAACTGACGTTCAAAAATAAAACATTTGAAACTGACCATTTTTCACCTTTCTGAAGCATGACGTAATGGGGGGTGTTATCTCTTTTGTCAAAAATCACCTGTTTTTGCTTGAACATTAAATGCCTCAAAATGGTATTTAATTCACTTCCCGGGCCCCTGGAAGCATGAAAATCACTTTAAACATGCTAATTTTAGCTCTTAAACTGATGATCTACCTACAAATGTGAACTGACGTTCAAAAATAAAACATTTGAAACGGACCATTTTCACCTTTATGAAGCATGACGTAATGGGGGGGTGTTATCTCTTTTGTCAAAAATCACCTGTTTTTGCTTGAACATTAAATGCCTCCAAATGGTATTTAATTTACTTCCCGGGCCCCTGGAAGCATGAAAATAACTTTAAACATGCTAATTTTAGCTCTTAAACTGATGATCTACCTACAAATGTGAACTGACGTTCAATAATAAAACATTTGAAACGGACCATTTTTCACCTTTCTGAAGCATGACGTAATGGGGGGGTGTTATCTCTTTTGTCAAAAATCACCTGTTTTTGCTTGAACATTAAATGCCTCCAAATGGTATTTAATTCACTTCCCGGGCCCCTGGAAGCATGAAAATCACTTTAAACATGCTAATTTTAGCTCGTAAACTGATGATCTACCTACAAATGTGAACTGACGTTCAAAAATAAAACATTTGAAAACGGACCCTTTTTCACCTTTCTGAAGCATGACGTAATGGGGGGGTGTTATCTCTTTTGTAAAAAATCATCTGTTTTTGCTTGAACATTAAATGCCTCCAACTGGTATTTAATTTACTTCCCGGGCCCCTGGAAGCATGAAAATCACTTTAAACATGCTCATTTTAGCTCTTAAACTGATGATCTACATACAAATGTGAACTGACGTTCAAAAATAAAACATTTGAAAACGGACCATTTTTCACCTTTCTGAAGCATGACGTAATGGGGGGGTGTTATCTCTTTGGTCAAAAATCACCTGTTTTTGCTTGAACATTAAATGCCTCCAAATGGTATTTAATTCACTTAGCGGGCCCCTGGAAGCATGAAAATCACTTTAAACATGCTAATTTTAGCTCTTAAACTGATGATCTACCTACAAATGTGAACTGACGTTCAAAAATAAAACATTAGAAAACGGACCATTTTTCACCTTTCTGAAGCATGACGTAATGGGGGGGTGTTATCTCTTTTGTCAAAAATCACCTGTTTTTGCTTGAACATTAAATGCCTCCAAATGGTATTTAATTCACTTCCCGGACCCCTAGAAGCATGAAAATCTCCTTAAACATGCTAATTTTAGCTCTAAAACTGATGATCTACCTACAAATGTGAACTGACGTTCAAAAAAAAAACATTTCAAACAGACCATTTTTCACCTTTATGAAGCATGACGTAATGGGGGGGTGTTATCTCTTTTGTCAAAAATCACCTGTTTTTGCTTGAACATTAAATGCCTCAAATGGTATTTAATTCACTTCCCGGGCCCATGGAAGCATGAAAATCACTTTAAACATGCTAATTTTAGCTCTTAAACTGATGATCTACCTACAAATGTGAACTGACGTTCAAAAATAAAACATTTAAAACAGACCATTTTTCACCTTTATGAAGCATGACGTAATGGGGTGGTGTTATCTCTTTTGTCAAAAATCAACTGTTTTTGCTTGAACATTAAATGCCTCCAAATGGTATTTAATTTACTTCCTGGGCCCCTGGAAGCATGAAAATCACTTTAAACATGCTAATTTTAGCTCTTAAACTGATGATCTACCTACAAATGTGAACTGACGTTCAAAAATAAAACATTTGAAACGGACCATTTTTCACCTTTCTGAAGCATGACGTAATGGGGGGGTGTTATCTCTTTTGTCAAAAATCACCTGTTTTTGCTTGAACATTAAATGCCTCCAAATGGTATTTAATTCACTTCCCGGGCCCCTGGAAGCATGAAAATCACTTTAAACATGCTAATTTTAGCTCTAAAACTGATGATCTACCTAAAAACTGTGAACTGACGTTCAAAAATAAAACATTTGAAAACGGACCATTTTTCACCTTTCTGAAGCATGACGTAATGGGGGGTGTTATCTCTTTTGTCAAAAATCATCTGTTTTTGCTTGAACATTAAATGCCTCCAAATGGTATTTAATTCACTTCCCGGGCCCCTAGAAGCATGAAAATCACTTTACACATGCTAATTTTAGCTCTAAAACTGATGATCTACCTACAAATGTGAACTGATGTTCAAAAATAAAACATTTGAAACGGACCATTTTTCACCTTTATGAAGCATGATGTAATGGGGGGGTGTTATCTCTTTTGTCAAAAATCACCTGTTTTGCTTGAACATTAAATGCCTCCAAATGGTATTTAATTCACTTCCCGGGCCCCTGGAAGCATGAAAATCACTTTAAACATGCTAATTTTAGCTCTTACCCTGATGATCTACCTACAAATGTGAACTGACGTTCAAAAATAAAACACTTGAAACGGACCATTTTTCACCTTTCTGAAGCAAGACGTAATGGGGGGGGTGTTATCTCTTTTGTCAAAAATCACCTGTTTTTGCTTGAACATTAAATGCCTCCAAATGGTATTTAATTCACTTCCCGGGCCCCTGGAAGCATGAAAATCACTTTACACATGCTAATTTTAGCTCTAAAACTGATGATCTACATACAAATGTGAACTGACGTTCAAAAATAAAACATTTGAAAACAGACCATTTTTCACCTTTCTGAAGCATGACGTAATGGGGGGGGGTTTATCTCTTTTGTCAACAATCACCGGTTTTTGCTTGAACATTAAATGCCTCCAAATGGTATTTAATTCACTTCCCGGGCCCCTGGAAGCATGAAAATCACTTTAAACATGCTAATTTTAGCTCTTAAACTGATGATCTACCTACAAATGTGAACTGACGTTCAAAAATAAAACATTTGAAACGGACCATTTTTCACCTTTCTGAAGCATGAAGTAATGGGGGGGTGTTATCTCTTTTGTCAAACATCACCTGTTTTTGCTTGAACATTACATGCCTCCAAATGGTATTTAATTCACTTCCCAGACCACTGGAAGCATGAAAATCACTTTAAACATGCTAATTTTAGCTCTTAAACTGATGAACTACCTACAAATGTGAACTGACGTTCAAAAATAAAACATTTGAAACTGACCATTTTTCACCTTTCTGAAGCATGACGTAATGGGGGGTGTTATCTCTTTTGTCAAAAATCACCTGTTTTTGCTTGAACATTAAATGCCTCAAAATGGTATTTAATTCACTTCCCGGGCCCCTGGAAGCATGAAAATCACTTTAAACATGCTAATTTTAGCTCTTAAACTGATGATCTACCTACAAATGTGAACTGACGTTCAAAAATAAAACATTTGAAACGGACCATTTTCACCTTTATGAAGCATGACGTAATGGGGGGGTGTTATCTCTTTTGTCAAAAATCACCTGTTTTTGCTTGAACATTAAATGCCTCCAAATGGTATTTAATTTACTTCCCGGGCCCCTGGAAGCATGAAAATAACTTTAAACATGCTAATTTTAGCTCTTAAACTGATGATCTACCTACAAATGTGAACTGACGTTCAATAATAAAACATTTGAAACGGACCATTTTTCACCTTTCTGAAGCATGACGTAATGGGGGGGTGTTATCTCTTTTGTCAAAAATCACCTGTTTTTGCTTGAACATTAAATGCCTCCAAATGGTATTTAATTCACTTCCCGGGCCCCTGGAAGCATGAAAATCACTTTAAACATGCTAATTTTAGCTCTTAAACTGATGATCTACCTACAAATGTGAACTGATGTTCAAAAATAAAACATTTGAAATGGACCATTTTTCACCTTTCTGAAGCATGACGTAATGGGGGGGTGTTATCTCTTTTGTCAAAAATCACCTGTTTTTGCTTGAACATTAAATGCCTCCAAATGGTATTTAATTCACTTCCCGGGCCCCTGGAAGCATGAAAATCATTTTAAACATGCTAATTTTAGCTCTTAAACTGATGATCTACCTACAAATGTGAACTGACGTTCAAAAATAAAACATTTGAAAACGGACCATTTTTCACCTTTCTGAAGCATGAAGTAATGGGGGGGTGTTATCTCTTTTGTCAAAAATCACCTGTTTTTGCTTGAACATTAAATGCCTCCAAATGGTATTTAATTCACTTCCCAGACCACTGGAAGCATGAAAATCACTTTAAACATGCTAATTTTAGCTCTAAAACTGATGATCTACCTACAAATGTGAACTGACGTTCAAAAACTAAAACATTTGAAACGGACCATTTTTCACCTTTCTGAAGCATGACGTAATGGGGGGGTGTTATCTCTTTTGTCAAAAATCACCTGTTTTTGCTTAAACATTAAATGCCTCCAAATGGTATTTAATTAACTTCCCAGACCACTGGAAGCATGAAAATCACTTTAAACATGCTAATTTTAGCTCTAAAACTGATGATCTACCTACAAATGTGAACTGACGTTCAAAAACTAAAACATTTGAAACGGACCATTTTTCACCTTTCTGAAGCATGACGTAATGGGGGGGTGTTATCTCTTTTGTCAAACATCACCTGTTTTTGCTTGAACATTACATGCCTCCAAATGGTATTTAATTCACTTCCCAGACCACTGGAAGCATGAAAATCACTTTAAACATGCTAATTTTAGCTCTTAAACTGATGAACTACCTACAAATGTGAACTGACGTTCAAAAATAAAACATTTGAAACTGACCATTTTTCACCTTTCTGAAGCATGACGTAATGGGGGGTGTTATCTCTTTTGTCAAAAATCACCTGTTTTTGCTTGAACATTAAATGCCTCAAAATGGTATTTAATTCACTTCCCGGGCCCCTGGAAGCATGAAAATCACTTTAAACATGCTAATTTTAGCTCTTAAACTGATGATCTACCTACAAATGTGAACTGACGTTCAAAAATAAAACATTTGAAACGGACCATTTTCACCTTTATGAAGCATGACGTAATGGGGGGGTGTTATCTCTTTTGTCAAAAATCACCTGTTTTTGCTTGAACATTAAATGCCTCCAAATGGTATTTAATTTACTTCCCGGGCCCCTGGAAGCATGAAAATAACTTTAAACATGCTAATTTTAGCTCTTAAACTGATGATCTACCTACAAATGTGAACTGACGTTCAATAATAAAACATTTGAAACGGACCATTTTTCACCTTTCTGAAGCATGACGTAATGGGGGGGTGTTATCTCTTTTGTCAAAAATCACCTGTTTTTGCTTGAACATTAAATGCCTCCAAATGGTATTTAATTCACTTCCCGGGCCCCTGGAAGCATGAAAATCACTTTAAACATGCTAATTTTAGCTCTTAAACTGATGATCTACCTACAAATGTGAACTGATGTTCAAAAATAAAACATTTGAAATGGACCATTTTTCACCTTTCTGAAGCATGACGTAATGGGGGGGTGTTATCTCTTTTGTCAAAAATCACCTGTTTTTGCTTGAACATTAAATGCCTCCAAATGGTATTTAATTCACTTCCCGGGCCCCTGGAAGCATGAAAATCACTTTAAACATGCTAATTTTAGCTCTTAAACGGATGATCTACCTACAAATGTGAACTGACGTTCAAAAATAAAACATTTGAAAACGGACCATTTTTCACCTTTCTGAAGCATGAAGTAATGGGGGGGTGTTATCTCTTTTGTCAAAAATCACCTGTTTTTGCTTGAACATTAAATGCCTCCAAATGGTATTTAATTCACTTCCCAGACCACTGGAAGCATGAAAATCACTTTAAACATGCTAATTTTAGCTCTAAAACTGATGATCTACCTACAAATGTGAACTGACGTTCAAAAACTAAAACATTTGAAACGGACCATTTTTCACCTTTCTGAAGCATGACGTAATGGGGGGGTGTTATCTCTTTTGTCAAAAATCACCTGTTTTTGCTTAAACATTAAATGCCTCCAAATGGTATTTAATTAACTTCCCAGACCACTGGAAGCATGAAAATCACTTTAAACATGCTAATTTTAGCTCTAAAACTGATGATCTACCTACAAATGTGAACTGACGTTCAAAAACTAAAACATTTGAAACGGACCATTTTTCACCTTTCTGAAGCATGACGTAATGGGGGGGTGTTATCTCTTTTGTCAAAAATCACCTGTTTTTGCTTGAACATTAAATGCCTCCAAATGGTATTTAATTCACTTCCTGGGCGCCTGGAAGCATGAAAATCACTTTAAAAATGCTAATTTTAGCTCTAAAACTGATGATCTACCTACAAATGTGAACTGACGTTCAAAAATAAAACATTTGAAAATGGACCATTTTTCACCTTTCTAAAGCATGACGTAATGGGGGGTGTTATCTCTTTTGTCAAAAATCATCTGTTTTTGCTAGAACATTAAATGCCTCCAAATGGTATTTAATTTACTTCCCGGGCCCCTGGAAGCATGAAAATCACTTTAAACATGCTAATTTTAGCTCTTAAACTGATGATCTACCTACAAATGTGAACTGACGTTCAAAAATAAAACATTTGAAAACGGACCATTTTTCACCTTTCTGAAGCATGACGTAATGGGGGGGTGTTATCTCTTTTGTCAAAAATCACCTGTTTTTGCTTGAACATTAAATGCCTCCAAATGGTATTTAATTCACTTCCCGGACCACTGGAAGCATGAAAATCACTTTAAACATGCTAATTTTAGCTCTAAAACTGATGATCTACCTACAAATGTGAACTGACGTTCAAAAATAAAACATTTGAAACGGATCATTTTTCACCTTTATGAAGCATGACGTAATGGGGGGTGTTATCTCTTTTGTCAAAAATCACCTGTTTTTGCTTGAACATTAAATGCCTCCAAATGGTATTTAATTTACTTCCCGGGCCCCTGGAAGCATGAAAATCACTTTAAACATGCTAATTTTAGCTCTTAAACTGATGATCTACCTACAAATGTGAACTGACGTTCAAAAATAAAACATTTGAAACGGACCATTTTTCACCTTTCTGAAGCATGACGTAATGGGGGGGTGTTATCTCTTTTGTCAAAAATCACCTGTTTTTGCTTGAACAATAAATGCCTCCAAATGGTATTTAATTCACTTCCCGGGCACCTGGAAGCATGAAAATCACTTTAAACATGCTAATTTTAGCTCTAAAACTGATGATCTACCTACAAATGTGAACTGACGTTCAAAAATAAAACATTTGAAAACGGACCATTTTTCACCTTTCTGAAGCATGACGTAATGGGGGGTGTTATCTCTTTTGTCAAAAATCATCTGTTTTTGCTTGAACATTAAATGCCTCCAAATGGTATTTAATTCACTTCCCGGGCCCCTGGAAGCATGAAAATCACTTTACACATGCTAATTTTAGCTCTAAAACTGATGATCTACCTACAAATGTGAACTGACGTTCAAAAATAAAACATTTGAAAACAGACCATTTTTCACCTTTCTGAAGCATGACGTAATGGGGGGGGGTTTATCTCTTTTGTCAACAATCACCGGTTTTTGCTTGAACATTAAATGCCTCCAAATGGTATTTAATTCACTTCCCGGGCCCCTGGAAGCATGAAAATCACTTTAAACATGCTAATTTTAGCTCTTAAACTGATGATCTACCTACAAATGTGAACTGACGTTCAAAAATAAAACATTTGAAACGGACCATTTTTCACCTTTCTGAAGCATGAAGTAATGGGGGGGTGTTATCTCTTTTGTCAAACATCACCTGTTTTTGCTTGAACATTACATGCCTCCAATTGGTATTTAATTCACTTCCCAGACCACTGGAACCATGAAAATCACTTTAAACATGCTAATTTTAGCTCTTAAACTGATGAACTACCTACAAATGTGAACTGACGTTCAAAAATAAAACATTTGAAACTGACCATTTTTCACCTTTCTGAAGCATGACGTAATGGGGGGTGTTATCTCTTTTGTCAAAAATCACCTGTTTTTGCTTGAACATTAAATGCCTCAAAATGGTATTTAATTCACTTCCCGGGCCCCTGGAAGCATGAAAATCACTTTAAACATGCTAATTTTAGCTCTTAAACTGATGATCTACCTACAAATGTGAACTGACGTTCAAAAATAAAACATTTGAAACGGACCATTTTCACCTTTATGAAGCATGACGTAATGGGGGGGTGTTATCTCTTTTGTCAAAAATCACCTGTTTTTGCTTGAACATTAAATGCCTCCAAATGGTATTTAATTTACTTCCCGGGCCCCTGGAAGCATGAAAATAACTTTAAACATGCTAATTTTAGCTCTTAAACTGATGATCTACCTACAAATGTGAACTGACGTTCAATAATAAAACATTTGAAACGGACCATTTTTCACCTTTCTGAAGCATGACGTAATGGGGGGGTGTTATCTCTTTTGTCAAAAATCACCTGTTTTTGCTTGAACATTAAATGCCTCCAAATGGTATTTAATTCACTTCCCGGGCCCCTGGAAGCATGAAAATCACTTTAAACATGCTAATTTTAGCTCTTAAACTGATGATCTACCTACAAATGTGAACTGATGTTCAAAAATAAAACATTTGAAATGGACCATTTTTCACCTTTCTGAAGCATGACGTAATGGGGGGGGTGTTATCTCTTTTGTCAAAAATCACCTGTTTTTGCTTGAACATTAAATGCCTCCAAATGGTATTTAATTCACTTCCCGGGCCCCTGGAAGCATGAAAATCACTTTAAACATGCTAATTTTAGCTCTTAAACTGATGATCTACCTACAAATGTGAACTGACGTTCAAAAATAAAACATTTGAAAACGGACCATTTTTCACCTTTCTGAAGCATGAAGTAATGGGGGGGTGTTATCTCTTTTGTCAAAAATCACCTGTTTTTGCTTGAACATTAAATGCCTCCAAATGGTATTTAATTCACTTCCCAGACCACTGGAAGCATGAAAATCACTTTAAACATGCTAATTTTAGCTCTAAAACTGATGATCTACCTACAAATGTGAACTGACGTTCAAAAACTAAAACATTTGAAACGGACCATTTTTCACCTTTCTGAAGCATGACGTAATGGGGGGGTGTTATCTCTTTTGTCAAAAATCACCTGTTTTTGCTTAAACATTAAATGCCTCCAAATGGTATTTAATTAACTTCCCAGACCACTGGAAGCATGAAAATCACTTTAAACATGCTAATTTTAGCTCTAAAACTGATGATCTACCTACAAATGTGAACTGACGTTCAAAAACTAAAACATTTGAAACGGACCATTTTTCACCTTTCTGAAGCATGACGTAATGGGGGGGTGTTATCTCTTTTGTCAAAAATCACCTGTTTTTGCTTGAACATTAAATGCCTCCAAATGGTATTTAATTCACTTCCTGGGCGCCTGGAAGCATGAAAATCACTTTAAAAATGCTAATTTTAGCTCTAAAACTGATGATCTACCTACAAATGTGAACTGACGTTCAAAAATAAAACATTTGAAAATGGACCATTTTTCACCTTTCTAAAGCATGACGTAATGGGGGGTGTTATCTCTTTTGTCAAAAATCATCTGTTTTTGCTAGAACATTAAATGCCTCCAAATGGTATTTAATTTACTTCCCGGGCCCCTGGAAGCATGAAAATCACTTTAAACATGCTAATTTTAGCTCTTAAACTGATGATCTACCTACAAATGTGAACTGACGTTCAAAAATAAAACATTTGAAACGGACCATTTTTCACCTTTCTGAAGCATGAAGTAATGGGGGGGTGTTATCTCTTTTGTCAAACATCACCTGTTTTTGCTTGAACATTACATGCCTCCAATTGGTATTTAATTCACTTCCCAGACCACTGGAACCATGAAAATCACTTTAAACATGCTAATTTTAGCTCTTAAACTGATGAACTACCTACAAATGTGAACTGACGTTCAAAAATAAAACATTTGAAACTGACCATTTTTCACCTTTCTGAAGCATGACGTAATGGGGGGTGTTATCTCTTTTGTCAAAAATCACCTGTTTTTGCTTGAACATTAAATGCCTCAAAATGGTATTTAATTCACTTCCCGGGCCCCTGGAAGCATGAAAATCACTTTAAACATGCTAATTTTAGCTCTTAAACTGATGATCTACCTACAAATGTGAACTGATGTTCAAAAATAAAACATTTGAAATGGACCATTTTTCACCTTTCTGAAGCATGACGTAATGGGGGGGTGTTATCTCTTTTGTCAAAAATCACCTGTTTTTGCTTGAACATTAAATGCCTCCAAATGGTATTTAATTCACTTCCCGGGCCCCTGGAAGCATGAAAATCACTTTAAACATGCTAATTTTAGCTCTTAAACTGATGATCTACCTACAAATGTGAACTGACGTTCAAAAATAAAACATTTGAAAACGGACCATTTTTCACCTTTCTGAAGCATGAAGTAATGGGGGGGTGTTATCTCTTTTGTCAAAAATCACCTGTTTTTGCTTGAACATTAAATGCCTCCAAATGGTATTTAATTCACTTCCCAGACCACTGGAAGCATGAAAATCACTTTAAACATGCTAATTTTAGCTCTAAAACTGATGATCTACCTACAAATGTGAACTGACGTTCAAAAACTAAAACATTTGAAACGGACCATTTTTCACCTTTCTGAAGCATGACGTAATGGGGGGGTGTTATCTCTTTTGTCAAAAATCACCTGTTTTTGCTTAAACATTAAATGCCTCCAAATGGTATTTAATTAACTTCCCAGACCACTGGAAGCATGAAAATCACTTTAAACATGCTAATTTTAGCTCTAAAACTGATGATCTACCTACAAATGTGAACTGACGTTCAAAAACTAAAACATTTGAAACGGACCATTTTTCACCTTTCTGAAGCATGACGTAATGGGGGGGTGTTATCTCTTTTGTCAAAAATCACCTGTTTTTGCTTGAACATTAAATGCCTCCAAATGGTATTTAATTCACTTCCTGGGCGCCTGGAAGCATGAAAATCACTTTAAAAATGCTAATTTTAGCTCTAAAACTGATGATCTACCTACAAATGTGAACTGACGTTCAAAAATAAAACATTTGAAAATGGACCATTTTTCACCTTTCTAAAGCATGACGTAATGGGGGGTGTTATCTCTTTTGTCAAAAATCATCTGTTTTTGCTAGAACATTAAATGCCTCCAAATGGTATTTAATTTACTTCCCGGGCCCCTGGAAGCATGAAAATCACTTTAAACATGCTAATTTTAGCTCTTAAACTGATGATCTACCTACAAATGTGAACTGACGTTCAAAAATAAAACATTTGAAAACGGACCATTTTTCACCTTTCTGAAGCATGACGTAATGGGGGGTGTTATCTCTTTTGTCAAAAATCACCTGTTTTTGCTTGAACATTAAATGCCTCCAAATGGTATTTAATTCACTTCCCGGACCACTGGAAGCATGAAAATCACTTTAAACATGCTAATTTTAGCTCTAAAACTGATGATCTACCTACAAATGTGAACTGACGTTCAAAAATAAAACATTTGAAACGGACCATTTTTCACCTTTATGAAGCATGACGTAATGGGGGGGTGTTATCTCTTTTGTCAAAAATCACCTGTTTTTGCTTGAACATTAAATGCCTCCAAATGGTATTTAATTTACTTCCCGGGCCCCTGGAAGCATGAAAATCACTTTAAACATGCTAATTTTAGCTCTTAAACTGATGATCTACCTACAAATGTGAACTGACGTTCAAAAATAAAACATTTGAAACGGACCATTTTTCACCTTTCTGAAGCATGACGTAATGGGGGGGTGTTATCTCTTTTGTCAAAAATCACCTGTTTTTGCTTGAACAATAAATGCCTCCAAATGGTATTTAATTCACTTCCCGGGCACCTGGAAGCATGAAAATCACTTTAAACATGCTAATTTTAGCTCTAAAACTGATGATCTACCTACAAATGTGAACTGACGTTCAAAAATAAAACATTTGAAAACGGACCATTTTTCACCTTTCTGAAGCATGACGTAATGGGGGGTGTTATCTCTTTTGTCAAAAATCATCTGTTTTTGCTTGAACATTAAATGCCTCCAAATGGTATTTAATTCACTTCCCAGACCACTGGAAGCATGAAAATCACTTTAAACATGCTAATTTTAGCTCTTAAACTGATGAACTACCTACAAATGTGAACTGACGTTCAAAAATAAAACATTTGAAATGGACCATTTTTCACCTTTCTGAAGCATGACGTAATGGGGGGTGTTATCTCTTTTGTCAAAAATCACCTGTTTTTGCTTGAACATTAAATGCCTCCAAATGGTATTTAATTCACTTCCCGGGCCCCTGGAAGCATGAAAATCACTTTAAACATGCTAATTTTAGCTCTTAAACTGATGATCTACCTACAAATGTGAACTGATGTTCAAAAATAAAACATTTGAAACGGACCATTTTTCACCTTTCTGAAGCATAACGTAATGGGGGGGTGTTATCTCTTTTGTCAAAAATCACCTGTTTGTGCTTGAACATTAAATGCCTCCAAATGGTAATTAATTCACTTCCCGGGCCCCTGGAAGCATGAAAATCACTTTAAACATGCAAATGTTAGCTCTTAAACTGATGATCTACCTACAAATGTGAACTGACGTTCAAAAATAAAACATTTGAAATCGGACCATTTTTCACCTTTCTGAAGCATAAAGTAATGGGGGGGTGTTATCTCTTTTGTCAAAAATCACCTGTTTTTGCTTGAACATTAAATGCCTCCAAATGGTATTTAATTCACTTCCCAGACCACTGGAAGCATGAAAATCACTTTAAACATGCTAATTTTAGCTCTAAAACTGATGATCTACCTACAAATGTGAACTGACGTTCAAAAACGAAAACATTTGAAACGGACCATTTTTCACCTTTCTGAAGCATGACGTAATGGGGGGGGTGTTATCTCTTTTGTCAAAAATCACCTGTTTTTGCTTGAACATTAAATGCCTCCAAATGGTATTTAATTCACTTCCCAGACCACTGGAAGCATGAAAATCACTTTAAACATGCTAATTTTAGCTCTAAAACTGATGATCTACCTACAAATGTGAACTGACGTTCAAAAATAAAACATTTGAAACGGACCATTTTTCACCTTTATGAAGCATGACGTAATGGGGGTGTTATCTCTTTTGTCAAAAATCACCTGTTTTTGCTTGAACATTAAATGCCTCCAAATGGTATTTAATTTACTTCCCGGGCCCCTGGAAGCATGAAAATCACTTTAAACATGCTAATTTTAGCTCTTAAACTGATGATCTACCTACAAATGTGAACTGACGTTCAAAAATAAAACATTTGAAACGGACCATTTTTCACCTTTCTGAAGCATGACGTAATGGGGGGGTGTTATCTCTTTTGTCAAAAATCACCTGTTTTTGCTTGACTATTAAATGCCTCCAAATGGTATTTAATTCACTTCCCGGGCCCCTGGAAGCATGAAAATCACTTTAAACATGCTAATTTTAGCTCTAAAACTGATGATCTACCTACAAATGTGAACTGACGTTCAAAAATAAAACATTTGAAAACGGACCATTTTTCACCTTTCTGAAGCATGACGTAATGGGGGGTGTTATCTCTTTTGTCAAAAATCATCTGTTTTTGCTTGAACATTAAATGCCTCCAAATGGTATTTAATTCACTTCCCAGACCACTGGAAGCATGAAAATCACTTTAAACATGCTAATTTTAGCTCTTAAACTGATGAACTACCTACAAATGTGAACTGACGTTCAAAAATAAAACATTTGAAATGGACCATTTTTCACCTTTCTGAAGCATGACGTAATGGGGGGTGTTATCTCTTTTGTCAAAAATCACCTGTTTTTGCTTGAACATTAAATGCCTCCAAATGGTATTTAATTCACTTCCCGGGCCCCTGGAAGCATGAAAATCACTTTAAACATGCTAATTTTAGCTCTTAAACTGATGATCTACCTACAAATGTGAACTGATGTTCAAAAATAAAACATTTGAAACGGACCATTTTTCACCTTTCTGAAGCATGACGTAATGGGGGGGTGTTATCTCTTTTGTCAAAAATCACCTGTTTGTGCTTGAACATTAAATGCCTCCAAATGGTAATTAATTCACTTCCCGGGCCCCTGGAAGCATGAAAATCACTTTAAACATGCAAATGTTAGCTCTTAAACTGATGATCTACCTACAAATGTGAACTGACGTTCAAAAATAAAACATTTGAAAACGGACCATTTTTCACCTTTCTGAAGCATAAAGTAATGGGGGGGTGTTATCTCTTTTGTCAAAAATCACCTGTTTTTGCTTGAACAATAAATGCCTCCAAATGGTATTTAATTCACTTCCCAGACCACTGGAAGCATGAAAATCACTTTAAACATGCTAATTTTAGCTCTAAAACTGATGATCTACCTACAAATGTGAACTGACGTTCAAAAACGAAAACATTTGAAACGGACCATTTTTCACCTTTCTGAAGCATGACGTAATGGGGGGGGTGTTATCTCTTTTGTCAAAAATCACCTGTTTTTGCTTGAACATTAAATGCCTCAAATGGTATTTAATTCACTTCCCGGGCCCATGGAAGCATGAAAATCACTTTAAACATGCTAATTTTAGCTCTTAAACTGATGATCTACCTACAAATGTGAACTGACGTTCAAAAATAAAACATTTAAAACGGACCATTTTTCACCTTTATGAAGCATGACGTAATGGGGTGGTGTTATCTCTTTTGTCAAAAATCAACTGTTTTTGCTTGAACATTAAATGCCTCCAAATTGTATTTAATTTACTTCCTGGGCCCCTGGAAGCATGAAAATCACTTTAAACATGCTAATTTTAGCTCTTAAACTGATGATCTACCTACAAATGTGAACTGACGTTCAAAAATAAAACATTTGAAACGGACCATTTTTCACCTTTCTGAAGCATGACGTAATGGGGGGGTGTTATCTCTTTTGTCAAAAATCACCTGTTTTTGCTTGAACATTAAATGCCTCCAAATGGTATTTAATTCACTTCCCGGGCCCCTGGAAGCATGAAAATCACTTTAAACATGCTAATTTTAGCTCTAAAACTGATGATCTACCTAAAAACTGTGAACTGACGTTCAAAAATAAAACATTTGAAAACGGACCATTTTTCACCTTTCTGAAGCATGACGTAATGGGGGGTGTTATCTCTTTTGTCAAAAATCATCTGTTTTTGCTTGAACATTAAATGCCTCCAAATGGTATTTAATTCACTTCCCGGGCACCTAGAAGCATGAAAATCACTTTACACATGCTAATTTTAGCTCTAAAACTGATGATCTACCTACAAATGTGAACTGATGTTCAAAAATAAAACATTTGAAACGGACCATTTTTCACCTTTATGAAGCATGATGTAATGGGGGGGTGTTATCTCTTTTGTCAAAAATCACCTGTTTTGCTTGAACATTAAATGCCTCCAAATGGTATTTAATTCACTTCCCGGGCCCCTGGAAGCATGAAAATCACTTTAAACATGCTAATTTTAGCTCTTACCCTGATGATCTACCTACAAATGTGAACTGACGTTCAAAAATAAAACACTTGAAACGGACCATTTTTCACCTTTCTGAAGCAAGACGTAATGGGGGGGTGTTATCTCTTTTGTCAAAAATCACCTGTTTTTGCTTGAACATTAAATGCCTCCAAATGGTATTTAATTCACTTCCCGGGCCCCTGGAAGCATGAAAATCACTTTACACATGCTAATTTTAGCTCTAAAACTGATGATCTACATACAAATGTGAACTGACGTTCAAAAATAAAACATTTGAAAACAGACCATTTTTTACCTTTCTGAAGCATGACGTAATGGGGGGGGGTTTTATCTCTTTTGTCAACAATCACCGGTTTTTGCTTGAACATTAAATGCCTCCAAATGGTATTTAATTCACTTCCCGGGCCCCTGGAAGCATGAAAATCACTTTAAACATGCTAATTTTAGCTCTTAAACTGATGATCTACCTACAAATGTGAACTGACGTTCAAAAATAAAACATTTGAAACGGACCATTTTTCACCTTTCTGAAGCATGAAGTAATGGGGGGGTGTTATCTCTTTTGTCAAACATCACCTGTTTTTGCTTGAACATTACATGCCTCCAAATGGTATTTAATTCACTTCCCAGACCACTGGAAGCATGAAAATCACTTTAAACATGCTAATTTTAGCTCTTAAACTGATGAACTACCTACAAATGTGAACTGACGTTCAAAAATAAAACATTTGAAACTGACCATTTTTCACCTTTCTGAAGCATGACGTAATGGGGGGTGTTATCTCTTTTGTCAAAAATCACCTGTTTTTGCTTGAACATTAAATGCCTCAAAATGGTATTTAATTCACTTCCCGGGCCCCTGGAAGCATGAAAATCACTTTAAACATGCTAATTTTAGCTCTTAAACTGATGATCTACCTACAAATGTGAACTGACGTTCAAAAATAAAACATTTGAAACGGACCATTTTCACCTTTATGAAGCATGACGTAATGGGGGGGTGTTATCTCTTTTGTCAAAAATCACCTGTTTTTGCTTGAACATTAAATGCCTCCAAATGGTATTTAATTTACTTCCCGGGCCCCTGGAAGCATGAAAATAACTTTAAACATGCTAATTTTAGCTCTTAAACTGATGATCTACCTACAAATGTGAACTGACGTTCAAAAATAAAACATTTGAAACGGACCATTTTTCACCTTTCTGAAGCATGACGTAATGGGGGGGTGTTATCTCTTTTGTCAAAAATCACCTGTTTTTGCTTGAACATTAAATGCCTCCAAATGGTATTTAATTCACTTCCCGGGCCCCTGGAAGCATGAAAATCACTTTAAACATGCTAATTTTAGCTCTTAAACTGATGATCTACCTACAAATGTGAACTGATGTTCAAAAATAAAACATTTGAAATGGACCATTTTTCACCTTTCTGAAGCATGACGTAATGGGGGGTGTTATCTCTTTTGTCAAAAATCACCTGTTTTTGCTTGAACATTAAATGCCTCCAAATGGTATTTAATTCACTTCCCGGGCCCCTGGAAGCATGAAAATCACTTTAAACATGCTAATTTTAGCTCTTAAACTGATGATCTACCTACAAATGTGAACGGACGTTCAAAAATAAAACATTTGAAAACGGACCATTTTTCACCTTTCTGAAGCATGAAGTAATGGGGGGGTGTTATCTCTTTTGTCAAAAATCACCTGTTTTTGCTTGAACATTAAATGCCTCCAAATGGTATTTAATTCACTTCCCAGACCACTGGAAGCATGAAAATCACTTTAAACATGCTAATTTTAGCTCTAAAACTGATGATCTACCTACAAATGTGAACTGACGTTCAAAAACTAAAACATTTGAAACGGACCATTTTTCACCTTTCTGAAGCATGACGTAATGGGGG
This sequence comes from Lissotriton helveticus, assembly GCF_964261635.1. Taxonomy (NCBI): domain Eukaryota; kingdom Metazoa; phylum Chordata; class Amphibia; order Caudata; family Salamandridae; genus Lissotriton; species Lissotriton helveticus. Next base: position 715,530,635 of record NC_136073.1, read on the forward strand.
GGTGTTATCTCTTTTGTCAAAAATCACCTGTTTTTGCTTGAACATTAAATGCCTCCAAATGGTATTTAATTAACTTCCCAGACCACTGGAAGCATGAAAATCACTTTAAACATGCTAATTTTAGCTCTAAAACTGATGATCTACCTACAAATGTGAACTGACGTTCAAAAACTAAAACATTTGAAACGGACCATTTTTCACCTTTCTGAAGCATGACGTAATGGGGGGGTGTTATCTCTTTTGTCAAAAATCACCTGTTTTTGCTTGAACATTAAATGCCTCCAAATGGTATTTAATTCACTTCCTGGGCGCCTGGAAGCATGAAAATCACTTTAAAAATGCTAATTTTAGCTCTAAAACTGATGATCTACCTACAAATGTGAACTGACGTTCAAAAATAAAACATTTGAAAACGGACCATTTTTCACCTTTCTAAAGCATGACGTAATGGGGGGTGTTATCTCTTTTGTCAAAAATCATCTGTTTTTGCTAGAACATTAAATGCCTCCAAATGGTATTTAACCACTTGGCTGCTAAGGCACCTGATGAGCTTCCATTGACTTTCCATTGAAATCAATGGAAAGTCCATGACGAGTTACCCTTGTCATTAGCGCTGAAGGGGTTAATTTACTTCCCGGGCCCCTGGAAGCATGAAAATCACTTTAAACATGCTAATTTTAGCTCTTAAACTGATGATCTACCTACAAATGTGAACTGACGTTCAAAAATAAAACATTTGAAAACGGACCATTTTTCACCTTTCTGAAGCATGACGTAATGGGGGGGTGTTATCTCTTTTGTCAAAAATCACCTGTTTTTGCTTGAACATTAAATGCCTCCAAATGGTATTTAATTCACTTCCCGGACCACTGGAAGCATGAAAATCACTTTAAACATGCTAATTTTAGCTCTAAAACTGATGATCTACCTACAAATGTGAACTGACGTTCAAAAATAAAACATTTGAAACTGACCATTTTTCACCTTTATGAAGCATGACGTAATGGGGGGGTGTTATCTCTTTTGTCAAAAATCACCTGTTTTTGCTTGAACATTAAATGCCTCCAAATGGTATTTAATTTACTTCCTGGGCCCCTGGAAGCATGAAAATCACTTTAAACATGCTCATTTTAGCTCTTAAACTGATGATCTACCTACAAATGTGAACTGACGTTCAAAAATAAAACATTTGAAACGGACCATTTTTCACCTTTCTGAAGCATGACGTAATGGGGGGGTGTTATCTCTTTTGTCAAAAACTCACCTGTTTTTGCTTGAACATTAAATGCCTCCAAATGGTATTTAATTCACTTCCCGGGCCCCTGGAAGCATGAAAATCACTTTAAACATGCTAATTTTAGCTCTAAAACTGATGATCTACCTACAAATGTGAACTGACGTTCAAAAATAAAACATTTGAAAACGGACCATTTTTCACCTTTCTGAAGCATGACGTAATGGGGGGTGTTATCTCTTTGGTAAAAAATCAACTGTTTTTGCTTGAACATTAAATGCCTCCAAATGGTATTTAATTCACTTCCCGGGCCCCTGGAAGCATGAAAATCACTTTAAACATGCTAATTTTAGCTCTTAAACTGATGATCTACCTACAAATGTGAACTGACGTTCAAAAATAAAACATTTGAAAACGGACCATTTTTCACCTTTCTGAAGCATGACGTAATGGGGGGGGTGTTATCTCTTTTGTCAAAAATCACCTGTTTTTGCTTGGACATTAAATGCCTCCAAATAGTATTTAATTCACTTCCCGGCCCCCTGGAAGCATGAAAATCACTTTAAACATGCACATTTTAGCTCTTAAACTGATGATCTACCTACAAATGTGAACTGACGTTCGAAAATAAAACATTTGAAAACGGACCATTTTTCACCTTTCTGAAGCATGACGTAATGGGGGGGTGTCATCTCTTTTGTCAAAAATCACCTGTTTTTGCTTGAACATTAAATGCCTCCAAATGATATTTAATTAACTTCCCGGGCCCCTGGAAGCATGAAAATCACTTTAAACATGCTCATTTTAGCTCTTAAACTGATGATCTACCTACAAATGTGAACTGACGTTCAAAAATAAAACATTTGAAAACGGACAATTTTTCACCTTTCTGAAGCATGACGTAATGGGGGGGTGTTATCTCTTTTGTCAAAAATCACCTGTTTTTGCTTGAACATTAAATGCCTCCAAATGGTATTTAATTCACTTCCCGGACCCCTAGAAGCATGAAAATCTCCTTAAACATGCTAATTTTAGCTCTAAAACTGATGATCTACCTACAAATGTGAACTGACGTTCAAAAATAAAACATTTGATACGGACTATTTTTCACCTTTCTGAAGCATGACGTAATGGGGGGGTGTTATCTCTTTTGTCAAAATCACCTGCTTTTGCTTGAACATTAAATGCCTCCAAATGGTATTTAATTCACTTCCCGGGCCCCTGGAAGCATGAAAATCACTTCACACATGCTCATTTTAGCTCTTAAACTGATGATCGACATACAAATGTGAACTGACGTTCAAAAATAAAACATTTGAAAACGGACCATTTTTCACCTTTCTGAAGCATGACGTAATGGGGGGGTGTTATATCTTTTGTCAAAAATCACCTGTTTTTGCTTGAACATTAAATGCCTCCAAATGGTATTTAATTCACTTCCCGTGCCCCTGGAAGCATGAAAATCACTTTAAACATGCTAATTTTAGCTCTTAAACTGATGATCTACCTACAAATGTGAACTGACGTTCAAAAATAAAACATTTGAAAACGGACCATTTTTCACCTTTTTGAAGCATGACGTAATGGGGGGGTGTTATCTCTTTTGTCAAAAATCACCTGTTTTTGCTTGAACATTAAATGCCTCCAAATGGTATTTAATTCACTTCCCGAACCCCTGGAAGCATGAAAATCACTTTAAACATGCTAATTTTAGCTCTAAAACTGATGATCTACCTACAAATGTGAACTGACGTTCAAAAATAAAACATTTGAAACGGACCATTTTTCACCTTTATGATGCATGACGTAATGGGGGGGTGTTATCTCTTTTGTCAAAAATCATCTGTTTTTGCTAGAACAATAAATGCCTCCAAATGGTATTTAATTTACTTCCCGGGCCCCTGGAAGCATGAAAATCACTTTAAACATGCTAATTTTAGCTCTTAAACTGATGATCTACCTACAAATGTGAACTGACGTTCAAAAATAAAACATTTGAAAACGGACCATTTTTCACCTTTCTGAAGCATGACGTAATGGGGGGGTGTTATCTCTTTTGTCAAAAATCACCTGTTTTTGCTTGAACATTAAATGCCTCCAAATGGTATTTAATTCACTTCCCGGACCACTGGAAGCATGAAAATCACTTTAAACATGCTAATTTTAGCTCTAAAACTGATGATCTACCTACAAATGTGAACTGACGTTCAAAAATAAAACATTTGAAACGGACCATTTTTCACCTTTATGAAGCATGACGTAATGGGGGGGTGTTATCTCTTTTGTCAAAAATCACCTGTTTTTGCTTGAACATTAAATGCCTCCAAATGGTATTTAATTTACTTCCTGGGCCCCTGGAAGCATGAAAATCACTTTAAACATGCTCATTTTAGCTCTTAAACTGATGATCTACCTACAAATGTGAACTGACGTTCAAAAATAAAACATTTGAAACGGACCATTTTTCACCTTTCTGAAGCATGACGTAATGGGGGGGTGTTATCTCTTTTGTCAAAAATCACCTGTTTTTGCTTGAACATTAAATGCCTCCAAATGGTATTTAATTCACTTCCCGGGCCCCTGGAAGCATGAAAATCACTTTAAACATGCTAATTTTAGCTCTAAAACTGATGATCTACCTACAAATGTGAACTGACGTTCAAAAATAAAACATTTGAAAACGGACCATTTTTCACCTTTCTGAAGCATGACGTAATGGGGGGTGTTATCTCTTTGGTAAAAAATCAACTGTTTTTGCTTGAACATTAAATGCCTCCAAATGGTATTTAATTCACTTCCCGGGCCCCTGGAAGCATGAAAATCACTTTAAACATGCTAATTTTAGCTCTTAAACTGATGATCTACCTACAAATGTGAACTGACGTTCAAAAATAAAACATTTGAAAACGGACCATTTTTCACCTTTCTGAAGCATGACGTAATGGGGGGGGTGTTATCTCTTTTGTCAAAAATCACCTGTTTTTGCTTGGACATTAAATGCCTCCAAATAGTATTTAATTCACTTCCCGGCCCCCTGGAAGCATGAAAATCACTTTAAACATGCACATTTTAGCTCTTAAACTGATGATCTACCTACAAATGTGAACTGACGTTCAAAAATAAAACATTTGAAAACGGACCATTTTTCACCTTTCTGAAGCATGACGTAATGGGGGGGTGTCATCTCTTTTGTCAAAAATCACCTGTTTTTGCTTGAACATTAAATGCCTCCAAATGATATTTAATTAACTTCCCGGGCCCCTGGAAGCATGAAAATCACTTTAAACATGCTCATTTTAGCTCTTAAACTGATGATCTACCTACAAATGTGAACTGACGTTCAAAAATAAAACATTTGAAAACGGACAATTTTTCACCTTTCTGAAGCATGACGTAATGGGGGGGTGTTATCTCTTTTGTCAAAAATCACCTGTTTTTGCTTGAACATTAAATGCCTCCAAATGGTATTTAATTCACTTCCCGGACCCCTAGAAGCATGAAAATCTCCTTAAACATGCTAATTTTAGCTCTAAAACTGATGATCTACCTACAAATGTGAACTGACGTTCAAAAATAAAACATTTGATACGGACCATTTTTCACCTTTCTGAAGCATGACGTAATGGGGGGGTGTTATCTCTTTTGTCAAAATCACCTGCTTTTGCTTGAACATTAAATGCCTCCAAATGGTATTTAATTCACTTCCCGGGCCCCTGGAAGCATGAAAATCACTTCACACATGCTCATTTTAGCTCTTAAACTGATGATCGACATACAAATGTGAACTGACGTTCAAAAATAAAACATTTGAAAACGGACCATTTTTCACCTTTCTGAAGCATGACGTAATGGGGGGGTGTTATATCTTTTGTCAAAAATCACCTGTTTTTGCTTGAACATTAAATGCCTCCAAATGGTATTTAATTCACTTCCCGTGCCCCTGGAAGCATGAAAATCACTTTAAACATGCTAATTTTAGCTCTTAAACTGATGATCTACCTACAAATGTGAACTGACGTTCAAAAATAAAACATTTGAAAACGGACCATTTTTCACCTTTTTGAAGCATGACGTAATGGGGGGGTGTTATCTCTTTTGTCAAAAATCACCTGTTTTTGCTTGAACATTAAATGCCTCCAAATGGTATTTAATTCACTTCCCGGACCCCTGGAAGCATGAAAATCACTTTAAACATGCTAATTTTAGCTCTAAAACTGATGATCTACCTACAAATGTGAACTGACGTTCAAAAATAAAACATTTGAAACGGACCATTTTTCACCTTTATGATGCATGACGTAATGGGGGGGTGTTATCTCTTTTGTCATAAATCACCTGTTTTTGCTTGAACATTAAATGCCTCCAAATGGTATTTAATTCACTTCCCGGGCCCCTGGAAGCATGAAAATCACTTTAAACATGCTCATTTTAGCTCTTAAACTGATGATCTACATACAAATGTGAACTGACGTTCAAAAATAAAACATTTGAAAACGGACCATTTTTCACCTTTCTGAAGCATGACGTAATGGGGGGGGTGTTATCTCTTTAGTCAAAAATCACCTATTTTTGCTTGAACATTAAATGCCTCCAAATGGTATTTAATTCACTTCCCGGGCCCCTGGAAGCATGAAAATCACTTTCAACATGCTAATTTTAGCTCTTAAACTGATGATCTACCTACAAATGTGAACTGACGTTCAAAAATAAAACATTTGAAACGGACCATTTTTCACCTTTATGAAGCATGACGTAATGGGGGGGTGTTATCTCTTTTGTCAAAAATCACCTGTTTTTGCTTGAACATTAAATGCCTCCAAATGGTATTTAATTCACTTCCCGGGCCCCTGGAAGCATGAAAATCACTTTAAACATGCTAATTTTAGCTCTTAAACTGATGATCTTCCTACAAATGTGAACTGACGTTCAAAAATAAAACATTTGAAAATGGACCATTTTTCACCTTTCTGAAGCATGACGTAATGGGGGGGATGTTATCTCTTTAGTAAAAAATCAACTGTTTTTGCTTGAACATTAAATGCCTCCAAATGGTATTTAATTCACTTCCCGGGCCCCTGGAAGCATGAAAATCACTTTAAACATGCTCATTTTAGCTCTTAAACTGATGATCTACATACAAATGTGAACTGACGTTCAAAAATAAAACATTTGAAAACGGACCATTTTTCACCTTTCTGAAGCATGACGTAATGGGGGGGGTGTTATCGCTTTTGTCAAAAATCACCTGTTTTTGCTTGGACATTAAATGCCTCCAAATAGTATTTAATTCACTTCCCGGCCCCCTGGAAGCATGAAAATCACTTTAAACATGCTCATTTTAGCTCTTAAACTGATGATCTACCTACAAATGTGAACTGACGTTCAAAAATAAAACATTTGAAAACGGACCATTTTTCACCTTTCTGAAGCATGACTTAATGGGGGGGTGTTATCTCTTTTGTCAAAAATCACCTGTTTTTGCTTGAACATTAAATGCCTCCAAATGGTATTTAATTCACTTCCCGGGCCCCTGGAAGCATGAAAATCACTTTAAACATGCTCATTTTAGCTCTTAAACTGATGATCTACCTACAAATGTGAACTGACGTTCGAAAATAAAACATTTGAAAACGGACCATTTTTCACCTTTCTGAAGCATGACGTAATGGGGGGGTGTTATCTCTTTTGTCAAAAATCACCTGTTTCTTCTTGAACATTAAATGCCTCCAAATGGTATTTAATTCACTTCCCGGGCCCCTGGAAGCATGAAAATCACTTTAAACATGCTAATTTTAGCTCTTAAACTGATGATCTACCTACAAATGTGAACTGACGTTCAAAAATAAAACATTTGAAACGGACCATTTTTCACCTTTATGAAGCATGACGTAATGGGGTGGTGTTATCTCTTTTGTCAAAAATCACCTGTTTTTGCTTGAAGATTAAATGCCTCCAAATGGTATTTAATTTACTTCCCGGGCCCCTGGAAGCATGAAAATCACTTTAAACATGCTAATTTTAGCTCTTAAACTGATGATCTACCTACAAATGTGAACTGACGTTCAAAAATAAAACATTTGCAAACGGACCATTTTTCATCTTTCTGAAGCATGACGTAATGGGGGGGTGTTATCTCTTTTGTCAAAAATCACCTGTTTTTGCTTGAACATTAAATGCCTCCAAATGGTATTTAATTAACTTCCCGGGCCCCTGGAAGCATGAAAATCACTTTAAACATGCACATTTTAGCTCTTAAACTGATGATCTACCTACAAATGTGAACTGACGTTCAAAAATAAAACATTTGAAAACGGACCATTTTTCACCTTTCTGAAGCATGACGTAATGGGGGGGTGTCATCTCTTTTGTCAAAAATCACCTGTTTTTGCTTGAACATTAAATGCCTCCAAATGATATTTAATTAACTTCCCGGGCCCCTGGAAGCATGAAAATCACTTTAAACATGCTCATTTTAGCTCTTAAACTGGTGATCTACCTACAAATGTGAACTGACGTTCAAAAATAAAACATTTGAAAACGGACAATTTTTCACCTTTCTGAAGCATGACGTAATGGGGGGGTGTTATCTCTTTTGTCAAAAATCACCTGTTTTTGCTTGAACATTAAATGCCTCCAAATGGTATTTAATTCACTTCCCGGACCCCTAGAAGCATGAAAATCTCCTTAAACATGCTAATTTTAGCTCTAAAACTGATGATCTACCTACAAATGTGAACTGACGTTCAAAAATAAAACATTTGATACGGACCATTTTTCACCTTTCTGAAGCATGACGTAATGGGGGGTGTTATCTCTTTTGTCAAAATCACCTGCTTTTGCTTGAACATTAAATGCCTCCAAATGGTATTTAATTCACTTCCCGGGCCCCTGGAAGCATGAAAATCACTTCACACATGCTCATTTTAGCTCTTAAACTGATGATCGACATACAAATGTGAACTGACGTTAAAAAATAAAACATTTGAAAACGGACCATTTTTCACCTTTCTGAAGCATGACGTAATGGGGGGGTGTTATATCTTTTGTCAAAAATCACCTGTTTTTGCTTGAACATTAAATGCCTCCAAATGGTATTTAATTCACTTCCCGTGCCCCTGGAAGCATGAAAATCACTTTAAACATGCTAATTTTAGCTCTTAAACTGATGATCTACCTACAAATGTGAACTGACGTTCAAAAATAAAACATTTGAAAACGGACCATTTTTCACCTTTTTGAAGCATGACGTAATGGGGGGGTGTTATCTCTTTTGTCAAAAATCACCTGTTTTTGCTTGAACATTAAATGCCTCCAAATGGTATTTAATTCACTTCCCGGACCCCTGGAAGCATGAAAATCACTTTAAACATGCTAATTTTAGCTCTAAAACTGATGATCTACCTACAAATGTGAACTGACGTTCAAAAATAAAACATTTGAAACGGACCATTTTTCACCTTTATGATGCATGACGTAATGGGGGGGTGTTATCTCTTTTGTCATAAATCACCTGTTTTTGCTTGAACATTAAATGCCTCCAAATGGTATTTAATTCACTTCCCGGGCCCCTGGAAGCATGAAAATCACTTTAAACATGCTCATTTTAGCTCTTAAACTGATGATCTACATACAAATGTGAACTGACGTTCAAAAATAAAACATTTGAAAACGGACCATTTTTCACCTTTCTGAAGCATGACGTAATGGGGGGGGTGTTATCTCTTTAGTCAAAAATCACCTATTTTTGCTTGAACATTAAATGCCTCCAAATGGTATTTAATTCACTTCCCGGGCCCCTGGAAGCATGAAAATCACTTTCAACATGCTAATTTTAGCTCTTAAACTGATGATCTACCTACAAATGTGAACTGACGTTCAAAAATAAAACATTTGAAACGGACCATTTTTCACCTTTATGAAGCATGACGTAATGGGGGGGTGTTATCTCTTTTGTCAAAAATCACCTGTTTTTGCTTGAACATTAAATGCCTCCAAATGGTATTTAATTCACTTCCCGGGCCCCTGGAAGCATGAAAATCACTTTAAACATGCTAATTTTAGCTCTTAAACTGATGATCTTCCTACAAATGTGAACTGACGTTCAAAAATAAAACATTTGAAAATGAACCATTTTTCACCTTTCTGAAGCATGACGTAATGGGGGGGATGTTATCTCTTTAGTAAAAAATCAACTGTTTTTGCTTGAACATTAAATGCCTCCAAATGGTATTTAATTCACTTCCCGGGCCCCTGGAAGCATGAAAATCACTTTAAACATGCTCATTTTAGCTCTTAAACTGATGATCTACATACAAATGTGAACTGACGTTCAAAAATAAAACATTTGAAAACGGACCATTTTTCACCTTTCTGAAGCATGACGTAATGGGGGGGGTGTTATCGCTTTTGTCAAAAATCACCTGTTTTTGCTTGGACATTAAATGCCTCCAAATAGTATTTAATTCACTTCCCGGCCCCCTGGAAGCATGAAAATCACTTTAAACATGCTCATTTTAGCTCTTAAACTGATGATCTACCTACAAATGTGAACTGACGTTCAAAAATAAAACATTTGAAAACGGACCATTTTTCACCTTTCTGAAGCATGACTTAATGGGGGGGTGTTATCTCTTTTGTCAAAAATCACCTGTTTTTGCTTGAACATTAAATGCCTCCAAATGGTATTTAATTTACTTCCCGGGCCCCTGGATGCATGAAAATCACTTTAAACATGCTAATTTTAGCTCTTAAACTGATGATCTACCTACAAATGTGAACTGACGTTCAAAAATAAAACATTTGCAAACGGACCATTTTTCATCTTTCTGAAGCATGACGTAATGGGGGGGTGTTATCTCTTTTGTCAAAAATCACCTGTTTTTGCTTGAACATTAAATGCCTCCAAATGGTATTTAATTAACTTCCCGGGCCCCTGGAAGCATGAAAATCACTTTAAACATGCTCATTTTAGCTCTTAAACTGATGATCTACCTACAAATGTGAACTGACGTTCAAAAATAAAACATTTGAAAAGGGACCATTTTTCACCTTTCTGAAGCATGACGTAATGGGGGGTGTTATCTCTTTTGTCAAAAATCACCTGTTTTTGCTTGAACATTAAATGCCTCCAAATGGTATTTAATTCACTTCCCGGACCCCTGGAAGCATGAAAATCACTTTAAACATGCTAATTTTAGCTCTAAAACTGATGATCTACCTACAAATGTGAACTGACGTTCAAAAATAAAACATTTGAAACGGACCATTTTTCACCTTTATGAAGCATGACGTAATGGGGGGGTGTTATCTCTTTTGTCAAAAATCACCTGTTTTTGCTTGAACATTAAATGCCTCCAAATGGTATTTAATTCACTTCCCGGGCCCCTGGAAGCATGAAAATCACTTTAAACATGCTAATTTTAGCTCTTAAACTGATGATCTTCCTACAAATGTGAACTGACGTTCAAAAATAAAACATTTGAAAACGGACCATTTTTCACCTTTCTGAAGCATGACGTAATGGGGGGGGTGTTATCGCTTTTGTCAAAAATCACCTGTTTTTGCTTGGACATTAAATGCCTCCAAATAGTATTTAATTCACTTCCCGGCCCCCTGGAAGCATGAAAATCACTTTAAACATGCTCATTTTAGCTCTTAAACTGATGATCTACCTACAAATGTGAACTGACGTTCAAAAATAAAACATTTGAAAACGGACCTGTTAGACCTGGCACCTTGGCGTGAGTTTCCCTTCCACTTTTTGCTGTTGTGCCTCGAATGTTTTGATGGTGTCTGCTACTCAGGGCACTGCGCCACGGCCAACCCGTGCCGCAGTGCAAGTGCTCCCTACTGTAAAGTGTACATGTGATTGATGTCCATGATTGGTTCATTGGATTTACTGTTAGTCCCTAGTAAAGTGCACTAGGAGTGCCAGGGCTTGTGAATGCCAATACTGCTAGTGGGCCTGCAGCGCTGGTTGCGCCACCCACAGAAGCAGCCTTAAAATGTGTCTAGGGTCTGCCATTGCAGAACCTGCGTGCAGTCTGGTACTGTCACCCTGGCGGGGCAAGTGCACACACTTGCCAGCCCCTAAACCTTCCCTTAAACTTCATATTAGTCACCCCTATGGTAGGCCTGAGGGCAGGGTGCATTGTAAGGATAAGGTAGGACATGCCCTGATGTGTGTGGCATGTTCTAATAGTGAATTACTGCCAAATTCGTTTTTCACTATTGTAAGGCTACCTGTTCCCTTCTAGGCCAGATGGGCTGCTGGAATTATTACACTCTATAATCCCAGCAGGCTCAGGGAACATGGTAGAAATTCATGTTTAGTATGCCTGAACTCAGAATAATAAAATACTTCTTTTAGTAAAGTTTATTTTAATATCCTGTGTTTGCAAATGCTACTTTTAGAAAGTTAGCATTTGCTTGCCTAACCATTTCAGCCCGCCTCTGCTTGGATGTGGATCTGACTGTCTGGTGTGTGTGAGTGACAGGGCTGGGAGTTGACAGGTAGTGATTAGCAGGAGGGCCCCTTAATGGGTGGTGGGAGTTTCCCCTGAATGATGCATCAGGCTGTGCTCTGCCACCACAATGCTGGCTCCGCCCTCCTGGGGAGCGACTGATGACTCAGCCTGCACCTGGCCCAGGAAGGACCGAAGCTTGTCAACAAAGTACTCAGGCCACTCCTGCCCTCTCAATGCCGGCTCCGCCCCCCTGGGGAGCGGCTGATGTGCCTGCCCTCACACTGAATGCAGAAGTCATAAGAACCCACAACAAGTACTCAGAGACTGAAGCAGTTATGCAGAGGCCCCCCTGGCCAGTGAGAACAAAAGAAACTGTGTATAAAAGTAGGAGCCCTGCTCCTTGTAAATTAGATCCAGTTTGCGCAAAGAAGAAGCTCTGCCTGAAGAGAAGGACCCTGGACGCTGCAAGGAGAAGTACTGACTCTGATCCCAAGAGACTGGCCTGTAGTGGGTGCCTTGCTGCTGAAGGAGAGCAGGAGAAGAAAGACTGAAAGACTTTGCTTTTATCCACCTTGTGCTAAAACTTTTACCAAGATCTCCAAGGGCTTGCTGTGAACTTGCCCCCTGACCAGCGCCCCAGGAACAGTGGGCGCTACCCTGTCCCCCTGGAAGAAGGAGCCGCTGTGAGCCAGCAACCTGATCGGCACAGCTGCTGAAGGAAAGAGGAGCGCGCCGTGAAAGAATCCCTGCGCCCCTCCTACGAGGCCCTTGGCACCCCGACCCGCCGAGCACCGCATCTGCTAGCTGGCCGGCACCAGGTGACACCGAAAGGCCCAGCCTCGCTGGACTAATCACCGTCCCTACCGCCTGCCTAACTGCGAAGCACCGCAAGAACGGACTGAGCCAAGTACCCGCTGTGACCTGAGAGGCTTGTGTGTGCCTCACGCTGCTACCCGGGGCTCTGCCCCCCTTTTCCAGGACCTGAGGTGTGTCGCCGTCTACCCGACCCGCGCCGCAACGCCAACCTAAGAGCCAGAGCCGAGCCGCCGCTCGCTCCAACCTCGAGAGGAAGACACCGCGACGTGAACCGCCGAGCCGGCCTACACCCGACCCCTGCAGAAAGACAAAGGTACTGTTTCCCGTCCCGCGGTGCGAGCCGCTGTCCCACCTCGCTCGCACCGCCATCTACTTCAGCCGAGCCCCCGGAGCCGCGCAGTGAGCGCTCCCCGGGCCCCCGCTCTCTCCCCTGACAGCCGCGCAGCGCGCTCGTCAGGCCGGCAGTGACTCCCCGGCCGCCGATCTCGCTAGAAGCGTGAGATCGGGCAGACCGGGTCCGATCGCTTGGCGCAGAGAGGCCCTGGCTGATTGAAGTTCTTGCTAAAGGAACGTACCCGGACTAGGGAAGAGTCCGCAACCCTTTTTGAAGCACCAGAACAATTCGTTAACGCTGATACAAAGACCTGTGGCATAATCAAAGAGTAACTGGAACCATTTTTCTTAAACTACGCAAAGACTGTATTTACAAGCCTGATCTAAAGATATATATATAAAGAAGATATTTTTACAGAAGTACAGTCTCGTGTCATTGTGTGGTGGGTTGATGGTCGTTGTGTGTGATGTTGCAAATGTTTAACCTTATGTACTCCAGAGTTTAGCCTAGACTGCTTGCGCCACACTACCTAAAGGGCGAGTAGGGGTTATTTCTGGGAGTAATCCTTTGCCCCGACTTAGAGGAGAGGGTCCCTGCTTGTCGCGAGCACCAACCTGCGCCAACCAGAGACCCCCAATTCTAACATTGGTCGCAGCGGTGAGGATCTCGAATTTACATTTGCAGTGTCCATACATTGACTAGTGACCATTGCACAGTGATTTCAATCCAGTAACTGAGCCACAGATTTCTTTTTAAGTGACTTTGCTCTGCTAGAAGAAGATCCCTTTTTGTCTAAAGCCATGCCTGGAACCAACAGCGTAGAGAAAACCGCGTCTGTAACCTCTGAGGTGTTGGAAATAGAATGGGATGTGTCAAAACTGGAGGGATACAAGAAAGATGAGCTAGTCTTCTTTGCCAAGAGATTCAAGGTTCCACGTGCAGGGTGCAAGAACAAGACGGATTACTACAAAGCCCTGAAAGCCTGGATTGAATCTAGGAATGCACCTGAGGATCAGGAGTTACCTGATGATACTGGTGTACCTGACAAGGAAGGCAGCGTCCATAGCTTTGGCAGAGGCCTGTCGCCAGAGGAGCTGGCAGACAGAAAAGAAACCAGGAATCATGAAATGAAGCTGGCAGAATTAAACGTGAAGAGCCAACTGGAGCTGGAGAGCAAACGGATGGCTCTGGAAGAGCGAAAACTCCAGTTGGAGTTTGATGTGAAAATGAGGGAGATGAGTCTAAAAGAGAAAGCCTTGGATCATCCTCCCTCTGGTGGCAGCACAACGCCGGTGCAGGTAGAGTCAAGAGTGCACATCCCCAAAGATGTAGTTAAAGAGTTCTTTAAGGGGGATGACATAGGACAGTGGTTTAGGGCATATGAGGTAGCCATGCTTTCCCACCGGGTCCCTGAGAAGGATTGGGGAGCGGGGTTATGGGGAAGGTTCCTTAGCGAAGGAAGGGACACCCTGCTAGATTTGCCCACTGAAGACCAGAGATCCTATCCCCATATGAAAGAAGCTTTAATGACCAGGTATGGGCTTACCCCTGAAATGTATAGGCAGAAGTTTAGGGGGTGTAATAAGCGGCCTGGGAATACGTATGTGGAGTTTGTGACTTTTTTTTGCAGAGCACTGGATGGTTGGGTGAAGGGTAACAAAGTGAATGATTTTCAAGGTCTCTTTGATTTAATTGCATGGGAGCACTTGTCTGATCAATGTTTTCCTGAGTTACGCCAGCACCTGATTGATAGCAAGTTGTCCAACCCGAGGAAACTTGCTGAGGAGGCGGACCGCTGGCTCAGCACCAGGGTCCACAAGGGTCCAGTGGGAGACTCCGCCAAGGGTGGGCAGGGTCCCCAGCAGAAGAGTGGGGGGGACAAGGGAAAACAGAAAGGGTTCCAAAAAGGCCCCCAAAGTAATCCCCAAGGGGACCAGCAGAAAGGTTCTCAGCCTCCCCCACCCCCTAAGCAGGATGGGGCCCCGACAGGTCGACCTGTTCCAAAGGGGCCCTTCAATTGTTACAAATGTGGTGACCCGGGGCACATAGCCCGTGACCCCAAGTGTCGCCTGTTTGGAAAACCAGCACCCACTGGTGCTCCGCCCCGACAAGTGACCAGTGTTCACTTAGGAGGAGAAGTGATGGTCCCGGGGGGTGGAGATCCTGTTCAGATGACCCTAGTCTCACTAGGAGACAGTGAGATGGTCCCTACAAGCTACCTGCCCTCTAACACTAAAAAATATGGGCAGGTGGTTACCATCAATGGTAAGAAAGCTGAGGCTCTTAGAGACACAGGAGCCAGTGTGACTGCAGTGAGGCATCACCTGGTGTCTCAAGAGCAGGTTGTACCCCATGCCTACTGTAGGGTTGTCAACGCTGACAATTCAGAGAGTCAGTGTCCGATGGCTCAAGTTCCCTTCGAGTGGGGGGGGGTCTCTGGTACTCTGCAGGTCTGTGTGAGGAAAACCATGCCTGTTGACTGTTTGCTAGGGAATGACTTGGAGGACTCCCCTTGGGAAAAGGTGGAGAAAACGACTCACCTGAAGATGGTGGGTCTACCTGACTGGGCGTGCGTGACCACCCGGTCAATGGCAGCCAGTAGGGGTGATCAAGAGGTCCTGGGGCCTGACGGAGAGGCCCAGGAACCGGCCTTAGGGAGAAGGCGCAGGGCGCGCGGGAAACCGGCCCCTGAAGTTCCCACGGTCCAGGAGGAAGCAGACCTTGAGGGGGATGCCCTGGAGCCTACTGGGGAACAGATTGCCGAACTGGGGGACCTGCCTGAGCTGACCCATTGGCAGCAAGAAGGAGGCCCCTCCAGGGAGGAATTCTGCAGGGAGCAGAAAGAATGCCCTTCTCTCGTGGGTATGCGGCAGCAGGCTGCAGACCAGGCCAATGGTGTTCAGGCCAAAACACATTATGTGTACTGGGAGAATGACCTCCTGTACTCAGAGCCTAAGGCTGCTGAACCTGGGTCAGCCCGTGTGCTGGTGGTACCCCAGAAGTTCAGAGCCTTCCTACTGGGACTGGCTCATGATGTGCCTTTAGCAGGACATTTGGGGATGGACAAGACCTATGACAGGCTTGTCACCCACTTCTACTGGCCCCAAATGCACAAGAGCTCAGATGCTCATTGTAGGACCTGTCCAACTTGCCAGGCAAGCGGGAAGTGCGGAGGGAAGAACAAGGCTCCCCTCCAACCCTTCCCTGTGGTCAGTACGCCATTCCAACGAGTGGGTATTGATATTGTTGGGCCTCTGGACCCCAAGACAGCCATGGGCAACAGGTTCATCCTGGTCTTGGTGGATCATGCCACCCGGTACCCTGAAGCCATCCCTCTGAGGACAGTGACGGCACCCGTGGTGGGGCGTGCACTAATGGGAATTTTCTCCAGAGTGGGGTTCCCTCTAGAGGTGGTGAGCGACAGAGGGACCAACTTCATATCCAAGTATATGAAGTCCCTTTGGCAAGAGTGTGGTGTAACCTACAAGTTCACCACACCTTACCATCCCCAAGGAAATGGGTTGGTTGAAAGATTCAACCGAACCCTGAAGGGCATGATCATGGGCCTGGAAGGTCCAATGAGGCGTAAGTGGGACGTCCTCTTACCATGCCTGCTCTTTGCATACCGCGAGGTGCCACAGAAGTCTCTCGGGTTCAGCCCCTTTGAGCTGCTGTATGGTCACCCCGTGAGAGGACCACTGAGTTTGGTAACGGAAGGCTGGGAGCAATCTCCCAGGAAACCTCCCCAGAATGTATATAGCTACATGCTGGCCTTCAGAAACCAAACCAGGCGCTTCAGACAACTTGCTGAGGCAAATCTGGAAGCTAGCCAGGAGGAGATGAAGCGGTGGTACGACCAGAATGCCACTCTGGTAGAGCTTCAGCCTGGTCAAGAGGTGTATGTCTTGGCCCCAGTGGAACCCTGTGCACTTCAGGATAAGTGGACAGGCCCATTTGAGGTTGTGGAGCGCAAGAGCTCAGTGACATACTTGGTGGACATGAAGACGCCCAGGAATCCTTTAAGGGTCTTGCATGTCAACCGCCTCAAGCCCCACTTGAAACGGTCCGAAGTGGGCATGCTGTTGGCCACTGATGATGGAATGGAAGAGGAGTCTGAGCCTCTTCCTGACCTCTTAGTGGCCTGTGAGAAGGATGGGTCAGTGGATGGAGTTAACCTCTCACCCACCCTGACCCCTGAGCAACAGGAAGACTGCCGCCAGTTGCTGGGGCAGTTTCCAGACCTGTTCTCCCTGGTTCCTAGTGTCACAGATTGGTGCGTCCATGATGTGGACACAGGAGACAGCTTACCTGTGAAGCATAAGGCTTACAGGGTAACTGACAGGGTCCGGGCCTGCATCAAGGAGGAGGTCTCCAAGATGCTTGCTCTTAGGGTGGTTGAGTCTTCCAGCAGTCCTTGGTCCAGCCCCGTGGTCTTGGTCCCAAAGGCTGCTGCGCCGGGAGCCACGCCTGAACTCCGGTTCTGTGTGGACTACAGAGGACTCAATTCAGTCACCAAGACTGACGCGCACCCTATCCCCAGAGCTGATGAGCTCATTGATCGGCTAGGGGCTGCCCGGTTCCTCAGCACGTTTGATTTAACGTCTGGGTACTGGCAGATCGCCTTGACCGATGGGGCAAAGGAGAGGTCAGCATTCTCTACACCAGATGGGCATTTCCAGTTCCGGGTGATGCCATTTGGGATGAAGAATGCCCCTGCCACCTTTCAGAGGTTGGTCAACCAGGTGTTGGTTGGGCTGGATGAGTTCAGTGCCGCCTACCTGGATGACATCGCAGTGTTCAGTGGCACCTGGCCAGAACACCTGCAGCACCTCTGGGAAGTGTTGATGGCGCTGCGCAAGGCAGGCCTCACAATCAAGGCAAGCAAGTGTCAGATTGGGCAGGGCTCCGTGGTGTACTTGGGACACCAAGTGGGGAGTGGCAAGGTGGCACCCTTGCAACCCAAAATTGAGACCATCCTGGCTTGGGAACCCCCCAAGACCCAGACTGCAGTGAGAGCCTTCCTGGGGCTCACTGGGTATTACAGGAGGTTTGTCAAGGGCTATGGCACTATTGTGACCCCCTTGACAGAACTGACTTCTAAGAAGCAGCCCAGGAATGTGATTTGGACTGACACCTGTCAGAAGGCTTTTGACACCCTGAAGACTGCCATGTGCACGGCGCCCGTGCTCCTGGCTCCTGATTTCTCCAAGGAATTCATAGTGCAAACAGACGCTTCAGAGCATGGTGTAGGGGCTGTTCTCTCACAGATGACTGAGGAGGGCTGGGACCAACCCGTAGCCTTCATCAGTAGGAGGTTACTTCCACGGGAAAGTAGGTGGAGTGCAATAGAGCGAGAAGCATTTGCTGTGGTCTGGGCGCTGAAGAAGCTAAGACCCTACTTGTTTGGGTCTCACTTCCGGGTTCAGACGGACCACAGGCCCCTCAGATGGTTGATGCAAATGAGGGGTGAGAACCCAAAACTGTTGAGGTGGTCCATCTCCCTACAGGGTATGGACTTCACGGTGGAACACCGCCCTGGCACAGATCACGCCAACGCTGATGGTCTGTCCAGATTTTTCCGCCTTAGTGATGAGGAACTCCCTGGGGAAGGGTAGTTCTCCCCACATTTCAGCTGGAGGGGACACGTGTTAGACCTGGCACCTTGGCGTGAGTTTCCCTTCCACTTTTTGCTGTTGTGCCTCGAATGTTTTGATGGTGTCTGCTACTCAGGGCACTGCGCCACGGCCAACCCGTGCCGCAGTGCAAGTGCTCCCTACTGTAAAGTGTACATGTGATTGATGTCCATGATTGGTTCATTGGATTTACTGTTAGTCCCTAGTAAAGTGCACTAGGAGTGCCAGGGCTTGTGAATGCCAATACTGCTAGTGGGCCTGCAGCGCTGGTTGCGCCACCCACAGAAGCAGCCTTAAAATGTGTCTAGGGTCTGCCATTGCAGAACCTGCGTGCAGTCTGGTACTGTCACCCTGGCGGGGCAAGTGCACACACTTGCCAGCCCCTAAACCTTCCCTTAAACTTCATATTAGTCACCCCTATGGTAGGCCTGAGGGCAGGGTGCATTGTAAGGATAAGGTAGGACATGCCCTGATGTGTGTGGCATGTTCTAATAGTGAATTACTGCCAAATTCGTTTTTCACTATTGTAAGGCTACCTGTTCCCTTCTAGGCCAGATGGGCTGCTGGAATTATTACACTCTATAATCCCAGCAGGCTCAGGGAACATGGTAGAAATTCATGTTTAGTATGCCTGAACTCAGAATAATAAAATACTTCTTTTAGTAAAGTTTATTTTAATATCCTGTGTTTGCAAATGCTACTTTTAGAAAGTTAGCATTTGCTTGCCTAACCATTTCAGCCCGCCTCTGCTTGGATGTGGATCTGACTGTCTGGTGTGTGTGAGTGACAGGGCTGGGAGTTGACAGGTAGTGATTAGCAGGAGGGCCCCTTAATGGGTGGTGGGAGTTTCCCCTGAATGATGCATCAGGCTGTGCTCTGCCACCACAATGCTGGCTCCGCCCTCCTGGGGAGCGACTGATGACTCAGCCTGCACCTGGCCCAGGAAGGACCGAAGCTTGTCAACAAAGTACTCAGGCCACTCCTGCCCTCTCAATGCCGGCTCCGCCCCCCTGGGGAGCGGCTGATGTGCCTGCCCTCACACTGAATGCAGAAGTCATAAGAACCCACAACAAGTACTCAGAGACTGAAGCAGTTATGCAGAGGCCCCCCTGGCCAGTGAGAACAAAAGAAACTGTGTATAAAAGTAGGAGCCCTGCTCCTTGTAAATTAGATCCAGTTTGCGCAAAGAAGAAGCTCTGCCTGAAGAGAAGGACCCTGGACGCTGCAAGGAGAAGTACTGACTCTGATCCCAAGAGACTGGCCTGTAGTGGGTGCCTTGCTGCTGAAGGAGAGCAGGAGAAGAAAGACTGAAAGACTTTGCTTTTATCCACCTTGTGCTAAAACTTTTACCAAGATCTCCAAGGGCTTGCTGTGAACTTGCCCCCTGACCAGCGCCCCAGGAACAGTGGGCGCTACCCTGTCCCCCTGGAAGAAGGAGCCGCTGTGAGCCAGCAACCTGATCGGCACAGCTGCTGAAGGAAAGAGGAGCGCGCCGTGAAAGAATCCCTGCGCCCCTCCTACGAGGCCCTTGGCACCCCGACCCGCCGAGCACCGCATCTGCTAGCTGGCCGGCACCAGGTGACACCGAAAGGCCCAGCCTCGCTGGACTAATCACCGTCCCTACCGCCTGCCTAACTGCGAAGCACCGCAAGAACGGACTGAGCCAAGTACCCGCTGTGACCTGAGAGGCTTGTGTGTGCCTCACGCTGCTACCCGGGGCTCTGCCCCCCTTTTCCAGGACCTGAGGTGTGTCGCCGTCTACCCGACCCGCGCCGCAACGCCAACCTAAGAGCCAGAGCCGAGCCGCCGCTCGCTCCAACCTCGAGAGGAAGACACCGCGACGTGAACCGCCGAGCCGGCCTACACCCGACCCCTGCAGAAAGACAAAGGTACTGTTTCCCGTCCCGCGGTGCGAGCCGCTGTCCCACCTCGCTCGCACCGCCATCTACTTCAGCCGAGCCCCCGGAGCCGCGCAGTGAGCGCTCCCCGGGCCCCCGCTCTCTCCCCTGACAGCCGCGCAGCGCGCTCGTCAGGCCGGCAGTGACTCCCCGGCCGCCGATCTCGCTAGAAGCGTGAGATCGGGCAGACCGGGTCCGATCGCTTGGCGCAGAGAGGCCCTGGCTGATTGAAGTTCTTGCTAAAGGAACGTACCCGGACTAGGGAAGAGTCCGCAACCCTTTTTGAAGCACCAGAACAATTCGTTAACGCTGATACAAAGACCTGTGGCATAATCAAAGAGTAACTGGAACCATTTTTCTTAAACTACGCAAAGACTGTATTTACAAGCCTGATCTAAAGATATATATATAAAGAAGATATTTTTACAGAAGTACAGTCTCGTGTCATTGTGTGGTGGGTTGATGGTCGTTGTGTGTGATGTTGCAAATGTTTAACCTTATGTACTCCAGAGTTTAGCCTAGACTGCTTGCGCCACACTACCTAAAGGGCGAGTAGGGGTTATTTCTGGGAGTAATCCTTTGCCCCGACTTAGAGGAGAGGGTCCCTGCTTGTCGCGAGCACCAACCTGCGCCAACCAGAGACCCCCAATTCTAACAGGACCATTTTTCACCTTTCTGAAGCATGACTTAATGGGGGGGTGTTATCTCTTTTGTCAAAAATCACCTGTTTTTGCTTGAACATTAAATGCCTCCAAATGGTATTTAATTTACTTCCCGGGCCCCTGGAAGCATGAAAATCACTTTAAACATGCTAATTTTAGCTCTTAAACTGATGATCTACCTACAAATGTGAACTGACGTTCAAAAATAAAACATTTGCAAACGGACCATTTTTCATCTTTCTGAAGCATGACGTAATGGGGGGGTGTTATCTCTTTTGTCAAAAATCACCTGTTTTTGCTTGAACATTAAATGCCTCCAAATGGTATTTAATTAACTTCCCGGGCCCCTGGAAGCATGAAAATCACTTTAAACATGCTCATTTTAGCTCTTAAACTGATGATCTACCTACAAATGTGAACTGACGTTCAAAAATAAAACATTTGAAAAGGGACCATTTTTCACCTTTCTGAAGCATGACGTAATGGGGGGTGTTATCTCTTTTGTCAAAAATCACCTGTTTTTGCTTGAACATTAAATGCCTCCAAATGGTATTTAATTCACTTCCCGGACCCCTGGAAGCATGAAAATCACTTTAAACATGCTAATTTTAGCTCTAAAACTGATGATCTACCTACAAATGTGAACTGACGTTCAAAAATAAAACATTTGAAACGGACCATTTTTCACCTTTATGATGCATGACGTAATGGGGGGGTGTTATCTCTTTTGTCAAAAATCATCTGTTTTTGCTAGAACATTAAATGCCTCCAAATGGTATTTAATTTACTTCCCGGGCCCCTGGAAGCATGAAAATCACTTTAAACATGCTAATTTTAGCTCTTAAACTGATGATCTACCTACAAATGTGAACTGACGTTCAAAAATAAAACATTTGAAAACGGACCATTTTTCACCTTTCTGAAGCATGACGTAATGGGGGGGTGTTATCTCTTTTGTCAAAAATCACCTGTTTTTGCTTGAACATTAAATGCCTCCAAATGGTATTTAATTCACTTCCCGGACCACTGGAAGCATGAAAATCACTTTAAACATGCTAATTTTAGCTCTAAAACTGATGATCTACCTACAAATGTGAACTGACGTTCAAAAATAAAACATTTGAAACGGACCATTTTTCACCTTTATGAAGCATGACGTAATGGGGGGGTGTTATCTCTTTTGTCAAAAAGTCACCTGTTTTTGCTTGAACATTAAATGCCTCCAAATGGTATTTAATTCACTTCCCGGGCCCCTGGAAGCATGAAAATCACTTTAAACATGCTAATTTTAGCTCTTAAACTGATGATCTTCCTACAAATGTGAACTGACGTTCAAAAATAAAACATTTGAAAATGGACCATTTTTCACCTTTCTGAAGCATGACGTAATGGGGGGGATGTTATCTCTTTAGTAAAAAATCAACTGTTTTTGCTTGAACATTAAATGCCTCCAAATGGTATTTAATTCACTTCCCGGGCCCCTGGAAGCATGAAAATCACTTTAAACATGCTCATTTTAGCTCTTAAACTGATGATCTACATACAAATGTGAACTGACGTTCAAAAATAAAACATTTGAAAACGGACCATTTTTCACCTTTCTGAAGCATGACGTAATGGGGGGGGTGTTATCGCTTTTGTCAAAAATCACCTGTTTTTGCTTGGACATTAAATGCCTCCAAATAGTATTTAATTCACTTCCCGGCCCCCTGGAAGCATGAAAATCACTTTAAACATGCTCATTTTAGCTCTTAAACTGATGATCTACCTACAAATGTGAACTGACGTTCAAAAATAAAACATTTGAAAACGGACCATTTTTCACCTTTCTGAAGCATGACTTAATGGGGGGGTGTTATCTCTTTTGTCAAAAATCACCTGTTTTTGCTTGAACATTAAATGCCTCCAAATGGTATTTAATTCACTTCCCGGGCCCCTGGAAGCATGAAAATCACTTTAAACATGCTAATTTTAGCTCTTAAACTGATGATCTACCTACAAATGTGAACTGACGTTCGAAAATAAAACATTTGAAAACGGACCATTTTTCACCTTTCTGAAGCATGACGTAATGGGGGGGTGTTATCTCTTTTGTCAAAAATCACCTGTTTCTTCTTGAACATTAAATGCCTCCAAATGGTATTTAATTCACTTCCCGGGCCCCTGGAAGCATGAAAATCACTTTAAACATGCTAATTTTAGCTCTTAAACTGATGATCTACCTACAAATGTGAACTGACGTTCAAAAATAAAACATTTGAAACGGACCATTTTTCACCTTTATGAAGCATGACGTAATGGGGTGGTGTTATCTCTTTTGTCAAAAATCACCTGTTTTTGCTTGAAGATTAAATGCCTCCAAATGGTATTTAATTTACTTCCCGGGCCCCTGGAAGCATGAAAATCACTTTAAACATGCTAATTTTAGCTCTTAAACTGATGATCTACCTACAAATGTGAACTGACGTTCAAAAATAAAACATTTGCAAACGGACCATTTTTCATCTTTCTGAAGCATGACGTAATGGGGGGGTGTTATCTCTTTTGTCAAAAATCACCTGTTTTTGCTTGAACATTAAATGCCTCCAAATGGTATTTAATTAACTTCCCGGGCCCCTGGAAGCATGAAAATCACTTTAAACATGCTCATTTTAGCTCTTAAACTGATGATCTACCTACAAATGTGAACTGACGTTCAAAAATAAAACATTTGAAAAGGGACCATTTTTCACCTTTCTGAAGCATGACGTAATGGGGGGTGTTATCTCTTTTGTCAAAAATCACCTGTTTTTGCTTGAACATTAAATGCCTCCAAATGGTATTTAATTCACTTCCCGGACCCCTGGAAGCATGAAAATCACTTTAAACATGCTAATTTTAGCTCTAAAACTGATGATCTACCTACAAATGTGAACTGACGTTCAAAAATAAAACATTTGAAACGGACCATTTTTCACCTTTATGATGCATGACGTAATGGGGGGGTGTTATCTCTTTTGTCAAAAATCATCTGTTTTTGCTAGAACATTAAATGCCTCCAAATGGTATTTAATTTACTTCCCGGGCCCCTGGAAGCATGAAAATCACTTTAAACATGCTAATTTTAGCTCTTAAACTGATGATCTACCTACAAATGTGAACTGACGTTCAAAAATAAAACATTTGAAAACGGACCATTTTTCACCTTTCTGAAGCATGACGTAATGGGGGGGTGTTATCTCTTTTGTCAAAAATCACCTGTTTTTGCTTGAACATTAAATGCCTCCAAATGGTATTTAATTCACTTCCCGGACCACTGGAAGCATGAAAATCACTTTAAACATGCTAATTTTAGCTCTAAAACTGATGATCTACCTACAAATGTGAACTGACGTTCAAAAATAAAACATTTGAAACGGACCATTTTTCACCTTTATGAAGCATGACGTAATGGGGGGGTGTTATCTCTTTTGTCAAAAATCACCTGTTTTTGCTTGAACATTAAATGCCTCCAAATGGTATTTAATTTACTTCCTGGGCCCCTGGAAGCATGAAAATCACTTTAAACATGCTCATTTTAGCTCTTAAACTGATGATCTACCTACAAATGTGAACTGACGTTCAAAAATAAAACATTTGAAACGGACCATTTTTCACCTTTCTGAAGCATGACGTAATGGGGGGGTGTTATCTCTTTTGTCAAAAATCACCTGTTTTTGCTTGAACATTAAATGCCTCCAAATGGTATTTAATTCACTTCCCGGGCCCCTGGAAGCATGAAAATCACTTTAAACATGCTAATTTTAGCTCTAAAACTGATGATCTACCTACAAATGTGAACTGACGTTCAAAAATAAAACATTTGAAAACGGACCATTTTTCACCTTTCTGAAGCATGACGTAATGGGGGGTGTTATCTCTTTGGTAAAAAATCAACTGTTTTTGCTTGAACAATAAATGCCTCCAAATGGTATTTAATTCACTTCCCGGGCCCCTGGAAGCATGAAAAT
The DNA here is from genome assembly GCF_964261635.1 of Lissotriton helveticus. Lineage (NCBI taxonomy): Eukaryota > Metazoa > Chordata > Amphibia > Caudata > Salamandridae > Lissotriton > Lissotriton helveticus. The sequence continues at coordinate 715,555,667 of NC_136073.1, forward strand.
CACTTTAAACATGCTAATTTTAGCTCTTAAACTGATGATCTACCTACAAATGTGAACTGACGTTCAAAAATAAAACATTTGAAAACGGACCATTTTTCACCTTTCTGAAGCATGACGTAATGGGGGGGGTGTTATCTCTTTTGTCAAAAATCACCTGTTTTTGCTTGGACATTAAATGCCTCCAAATAGTATTTAATTCACTTCCCGGCCCCCTGGAAGCATGAAAATCACTTTAAACATGCACATTTTAGCTCTTAAACTGATGATCTACCTACAAATGTGAACTGACGTTCAAAAATAAAACATTTGAAAACGGACCATTTTTCACCTTTCTGAAGCATGACGTAATGGGGGGGTGTCATCTCTTTTGTCAAAAATCACCTGTTTTTGCTTGAACATTAAATGCCTCCAAATGATATTTAATTAACTTCCCGGGCCCCTGGAAGCATGAAAATCACTTTAAACATGCTCATTTTAGCTCTTAAACTGATGATCTACCTACAAATGTGAACTGACGTTCAAAAATAAAACATTTGAAAACGGACAATTTTTCACCTTTCTGAAGCATGACGTAATGGGGGGGTGTTATCTCTTTTGTCAAAAATCACCTGTTTTTGCTTGAACATTAAATGCCTCCAAATGGTATTTAATTCACTTCCCGGACCCCTAGAAGCATGAAAATCTCCTTAAACATACTAATTTTAGCTCTAAAACTGATGATCTACCTACAAATGTGAACTGACGTTCAAAAATAAAACATTTGATACGGACCATTTTTCACCTTTCTGAAGCATGACGTAATGGGGGGGTGTTATCTCTTTTGTCAAAATCACCTGCTTTTGCTTGAACATTAAATGCCTCCAAATGGTATTTAATTCACTTCCCGGGCCCCTGGAAGCATGAAAATCACTTCACACATGCTCATTTTAGCTCTTAAACTGATGATCGACATACAAATGTGAACTGACGTTCAAAAATAAAACATTTGAAAACGGACCATTTTTCACCTTTCTGAAGCATGACGTAATGGGGGGGTGTTATATCTTTTGTCAAAAATCACCTGTTTTTGCTTGAACATTAAATGCCTCCAAATGGTATTTAATTCACTTCCCGTGCCCCTGGAAGCATGAAAATCACTTTAAACATGCTAATTTTAGCTCTTAAACTGATGATCTACCTACAAATGTGAACTGACGTTCAAAAATAAAACATTTGAAAACGGACCATTTTTCACCTTTTTGAAGCATGACGTAATGGGGGGGTGTTATCTCTTTTGTCAAAAATCACCTGTTTTTGCTTGAACATTAAATGCCTCCAAATGGTATTTAATTCACTTCCCGGACCCCTGGAAGCATGAAAATCACTTTAAACATGCTAATTTTAGCTCTAAAACTGATGATCTACCTACAAATGTGAACTGACGTTCAAAAATAAAACATTTGAAATGGACCATTTTTCACCTTTATGATGCATGACGTAATGGGGGGGTGTTATCTCTTTTGTCAAAAATCACCTGTTTTTGCTTGAACATTAAATGCCTCCAAATGGTATTTAATTCACTTCCCGGGCCCCTGGAAGCATGAAAATCACTTTAAACATGCTCATTTTAGCTCTTAAACTGATGATCTACCTACAAATGTGAACTGACGTTCAAAAATAAAACATTTGAAACGGACCATTTTTCACCTTTATGATGCATGACGTAATGGGGGGGTGTTATCTCTTTTGTCAAAAATCATCTGTTTTTGCTAGAACATTAAATGCCTCCAAATGGTATTTAATTTACTTCCCGGGCCCCTGGAAGCATGAAAATCACTTTAAACATGCTAATTTTAGCTCTTAAACTGATGATCTACCTACAAATGTGAACTGACGTTCAAAAATAAAACATTTGAAAACGGACCATTTTTCACTTTTCTGAAGCATGACGTAATGGGGGGGTGTTATCTCTTTTGTCAAAAATCACCTGTTTTTGCTTGAACATTAAATGCCTCCAAATGGTATTTAATTCACTTCCCGGACCACTGGAAGCATGAAAATCACTTTAAACATGCTAATTTTAGCTCTAAAACTGATGATCTACCTACAAATGTGAACTGACGTTCAAAAATAAAACATTTGAAACGGACCATTTTTCACCTTTATGAAGCATGACGTAATGGGGGGGTGTTATCTCTTTTGTCAAAAATCACCTGTTTTTGCTTGAACATTAAATGCCTCCAAATGGTATTTAATTTACTTCCTGGGCCCCTGGAAGCATGAAAATCACTTTAAACATGCTCATTTTAGCTCTTAAACTGATGATCTACCTACAAATGTGAACTGACGTTCAAAAATAAAACATTTGAAACGGACCATTTTTCACCTTTCTGAAGCATGACGTAATGGGGGGGTGTTATCTCTTTTGTCAAAAATCACCTGTTTTTGCTTGAACATTAAATGCCTCCAAATGGTATTTAATTCACTTCCCGGGCCCCTGGAAGCATGAAAATCACTTTAAACATGCTAATTTTAGCTCTAAAACTGATGATCTACCTACAAATGTGAACTGACGTTCAAAAATAAAACATTTGAAAACGGACCATTTTTCACCTTTCTGAAGCATGACGTAATGGGGGGTGTTATCTCTTTGGTAAAAAATCAACTGTTTTTGCTTGAACATTAAATGCCTCCAAATGGTATTTAATTCACTTCCCGGGCCCCTGGAAGCATGAAAATCACTTTAAACATGCTAATTTTAGCTCTTAAACTGATGATCTACCTACAAATGTGAACTGACGTTCAAAAATAAAACATTTGAAAACGGACCATTTTTCACCTTTCTGAAGCATGACGTAATGGGGGGGGTGTTATCTCTTTTGTCAAAAATCACCTGTTTTTGCTTGGACATTAAATGCCTCCAAATAGTATTTAATTCACTTCCCGGCCCCCTGGAAGCATGAAAATCACTTTAAACATGCACATTTTAGCTCTTAAACTGATGATCTACCTACAAATGTGAACTGACGTTCAAAAATAAAACATTTGAAAACGGACCATTTTTCACCTTTCTGAAGCATGACGTAATGGGGGGGTGTCATCTCTTTTGTCAAAAATCACCTGTTTTTGCTTGAACATTAAATGCCTCCAAATGATATTTAATTAACTTCCCGGGCCCCTGGAAGCATGAAAATCACTTTAAACATGCTCATTTTAGCTCTTAAACTGATGATCTACCTACAAATGTGAACTGACGTTCAAAAATAAAACATTTGAAAACGGACAATTTTTCACCTTTCTGAAGCATGACGTAATGGGGGGGTGTTATCTCTTTTGTCAAAAATCACCTGTTTTTGCTTGAACATTAAATGCCTCCAAATGGTATTTAATTCACTTCCCGGACCCCTAGAAGCATGAAAATCTCCTTAAACATGCTAATTTTAGCTCTAAAACTGATGATCTACCTACAAATGTGAACTGACGTTCAAAAATAAAACATTTGATACGGACCATTTTTCACCTTTCTGAAGCATGACGTAATGGGGGGGTGTTATCTCTTTTGTCAAAATCACCTGCTTTTGCTTGAACATTAAATGCCTCCAAATGGTATTTAATTCACTTCCCGGGCCCCTGGAAGCATGAAAATCACTTCACACATGCTCATTTTAGCTCTTAAACTGATGATCGACATACAAATGTGAACTGACGTTCAAAAATAAAACATTTGAAAACGGACCATTTTTCACCTTTCTGAAGCATGACGTAATGGGGGGGTGTTATATCTTTTGTCAAAAATCACCTGTTTTTGCTTGAACATTAAATGCCTCCAAATGGTATTTAATTCACTTCCCGTGCCCCTGGAAGCATGAAAATCACTTTAAACATGCTAATTTTAGCTCTTAAACTGATGATCTACCTACAAATGTGAACTGACGTTCAAAAATAAAACATTTGAAAACGGACCATTTTTCACCTTTTTGAAGCATGACGTAATGGGGGGGTGTTATCTCTTTTGTCAAAAATCACCTGTTTTTGCTTGAACATTAAATGCCTCCAAATGGTATTTAATTCACTTCCCGGACCCCTGGAAGCATGAAAATCACTTTAAACATGCTAATTTTAGCTCTAAAACTGATGATCTACCTACAAATGTGAACTGACGTTCAAAAATAAAACATTTGAAACGGACCATTTTTCACCTTTATGATGCATGACGTAATGGGGGGGTGTTATCTCTTTTGTCATAAATCACCTGTTTTTGCTTGAACATTAAATGCCTCCAAATGGTATTTAATTCACTTCCCGGGCCCCTGGAAGCATGAAAATCACTTTAAACATGCTCATTTTAGCTCTTAAACTGATGATCTACATACAAATGTGAACTGACGTTCAAAAATAAAACATTTGAAAACGGACCATTTTTCACCTTTCTGAAGCATGACGTAATGGGGGGGGTGTTATCTCTTTAGTCAAAAATCACCTATTTTTGCTTGAACATTAAATGCCTCCAAATGGTATTTAATTCACTTCCCGGGCCCCTGGAAGCATGAAAATCACTTTCAACATGCTAATTTTAGCTCTTAAACTGATGATCTACCTACAAATGTGAACTGACGTTCAAAAATAAAACATTTGAAACGGACCATTTTTCACCTTTATGAAGCATGACGTAATGGGGGGGTGTTATCTCTTTTGTCAAAAATCACCTGTTTTTGCTTGAACATTAAATGCCTCCAAATGGTATTTAATTCACTTCCCGGGCCCCTGGAAGCATGAAAATCACTTTAAACATGCTAATTTTAGCTCTTAAACTGATGATCTTCCTACAAATGTGAACTGACGTTCAAAAATAAAACATTTGAAAATGGACCATTTTTCACCTTTCTGAAGCATGACGTAATGGGGGGGATGTTATCTCTTTAGTAAAAAATCAACTGTTTTTGCTTGAACATTAAATGCCTCCAAATGGTATTTAATTCACTTCCCGGGCCCCTGGAAGCATGAAAATCACTTTAAACATGCTCATTTTAGCTCTTAAACTGATGATCTACATACAAATGTGAACTGACGTTCAAAAATAAAACATTTGAAAACGGACCATTTTTCACCTTTCTGAAGCATGACGTAATGGGGGGGGTGTTATCGCTTTTGTCAAAAATCACCTGTTTTTGCTTGGACATTAAATGCCTCCAAATAGTATTTAATTCACTTCCCGGCCCCCTGGAAGCATGAAAATCACTTTAAACATGCTCATTTTAGCTCTTAAACTGATGATCTACCTACAAATGTGAACTGACGTTCAAAAATAAAACATTTGAAAACGGACCATTTTTCACCTTTCTGAAGCATGACTTAATGGGGGGGTGTTATCTCTTTTGTCAAAAATCACCTGTTTTTGCTTGAACATTAAATGCCTCCAAATGGTATTTAATTCACTTCCCGGGCCCCTGGAAGCATGAAAATCACTTTAAACATGCTAATTTTAGCTCTTAAACTGATGATCTACCTACAAATGTGAACTGACGTTCAAAAATAAAACATTTGAAAACGGACCATTTTTCACCTTTCTGAAGCATGACGTAATGGGGGGGGTGTTATCTCTTTTGTCAAAAATCACCTGTTTTTGCTTGGACATTAAATGCCTCCAAATAGTATTTAATTCACTTCCCGGCCCCCTGGAAGCATGAAAATCACTTTAAACATGCACATTTTAGCTCTTAAACTGATGATCTACCTACAAATGTGAACTGACGTTCAAAAATAAAACATTTGAAAACGGACCATTTTTCACCTTTCTGAAGCATGACGTAATGGGGGGGTGTCATCTCTTTTGTCAAAAATCACCTGTTTTTGCTTGAACATTAAATGCCTCCAAATGATATTTAATTAACTTCCCGGGCCCCTGGAAGCATGAAAATCACTTTAAACATGCTCATTTTAGCTCTTAAACTGATGATCTACCTACAAATGTGAACTGACGTTCAAAAATAAAACATTTGAAAACGGACAATTTTTCACCTTTCTGAAGCATGACGTAATGGGGGGGTGTTATCTCTTTTGTCAAAAATCACCTGTTTTTGCTTGAACATTAAATGCCTCCAAATGGTATTTAATTCACTTCCCGGACCCCTAGAAGCATGAAAATCTCCTTAAACATGCTAATTTTAGCTCTAAAACTGATGATCTACCTACAAATGTGAACTGACGTTCAAAAATAAAACATTTGATACGGACCATTTTTCACCTTTCTGAAGCATGACGTAATGGGGGGGTGTTATCTCTTTTGTCAAAATCACCTGCTTTTGCTTGAACATTAAATGCCTCCAAATGGTATTTAATTCACTTCCCGGGCCCCTGGAAGCATGAAAATCACTTCACACATGCTCATTTTAGCTCTTAAACTGATGATCGACATACAAATGTGAACTGACGTTCAAAAATAAAACATTTGAAAACGGACCATTTTTCACCTTTCTGAAGCATGACGTAATGGGGGGGTGTTATATCTTTTGTCAAAAATCACCTGTTTTTGCTTGAACATTAAATGCCTCCAAATGGTATTTAATTCACTTCCCGTGCCCCTGGAAGCATGAAAATCACTTTAAACATGCTAATTTTAGCTCTTAAACTGATGATCTACCTACAAATGTGAACTGACGTTCAAAAATAAAACATTTGAAAACGGACCATTTTTCACCTTTTTGAAGCATGACGTAATGGGGGGGTGTTATCTCTTTTGTCAAAAATCACCTGTTTTTGCTTGAACATTAAATGCCTCCAAATGGTATTTAATTTACTTCCCGGACCCCTGGAAGCATGAAAATCACTTTAAACATGCTAATTTTAGCTCTAAAACTGATGATCTACCTACAAATGTGAACTGACGTTCAAAAATAAAACATTTGAAACGGACCATTTTTCACCTTTATGATGCATGACGTAATGGGGGGGTGTTATCTCTTTTGTCATAAATCACCTGTTTTTGCTTGAACATTAAATGCCTCCAAATGGTATTTAATTCACTTCCCGGGCCCCTGGAAGCATGAAAATCACTTTAAACATGCTCATTTTAGCTCTTAAACTGATGATCTACATACAAATGTGAACTGACGTTCAAAAATAAAACATTTGAAAACGGACCATTTTTCACCTTTCTGAAGCATGACGTAATGGGGGGGGTGTTATCTCTTTAGTCAAAAATCACCTATTTTTGCTTGAACATTAAATGCCTCCAAATGGTATTTAATTCACTTCCCGGGCCCCTGGAAGCATGAAAATCACTTTCAACATGCTAATTTTAGCTCTTAAACTGATGATCTACCTACAAATGTGAACTGACGTTCAAAAATAAAACATTTGAAACGGACCATTTTTCACCTTTATGAAGCATGACGTAATGGGGGGGTGTTATCTCTTTTGTCAAAAATCACCTGTTTTTGCTTGAACATTAAATGCCTCCAAATGGTATTTAATTCACTTCCCGGGCCCCTGGAAGCATGAAAATCACTTTAAACATGCTAATTTTAGCTCTTAAACTGATGATCTTCCTACAAATGTGAACTGACGTTCAAAAATAAAACATTTGAAAATGGACCATTTTTCACCTTTCTGAAGCATGACGTAATGGGGGGGATGTTATCTCTTTAGTAAAAAATCAACTGTTTTTGCTTGAACATTAAATGCCTCCAAATGGTATTTAATTCACTTCCCGGGCCCCTGGAAGCATGAAAATCACTTTAAACATGCTCATTTTAGCTCTTAAACTGATGATCTACATACAAATGTGAACTGACGTTCAAAAATAAAACATTTGAAAACGGACCATTTTTCACCTTTCTGAAGCATGACGTAATGGGGGGGGTGTTATCGCTTTTGTCAAAAATCACCTGTTTTTGCTTGGACATTAAATGCCTCCAAATAGTATTTAATTCACTTCCCGGCCCCCTGGAAGCATGAAAATCACTTTAAACATGCTCATTTTAGCTCTTAAACTGATGATCTACCTACAAATGTGAACTGACGTTCAAAAATAAAACATTTGAAAACGGACCATTTTTCACCTTTCTGAAGCATGACTTAATGGGGGGGTGTTATCTCTTTTGTCAAAAATCACCTGTTTTTGCTTGAACATTAAATGCCTCCAAATGGTATTTAATTCACTTCCCGGGCCCCTGGAAGCATGAAAATCACTTTAAACATGCTAATTTTAGCTCTTAAACTGATGATCTACCTACAAATGTGAACTGACGTTCGAAAATAAAACATTTGAAAACGGACCATTTTTCACCTTTCTGAAGCATGACGTAATGGGGGGGTGTTATCTCTTTTGTCAAAAATCACCTGTTTCTTCTTGAACATTAAATGCCTCCAAATGGTATTTAATTCACTTCCCGGGCCCCTGGAAGCATGAAAATCACTTTAAACATGCTAATTTTAGCTCTTAAACTGATGATCTACCTACAAATGTGAACTGACGTTCAAAAATAAAACATTTGAAACGGACCATTTTTCACCTTTATGAAGCATGACGTAATGGGGTGGTGTTATCTCTTTTGTCAAAAATCACCTGTTTTTGCTTGAAGATTAAATGCCTCCAAATGGTATTTAATTTACTTCCCGGGCCCCTGGAAGCATGAAAATCACTTTAAACATGCTAATTTTAGCTCTTAAACTGATGATCTACCTACAAATGTGAACTGACGTTCAAAAATAAAACATTTGCAAACGGACCATTTTTCATCTTTCTGAAGCATGACGTAATGGGGGGGTGTTATCTCTTTTGTCAAAAATCACCTGTTTTTGCTTGAACATTAAATGCCTCCAAATGGTATTTAATTAACTTCCCGGGCCCCTGGAAGCATGAAAATCACTTTAAACATGCTCATTTTAGCTCTTAAACTGATGATCTACCTACAAATGTGAACTGACGTTCAAAAATAAAACATTTGAAAAGGGACCATTTTTCACCTTTCTGAAGCATGACGTAATGGGGGGTGTTATCTCTTTTGTCAAAAATCACCTGTTTTTGCTTGAACATTAAATGCCTCCAAATGGTATTTAATTCACTTCCCGGACCCCTGGAAGCATGAAAATCACTTTAAACATGCTAATTTTAGCTCTAAAACTGATGATCTACCTACAAATGTGAACTGACGTTCAAAAATAAAACATTTGAAACGGACCATTTTTCACCTTTATGATGCATGACGTAATGGGGGGGTGTTATCTCTTTTGTCAAAAATCATCTGTTTTTGCTAGAACATTAAATGCCTCCAAATGGTATTTAATTTACTTCCCGGGCCCCTGGAAGCATGAAAATCACTTTAAACATGCTAATTTTAGCTCTTAAACTGATGATCTACCTACAAATGTGAACTGACGTTCAAAAATAAAACATTTGAAAACGGACCATTTTTCACCTTTCTGAAGCATGACGTAATGGGGGGGTGTTATCTCTTTTGTCAAAAATCACCTGTTTTTGCTTGAACATTAAATGCCTCCAAATGGTATTTAATTCACTTCCCGGACCACTGGAAGCATGAAAATCACTTTAAACATGCTAATTTTAGCTCTAAAACTGATGATCTACCTACAAATGTGAACTGACGTTCAAAAATAAAACATTTGAAAGGGACCATTTTTCACCTTTATGAAGCATGACGTAATGGGGGGGTGTTATCTCTTTTGTCAAAAATCACCTGTTTTTGCTTGAACATTAAATGCCTCCAAATGGTATTTAATTCACTTCCCGGGCCCCTGGAAGCATGAAAATCACTTTAAACATGCTAATTTTAGCTCTTAAACTGATGATCTTCCTACAAATGTGAACTGACGTTCAAAAATAAAACATTTGAAAATGGACCATTTTTCACCTTTCTGAAGCATGACGTAATGGGGGGGATGTTATCTCTTTAGTAAAAAATCAACTGTTTTTGCTTGAACATTAAATGCCTCCAAATGGTATTTAATTCACTTCCCGGGCCCCTGGAAGCATGAAAATCACTTTAAACATGCTCATTTTAGCTCTTAAACTGATGATCTACATACAAATGTGAACTGACGTTCAAAAATAAAACATTTGAAAACGGACCATTTTTCACCTTTCTGAAGCATGACGTAATGGGGGGGGTGTTATCGCTTTTGTCAAAAATCACCTGTTTTTGCTTGGACATTAAATGCCTCCAAATAGTATTTAATTCACTTCCCGGCCCCCTGGAAGCATGAAAATCACTTTAAACATGCTCATTTTAGCTCTTAAACTGATGATCTACCTACAAATGTGAACTGACGTTCAAAAATAAAACATTTGAAAACGGACCATTTTTCACCTTTCTGAAGCATGACTTAATGGGGGGGTGTTATCTCTTTTGTCAAAAATCACCTGTTTTTGCTTGAACATTAAATGCCTCCAAATGGTATTTAATTCACTTCCCGGGCCCCTGGAAGCATGAAAATCACTTTAAACATGCTAATTTTAGCTCTTAAACTGATGATCTACCTACAAATGTGAACTGACGTTCGAAAATAAAACATTTGAAAACGGACCATTTTTCACCTTTCTGAAGCATGACGTAATGGGGGGGTGTTATCTCTTTTGTCAAAAATCACCTGTTTCTTCTTGAACATTAAATGCCTCCAAATGGTATTTAATTCACTTCCCGGGCCCCTGGAAGCATGAAAATCACTTTAAACATGCTAATTTTAGCTCTTAAACTGATGATCTACCTACAAATGTGAACTGACGTTCAAAAATAAAACATTTGAAACGGACCATTTTTCACCTTTATGAAGCATGACGTAATGGGGTGGTGTTATCTCTTTTGTCAAAAATCACCTGTTTTTGCTTGAAGATTAAATGCCTCCAAATGGTATTTAATTTACTTCCCGGGCCCCTGGAAGCATGAAAATCACTTTAAACATGCTAATTTTAGCTCTTAAACTGATGATCTACCTACAAATGTGAACTGACGTTCAAAAATAAAACATTTGCAAACGGACCATTTTTCATCTTTCTGAAGCATGACGTAATGGGGGGGTGTTATCTCTTTTGTCAAAAATCACCTGTTTTTGCTTGAACATTAAATGCCTCCAAATGGTATTTAATTAACTTCCCGGGCCCCTGGAAGCATGAAAATCACTTTAAACATGCTCATTTTAGCTCTTAAACTGATGATCTACCTACAAATGTGAACTGACGTTCAAAAATAAAACATTTGAAAAGGGACCATTTTTCACCTTTCTGAAGCATGACGTAATGGGGGGTGTTATCTCTTTTGTCAAAAATCACCTGTTTTTGCTTGAACATTAAATGCCTCCAAATGGTATTTAATTCACTTCCCGGACCCCTGGAAGCATGAAAATCACTTTAAACATGCTAATTTTAGCTCTAAAACTGATGATCTACCTACAAATGTGAACTGACGTTCAAAAATAAAACATTTGAAACGGACCATTTTTCACCTTTATGATGCATGACGTAATGGGGGGGTGTTATCTCTTTTGTCAAAAATCATCTGTTTTTGCTAGAACATTAAATGCCTCCAAATGGTATTTAATTTAATTCCCGGGCCCCTGGAAGCATGAAAATCACTTTAAACATGCTAATTTTAGCTCTTAAACTGATGATCTACCTACAAATGTGAACTGACGTTCAAAAATAAAACATTTGAAAACGGACCATTTTTCACCTTTCTGAAGCATGACGTAATGGGGGGGTGTTATCTCTTTTGTCAAAAATCACCTGTTTTTGCTTGAACATTAAATGCCTCCAAATGGTATTTAATTCACTTCCCGGGCCCCTGGAAGCATGAAAATCACTTTAAACATGCTAATTTTAGCTCTTAAACTGATGATCTTCCTACAAATGTGAACTGACGTTCAAAAATAAAACATTTGAAAATGGACCATTTTTCACCTTTCTGAAGCATGACGTAATGGGGGGGATGTTATCTCTTTAGTAAAAAATCAACTGTTTTTGCTTGAACATTAAATGCCTCCAAATGGTATTTAATTCACTTCCCGGGCCCCTGGAAGCATGAAAATCACTTTAAACATGCTCATTTTAGCTCTTAAACTGATGATCTACATACAAATGTGAACTGACGTTCAAAAATAAAACATTTGAAAACGGACCATTTTTCACCTTTCTGAAGCATGACGTAATGGGGGGGGTGTTATCGCTTTTGTCAAAAATCACCTGTTTTTGCTTGGACATTAAATGCCTCCAAATAGTATTTAATTCACTTCCCGGCCCCCTGGAAGCATGAAAATCACTTTAAACATGCTCATTTTAGCTCTTAAACTGATGATCTACCTACAAATGTGAACTGACGTTCAAAAATAAAACATTTGAAAACGGACCATTTTTCACCTTTCTGAAGCATGACTTAATGGGGGGGTGTTATCTCTTTTGTCAAAAATCACCTGTTTTTGCTTGAACATTAAATGCCTCCAAATGGTATTTAATTCACTTCCCGGGCCCCTGGAAGCATGAAAATCACTTTAAACATGCTAATTTTAGCTCTTAAACTGATGATCTACCTACAAATGTGAACTGACGTTCGAAAATAAAACATTTGAAAACGGACCATTTTTCACCTTTCTGAAGCATGACGTAATGGGGGGGTGTTATCTCTTTTGTCAAAAATCACCTGTTTCTTCTTGAACATTAAATGCCTCCAAATGGTATTTAATTCACGTCCCGGGCCCCTGGAAGCATGAAAATCACTTTAAACATGCTAATTTTAGCTCTTAAACTGATGATCTACCTACAAATGTGAACTGACGTTCAAAAATAAAACATTTGAAACGGACCATTTTTCACCTTTATGAAGCATGACGTAATGGGGTGGTGTTATCTCTTTTGTCAAAAATCACCTGTTTTTGCTTGAAGATTAAATGCCTCCAAATGGTATTTAATTTACTTCCCGGGCCCCTGGAAGCATGAAAATCACTTTAAACATGCTAATTTTAGCTCTTAAACTGATGATCTACCTACAAATGTGAACTGACGTTCAAAAATAAAACATTTGCAAACGGACCATTTTTCATCTTTCTGAAGCATGACGTAATGGGGGGGTGTTATCTCTTTTGTCAAAAATCACCTGTTTTTGCTTGAACATTAAATGCCTCCAAATGGTATTTAATTAACTTCCCGGGCCCCTGGAAGCATGAAAATCACTTTAAACATGCTCATTTTAGCTCTTAAACTGATGATCTACCTACAAATGTGAACTGAATTTCAAAAATAAAACATTTGAAAAGGGACCATTTTTCACCTTTCTGAAGCATGACGTAATGGGGGGTGTTATCTCTTTTGTCAAAAATCACCTGTTTTTGCTTGAACATTAAATGCCTCCAAATGGTATTTAATTCACTTCCCGGACCCCTGGAAGCATGAAAATCACTTTAAACATGCTAATTTTAGCTCTAAAACTGATGATCTACCTACAAATGTGAACTGACGTTCAAAAATAAAACATTTGAAACGGACCATTTTTCACCTTTATGATGCATGACGTAATGGGGGGGTGTTATCTCTTTTGTCAAAAATCATCTGTTTTTGCTAGAACATTAAATGCCTCCAAATGGTATTTAATTTACTTCCCGGGCCCCTGGAAGCATGAAAATCACTTTAAACATGCTAATTTTAGCTCTTAAACTGATGATCTACCTACAAATGTGAACTGACGTTCAAAAATAAAACATTTGAAAACGGACCATTTTTCACCTTTCTGAAGCATGACGTAATGGGGGGGTGTTATCTCTTTTGTCAAAAATCACCTGTTTTTGCTTGAACATTAAATGCCTCCAAATGGTATTTAATTCACTTCCCGGACCACTGGAAGCATGAAAATCACTTTAAACATGCTAATTTTAGCTCTAAAACTGATGATCTACCTACAAATGTGAACTGACGTTCAAAAATAAAACATTTGAAACGGACCATTTTTCACCTTTATGAAGCATGACGTAATGGGGGGGTGTTATCTCTTTTGTCAAAAATCACCTGTTTTTGCTTGAACATTAAATGCCTCCAAATGGTATTTAATTCACTTCCCGGGCCCCTGGAAGCATGAAAATCACTTTAAACATGCTAATTTTAGCTCTTAAACTGATGATCTTCCTACAAATGTGAACTGACGTTCAAAAATAAAACATTTGAAAATGGACCATTTTTCACCTTTCTGAAGCATGACGTAATGGGGGGGATGTTATCTCTTTAGTAAAAAATCAACTGTTTTTGCTTGAACATTAAATGCCTCCAAATGGTATTTAATTCACTTCCCGGGCCCCTGGAAGCATGAAAATCACTTTAAACATGCTCATTTTAGCTCTTAAACTGATGATCTACATACAAATGTGAACTGACGTTCAAAAATAAAACATTTGAAAACGGACCATTTTTCACCTTTCTGAAGCATGACGTAATGGGGGGGGTGTTATCGCTTTTGTCAAAAATCACCTGTTTTTGCTTGGACATTAAATGCCTCCAAATAGTATTTAATTCACTTCCCGGCCCCCTGGAAGCATGAAAATCACTTTAAACATGCTCATTTTAGCTCTTAAACTGATGATCTACCTACAAATGTGAACTGACGTTCAAAAATAAAACATTTGAAAACGGACCATTTTTCACCTTTCTGAAGCATGACTTAATGGGGGGGTGTTATCTCTTTTGTCAAAAATCACCTGTTTTTGCTTGAACATTAAATGCCTCCAAATGGTATTTAATTCACTTCCCGGGCCCCTGGAAGCATGAAAATCACTTTAAACATGCTAATTTTAGCTCTTAAACTGATGATCTACCTACAAATGTGAACTGACGTTCGAAAATAAAACATTTGAAAACGGACCATTTTTCACCTTTCTGAAGCATGACGTAATGGGGGGGTGTTATCTCTTTTGTCAAAAATCACCTGTTTCTTCTTGAACATTAAATGCCTCCAAATGGTATTTAATTCACTTCCCGGGCCCCTGGAAGCATGAAAATCACTTTAAACATGCTAATTTTAGCTCTTAAACTGATGATCTACCTACAAATGTGAACTGACGTTCAAAAATAAAACATTTGAAACGGACCATTTTTCACCTTTATGAAGCATGACGTAATGGGGTGGTGTTATCTCTTTTGTCAAAAATCACCTGTTTTTGCTTGAAGATTAAATGCCTCCAAATGGTATTTAATTTACTTCCCGGGCCCCTGGAAGCATGAAAATCACTTTAAACATGCTAATTTTAGCTCTTAAACTGATGATCTACCTACAAATGTGAACTGACGTTCAAAAATAAAACATTTGCAAACGGACCATTTTTCATCTTTCTGAAGCATGACGTAATGGGGGGGTGTTATCTCTTTTGTCAAAAATCACCTGTTTTTGCTTGAACATTAAATGCCTCCAAATGGTATTTAATTAACTTCCCGGGCCCCTGGAAGCATGAAAATCACTTTAAACATGCTCATTTTAGCTCTTAAACTGATGATCTACCTACAAATGTGAACTGACGTTCAAAAATAAAACATTTGAAAAGGGACCATTTTTCACCTTTCTGAAGCATGACGTAATGGGGGGTGTTATCTCTTTTGTCAAAAATCACCTGTTTTTGCTTGAACATTAAATGCCTCCAAATGGTATTTAATTCACTTCCCGGACCCCTGGAAGCATGAAAATCACTTTAAACATGCTAATTTTAGCTCTAAAACTGATGATCTACCTACAAATGTGAACTGACGTTCAAAAATAAAACATTTGAAACGGACCATTTTTCACCTTTATGATGCATGACGTAATGGGGGGGTGTTATCTCTTTTGTCAAAAATCATCTGTTTTTGCTAGAACATTAAATGCCTCCAAATGGTATTTAATTTAATTCCCGGGCCCCTGGAAGCATGAAAATCACTTTAAACATGCTAATTTTAGCTCTTAAACTGATGATCTACCTACAAATGTGAACTGACGTTCAAAAATAAAACATTTGAAAACGGACCATTTTTCACCTTTCTGAAGCATGACGTAATGGGGGGGTGTTATCTCTTTTGTCAAAAATCACCTGTTTTTGCTTGAACATTAAATGCCTCCAAATGGTATTTAATTCACTTCCCGGACCACTGGAAGCATGAAAATCACTTTAAACATGCTAATTTTAGCTCTAAAACTGATGATCTACCTACAAATGTGAACTGACGTTCAAAAATAAAACATTTGAAACGGACCATTTTTCACCTTTATGAAGCATGACGTAATGGGGGGGTGTTATCTCTTTTGTCAAAAATCACCTGTTTTTGCTTGAACATTAAATGCCTCCAAATGGTATTTAATTTACTTCCTGGGCCCCTGGAAGCATGAAAATCACTTTAAACATGCTCATTTTAGCTCTTAAACTGATGATCTACCTACAAATGTGAACTGACGTTCAAAAATAAAACATTTGAAACGGACCATTTTTCACCTTTCTGAAGCATGACGTAATGGGGGGGTGTTATCTCTTTTGTCAAAAATCACCTGTTTTTGCTTGAACATTAAATGCCTCCAAATGGTATTTAATTCACTTCCCGGGCCCCTGGAAGCATGAAAATCACTTTAAACATGCTAATTTTAGCTCTAAAACTGATGATCTACCTACAAATGTGAACTGACGTTCAAAAATAAAACATTTGAAAACGGACCATTTTTCACCTTTCTGAAGCATGACGTAATGGGGGGTGTTATCTCTTTGGTAAAAAATCAACTGTTTTTGCTTGAACATTAAATGCCTCCAAATGGTATTTAATTCACTTCCCGGGCCCCTGGAAGCATGAAAATCACTTTAAACATGCTAATTTTAGCTCTTAAACTGATGATCTACCTACAAATGTCAACTGACGTTCAAAAATAAAACATTTGAAAACGGACCATTTTTCACCTTTCTGAAGCATGACGTAATGGGGGGGGTGTTATCTCTTTTGTCAAAAATCACCTGTTTTTGCTTGGACATTAAATGCCTCCAAATAGTATTTAATTCACTTCCCGGCCCCCTGGAAGCATGAAAATCACTTTAAACATGCACATTTTAGCTCTTAAACTGATGATCTACCTACAAATGTGAACTGACGTTCAAAAATAAAACATTTGAAAACGGACCATTTTTCACCTTTCTGAAGCATGACGTAATGGGGGGGTGTCATCTCTTTTGTCAAAAATCACCTGTTTTTGCTTGAACATTAAATGCCTCCAAATGATATTTAATTAACTTCCCGGGCCCCTGGAAGCATGAAAATCACTTTAAACATGCTCATTTTAGCTCTTAAACTGATGATCTACCTACAAATGTGAACTGACGTTCAAAAATAAAACATTTGAAAACGGACAATTTTTCACCTTTCTGAAGCATGACGTAATGGGGGGGTGTTATCTCTTTTGTCAAAAATCACCTGTTTTTGCTTGAACATTAAATGCCTCCAAATGGTATTTAATTCACTTCCCGGACCCCTAGAAGCATGAAAATCTCCTTAAACATACTAATTTTAGCTCTAAAACTGATGATCTACCTACAAATGTGAACTGACGTTCAAAAATAAAACATTTGATACGGACCATTTTTCACCTTTCTGAAGCATGACGTAATGGGGGGGTGTTATCTCTTTTGTCAAAATCACCTGCTTTTGCTTGAACATTAAATGCCTCCAAATGGTATTTAATTCACTTCCCGGGCCCCTGGAAGCATGAAAATCACTTCACACATGCTCATTTTAGCTCTTAAACTGATGATCGACATACAAATGTGAACTGACGTTCAAAAATAAAACATTTGAAAACGGACCATTTTTCACCTTTCTGAAGCATGACGTAATGGGGGGGTGTTATATCTTTTGTCAAAAATCACCTGTTTTTGCTTGAACATTAAATGCCTCCAAATGGTATTTAATTCACTTCCCGTGCCCCTGGAAGCATGAAAATCACTTTAAACATGCTAATTTTAGCTCTTAAACTGATGATCTACCTACAAATGTGAACTGACGTTCAAAAATAAAACATTTGAAAACGGACCATTTTTCACCTTTTTGAAGCATGACGTAATGGGGGGGTGTTATCTCTTTTGTCAAAAATCACCTGTTTTTGCTTGAACATTAAATGCCTCCAAATGGTATTTAATTCACTTCCCGGACCCCTGGAAGCATGAAAATCACTTTAAACATGCTAATTTTAGCTCTAAAACTGATGATCTACCTACAAATGTGAACTGACGTTCAAAAATAAAACATTTGAAACGGACCATTTTTCACCTTTATGATGCATGACGTAATGGGGGGGTGTTATCTCTTTTGTCAAAAATCACCTGTTTTTGCTTGAACATTAAATGCCTCCAAATGGTATTTAATTCACTTCCCGGGCCCCTGGAAGCATGAAAATCACTTTAAACATGCTCATTTTAGCTCTTAAACTGATGATCTACATACAAATGTGAACTGACGTTCAAAAATAAAACATTTGAAAACGGACCATTTTTCACCTTTCTGAAGCATGACGTAATGGGGGGGGTGTTATCTCTTTAGTCAAAAATCACCTATTTTTGCTTGAACATTAAATGCCTCCAAATGGTATTTAATTCACTTCCCGGGCCCCTGGAAGCATGAAAATCACTTTCAACATGCTAATTTTAGCTCTTAAACTGATGATCTACCTACAAATGTGAACTGACGTTCAAAAATAAAACATTTGAAACGGACCATTTTTCACCTTTATGAAGCATGACGTAATGGGGGGGTGTTATCTCTTTTGTCAAAAATCACCTGTTTTTGCTTGAACATTAAATGCCTCCAAATGGTATTTAATTCACTTCCCGGGCCCCTGGAAGCATGAAAATCACTTTAAACATGCTAATTTTAGCTCTTAAACTGATGATCTTCCTACAAATGTGAACTGACGTTCAAAAATAAACCATTGGAAAATGGACCATTTTTCACCTTTCTGAAGCATGACGTAATGGGGGGGATGTTATCTCTTTAGTCAAAAATCAACTGTTTTTGCTTGAACATTAAATGCCTCCAAATGGTATTTAATTCACTTCCCGGGCCCCTGGAAGCATGAAAATCACTTTAAACATGCTCATTTTAGCTCTTAAACTGATGATCTACATACAAATGTGAACTGACGTTCAAAAATAAAACATTTGAAAACGGACCATTTTTCACCTTTCTGAAGCATGACGTAATGGGGGGGTGTTATCGCTTTTGTCAAAAATCACCTGTTTTTGCTTGGACATTAAATGCCTCCAAATAGTATTTAATTCACTTCCCGGCCCCCTGGAAGCATGAAAATCACTTTAAACATGCTCATTTTAGCTCTTAAACTGATGATCTACCTACAAATGTGAACTGACGTTCAAAAATAAAACATTTGAAAACGGACCATTTTTCACCTTTCTGAAGCATGACTTAATGGGGGGGTGTTATCTCTTTTGTCAAAAATCACCTGTTTTTGCTTGAACATTAAATGCCTCCAAATGGTATTTAATTCACTTCCCGGGCCCCTGGAAGCATGAAAATCACTTTAAACATGCTAATTTTAGCTCTTAAACTGATGATCTACCTACAAATGTGAACTGACGTTCGAAAATAAAACATTTGAAAACGGACCATTTTTCACCTTTATGAAGCATGACGTAATGGGGGGGTGTTATCTCTTTTGTCAAAAATCACCTGTTTCTTCTTGAACATTAAATGCCTCCAAATGGTATTTAATTCACTTCCCGGGCCCCTGGAAGCATGAAAATCACTTTAAACATGCTAATTTTAGCTCTTAAACTGATGATCTACCTACAAATGTGAACTGACGTTCAAAAATAAAACATTTGAAACGGACCATTTTTCACCTTTATGAAGCATGACGTAATGGGGTGGTGTTATCTCTTTTGTCAAAAATCACCTGTTTTTGCTTGAAGATTGAATGCCTCCAAATGGTATTTAATTTACTTCCCGGGCCCCTGGAAGCATGAAAATCACTTTAAACATGCTAATTTTAGCTCTTAAACTGATGATCTACCTACAAATGTGAACTGACGTTCAAAAATAAAACATTTGCAAACGGACCATTTTTCATCTTTCTGAAGCATGACGTAATGGGGGGGTGTTATCTCTTTTGTCAAAAATCACCTGTTTTTGCTTGAACATTAAATGCCTCCAAATGGTATTTAATTAACTTCCCGGGCCCCTGGAAGCATGAAAATCACTTTAAACATGCTCATTTTAGCTCTTAAACTGATGATCTACCTACAAATGTGAACTGACGTTCAAAAATAAAACATTTGAAAAGGGACCAGTTTTTCACCTTTCTGAAGCATGACGTAATGGGGGGTGTTATCTCTTTTGTCAAAAATCATCTGTTTTTGCTTGAACATTAAATGCCTCCAAATGATATTTAATTCACTTCCCGGGCCCCTGGAAGCATGAAAATCACTTTAAACATGCTAATTTTAGCTTTTAAACTGATGATCTACCTACAAATGTGAACTGACGTTCAAAAATACAACATTTGAAAACGGACCATTTTTCACCTTTCTGAAGCATGACGTAATGGAGGGTGTTATCTCTTTTTGTCAAAAATCACCTGTTTCTGCTTGAACATTAAATGCCTCCAAATGGTATTTAGTTCACTTCCCGGGCCCCTGGAAGCATGAAAATCACTTTAAACATGCTAATTTTAGCTCTTAAACTGATGATCTACCTACAAATGTGAACTGACGTTCAAAAATAAAACATTTGAAACGGACCATTTTTCACCTTTATGAAGCATGACGTAATGGGGTGGTGTTATCTCTTTTGTCAAAAATCACCTGTTTTTGCTTGAACATTAAATGCCTCCAAATGGTATTTAATTCACTTCCCGGGCCCCTGGAAGCATGAAAATCACTTTAAACATGCTAATTTTAGCTCTTAAACTGATGATCTACCTACAAATGTGAACTGACGTTCAAAAATAAAACATTTGAAACGGACCATTTTTCACCTTTCTGAAGCATGACGTAATGGGGGGGTGTTATCTCTTTTGTCAAAAATCACCTGTTTTTGCTTGAACATTAAATGCCTCCAAATGGTATTTAATTAACTTACCGGGCCCCTGGAAGCATGAAAATCACTTTAAACATGCTCATTTTAGCTCTTAAACTGATGATCTACCTACAAATGTGAACTGACGTTCAAAAATAAAACATTTGAAAATGGACCATTTTTCACCTTTTGAAGCATGACGTAATGGGGGGGTGTTATCTCTTTTTGTCAAAAATCATCTGTTTTTGCTTGAACATTAAATGCCTCCAAATGGTATTTAATTCACTTCCCGGGCCCCTGGAAGCATGAAAATCACTTTAAACATGCTAATTTTAGGTCTTAAACTGATGATCTACCTACAAATGTGAACTGACGTTCAAAAATACAACATTTCAAAACGGACCATTTTTCACCTTTCTGAAGCATGACGTAATGGAGGGTGTTATCTCTTTTTGTCAAAAATCACCTGTTTCTGCTTGAACATTAAATGCCTCCAAATGGTATTTAATTCACTTCCCGGGCCCCTGGAAGCATGAAAATCACTTTAAACATGCTAATTTTAGCTTTTAAACTGATGATCTACCTACAAATGTGAACTGACGTTCAAAAATACAACATTTGAAAACGGACCATTTTTCACCTTTCTGAAGCATGACGTAATGGAGGGTGTTATCTCTTTTTGTCAAAAATCACCTGTTTCTGCTTGAACATTAAATGCCTCCAAATGGTATTTAGTTCACTTCCCGGGCCCCTGGAAGCATGAAAATCACTTTAAACATGCTAATTTTAGCTCTTAAACTGATGATCTACCTACAAATGTGAATTGACGTTCAAAAATAAAACATTTGAAACGGACCATTTTTCACCTTTATGAAGCATGACGTAATGGGGTGGTGTTATCTCTTTTGTCAAAAATCACCTGTTTTTGCTTGAACATTAAATGCCTCCAAATGGTATTTAGTTTACTTCCCGGGCCCCTGGAAGCATGAAAATCACTTTAAACATGCTAATTTTAGCTCTTAAACTGATGATCTACCTACAAATGTGAACTGACGTTCAAAAATAAAACATTTGAAACGGACCATTTTTCACCTTTATGAAGCATGACGTAATGGGGTGGTGTTATCTCTTTTGTCAAAAATCACCTGTTTTTGCTTGAACATTAAATGCCTCCAAATGGTATTTAATTCACTTCCCGGGCCCCTGGAAGCATGAAAATCACTTTAAACATGCTAATTTTAGCTCTTAAACTGATGATCTACCTACAAATGTGAACTGACGTTCAAAAATAAAACATTTGAAACGGACCATTTTTCACCTTTCTGAAGCATGACGTAATGGGGGGGTGTTATCTCTTTTGTCAAAAATCACCTGTTTTTGCTTGAACATTAAATGCCTCCAAATGGTATTTAATTAACTTCCCGGGCCCCTGGAAGCATGAAAATCACTTTAAACATGCTCATTTTAGCTCTTAAACTGATGATCTACCTACAAATGTGAACTGACGTTCAAAAATAAAACATTTGAAAATGGACCATTTTTCACCTTTTGAAGCATGACGTAATGGGGGGGTGTTATCTCTTTTTGTCAAAAATCATCTGTTTTTGCTTGAACATTAAATGCCTCCAAATGGTATTTAATTCACTTCCCGGGCCCCTGGAAGCATTAAAATCACTTTAAACATGCTAATTTTAGGTCTTAAACTGATGATCTACCTACAAATGTGAACTGACGTTCAAAAATACAACATTTGAAAACGGACCATTTTTCACCTTTCTGAAGCATGACGTAATGGAGGGTGTTATCTCTTTTTGTCAAAAATCACCTGTTTCTGCTTGAACATTAAATGCCTCCAAATGGTATTTAATTCACTTCCCGGGCCCCTGGAAGCATGAAAATCACTTTAAACATGCTAATTTTAGCTCTTAAACTGATGATCTACCTACAAATGTGAATTGACGTTCAAAAATAAAACATTTGAAATGGACCATTTTTCACCTTTATGAAGCATGACGTAATGGGGTGGTGTTATCTCTTTTGTCAAAAATCACCTGTTTTTGCTTGAACATTAAATGCCTCCAAATGGTATTTAATTCACTTCCCGGGCCCCTGGAAGCATGAAAATCACTTTACACATGCTAATTTTAGCTCTAAAACTGATGATCTACATACAAATGTGAACTGACGTTCAAAAATAAAACATTTGAAACGGACCATTTTTCACCTTTCTGAAGCATGACGTAATGGGGGGGTGTTATCTCTTTTGTCAAAAATCACCTGTTTTTGCTTGAACATTAAATGCCTCCAAATGGTATTTAATTCACTTCCCGGGCCCCTGGAAGCATGAAAATCACTTTAAACATGCTAATTTTAGCTCTAAAACTGATGATCTACCTACAAATGTGAACTGACGTTCAAAAATAAAACATTTGAAAACGGACCATTTTTCACCTTTCTGAAGCATGACGTAATGGGGGGTGTTATCTCTTTGGTAAAAAATCAACTGTTTTTGCTTGAACATTAAATGCCTCCAAATGGTATTTAATTCACTTCCCGGGCCCCTGGAAGCATGAAAATCACTTTAAACATGCTAATTTTAGCTCTTAAACTGATGATCTACCTACAAATGTGAACTGACGTTCAAAAATAAAACATTTGAAAACGGACCATTTTTCACCTTTCTGAAGCATGACGTAATGGGGGGGGTGTTATCTCTTTTGTCAAAAATCACCTGTTTTTGCTTGGACATTAAATGCCTCCAAATAGTATTTAATTCACTTCCCGGCCCCCTGGAAGCATGAAAATCACTTTAAACATGCACATTTTAGCTCTTAAACTGATGATCTACCTACAAATGTGAACTGACGTTCAAAAATAAAACATTTGAAAACGGACCATTTTTCACCTTTCTGAAGCATGACGTAATGGGGGGGTGTCATCTCTTTTGTCAAAAATCACCTGTTTTTGCTTGAACATTAAATGCCTCCAAATGATATTTAATTAACTTCCCGGGCCCCTGGAAGCATGAAAATCACTTTAAACATGCTCATTTTAGCTCTTAAACTGATGATCTACCTACAAATGTGAACTGACGTTCAAAAATAAAACATTTGAAAACGGACAATTTTTCACCTTTCTGAAGCATGACGTAATGGGGGGGTGTTATCTCTTTTGTCAAAAATCACCTGTTTTTGCTTGAACATTAAATGCCTCCAAATGGTATTTAATTCACTTCCCGGACCCCTAGAAGCATGAAAATCTCCTTAAACATACTAATTTTAGCTCTAAAACTGATGATCTACCTACAAATGTGAACTGACGTTCAAAAATAAAACATTTGATACGGACCATTTTTCACCTTTCTGAAGCATGACGTAATGGGGGGGTGTTATCTCTTTTGTCAAAATCACCTGCTTTTGCTTGAACATTAAATGCCTCCAAATGGTATTTAATTCACTTCCCGGGCCCCTGGAAGCATGAAAATCACTTCACACATGCTCATTTTAGCTCTTAAACTGATGATCGACATACAAATGTGAACTGACGTTCAAAAATAAAACATTTGAAAACGGACCATTTTTCACCTTTCTGAAGCATGACGTAATGGGGGGGTGTTATATCTTTTGTCAAAAATCACCTGTTTTTGCTTGAACATTAAATGCCTCCAAATGGTATTTAATTCACTTCCCGTGCCCCTGGAAGCATGAAAATCACTTTAAACATGCTAATTTTAGCTCTTAAACTGATGATCTACCTACAAATGTGAACTGACGTTCAAAAATAAAACATTTGAAAACGGACCATTTTTCACCTTTTTGAAGCATGACGTAATGGGGGGGTGTTATCTCTTTTGTCAAAAATCACCTGTTTTTGCTTGAACATTAAATGCCTCCAAATGGTATTTAATTCACTTCCCGGACCCCTGGAAGCATGAAAATCACTTTAAACATGCTAATTTTAGCTCTAAAACTGATGATCTACCTACAAATGTGAACTGACGTTCAAAAATAAAACATTTGAAACGGACCATTTTTCACCTTTATGATGCATGACGTAATGGGGGGGTGTTATCTCTTTTGTCAAAAATCACCTGTTTTTGCTTGAACATTAAATGCCTCCAAATGGTATTTAATTCACTTCCCGGGCCCCTGGAAGCATGAAAATCACTTTAAACATGCTCATTTTAGCTCTTAAACTGATGATCTACATACAAATGTGAACTGACGTTCAAAAATAAAACATTTGAAAACGGACCATTTTTCACCTTTCTGAAGCATGACGTAATGGGGGGGGTGTTATCTCTTTAGTCAAAAATCACCTATTTTTGCTTGAACATTAAATGCCTCCAAATGGTATTTAATTCACTTCCCGGGCCCCTGGAAGCATGAAAATCACTTTCAACATGCTAATTTTAGCTCTTAAACTGATGATCTACCTACAAATGTGAACTGACGTTCAAAAATAAAACATTTGAAACGGACCATTTTTCACCTTTATGAAGCATGACGTAATGGGGGGGTGTTATCTCTTTTGTCAAAAATCACCTGTTTTTGCTTGAACATTAAATGCCTCCAAATGGTATTTAATTCACTTCCCGGGCCCCTGGAAGCATGAAAATCACTTTAAACATGCTAATTTTAGCTCTTAAACTGATGATCTTCCTACAAATGTGAACTGACGTTCAAAAATAAAACATTTGAAAATGGACCATTTTTCACCTTTCTGAAGCATGACGTAATGGGGGGGATGTTATCTCTTTAGTCAAAAATCAACTGTTTTTGCTTGAACATTAAATGCCTCCAAATGGTATTTAATTCACTTCCCGGGCCCCTGGAAGCATGAAAATCACTTTAAACATGCTCATTTTAGCTCTTAAACTGATGATCTACATACAAATGTGAACTGACGTTCAAAAATAAAACATTTGAAAACGGACCATTTTTCACCTTTCTGAAGCATGACGTAATGGGGGGGGTGTTATCGCTTTTGTCAAAAATCACCTGTTTTTGCTTGGACATTAAATGCCTCCAAATAGTATTTAATTCACTTCCCGGCCCCCTGGAAGCATGAAAATCACTTTAAACATGCTCATTTTAGCTCTTAAACTGATGATCTACCTACAAATGTGAACTGACGTTCAAAAATAAAACATTTGAAAACGGACCATTTTTCACCTTTCTGAAGCATGACTTAATGGGGGGGTGTTATCTCTTTTGTCAAAAATCACCTGTTTTTGCTTGAACATTAAATGCCTCCAAATGGTATTTAATTCACTTCCCGGGCCCCTGGAAGCATGAAAATCACTTTAAACATGCTAATTTTAGCTCTTAAACTGATGATCTACCTACAAATGTGAACTGACGTTCGAAAATAAAACATTTGAAAACGGACCATTTTTCACCTTTATGAAGCATGACGTAATGGGGGGGTGTTATCTCTTTTGTCAAAAATCACCTGTTTCTTCTTGAACATTAAATGCCTCCAAATGGTATTTAATTCACTTCCCGGGCCCCTGGAAGCATGAAAATCACTTTAAACATGCTAATTTTAGCTCTTAAACTGATGATCTACCTACAAATGTGAACTGACGTTCAAAAATAAAACATTTGAAACGGACCATTTTTCACCTTTATGAAGCATGACGTAATGGGGTGGTGTTATCTCTTTTGTCAAAAATCACCTGTTTTTGCTTGAAGATTGAATGCCTCCAAATGGTATTTAATTTACTTCCCGGGCCCCTGGAAGCATGAAAATCACTTTAAACATGCTAATTTTAGCTCTTAAACTGATGATCTACCTA
Source organism: Lissotriton helveticus (assembly GCF_964261635.1). Classification (NCBI taxonomy): domain Eukaryota; kingdom Metazoa; phylum Chordata; class Amphibia; order Caudata; family Salamandridae; genus Lissotriton; species Lissotriton helveticus. The sequence continues at coordinate 715,582,471 of NC_136073.1, forward strand.
CAAATGTGAACTGACGTTCAAAAATAAAACATTTGCAAACGGACCATTTTTCATCTTTCTGAAGCATGACGTAATGGGGGGGTGTTATCTCTTTTGTCAAAAATCACCTGTTTTTGCTTGAACATTAAATGCCTCCAAATGGTATTTAATTAACTTCCCGGGCCCCTGGAAGCATGAAAATCACTTTAAACATGCTCATTTTAGCTCTTAAACTGATGATCTACCTACAAATGTGAACTGACGTTCAAAAATAAAACATTTGAAAAGGGACCATTTTTCACCTTTCTGAAGCATGACGTAATGGGGGGTGTTATCTCTTTTGTCAAAAATCATCTGTTTTTGCTTGAACATTAAATGCCTCCAAATGATATTTAATTCACTTCCCGGGCCCCTGGAAGCATGAAAATCACTTTAAACATGCTAATTTTAGCTTTTAAACTGATGATCTACCTACAAATGTGAACTGACGTTCAAAAATACAACATTTGAAAACGGACCATTTTTCACCTTTCTGAAGCATGACGTAATGGAGGGTGTTATCTCTTTTTGTCAAAAATCACCTGTTTCTGCTTGAACATTAAATGCCTCCAAATGGTATTTAGTTCACTTCCCGGGCCCCTGGAAGCATGAAAATCACTTTAAACATGCTAATTTTAGCTCTTAAACTGATGATCTACCTACAAATGTGAACTGACGTTCAAAAATAAAACATTTGAAACGGACCATTTTTCACCTTTATGAAGCATGACGTAATGGGGTGGTGTTATCTCTTTTGTCAAAAATCACCTGTTTTTGCTTGAACATTAAATGCCTCCAAATGGTATTTAATTCACTTCCCGGGCCCCTGGAAGCATGAAAATCACTTTAAACATGCTAATTTTAGCTCTTAAACTGATGATCTACCTACAAATGTGAACTGACGTTCAAAAATAAAACATTTGAAACGGACCATTTTTCACCTTTCTGAAGCATGACGTAATGGGGGGGTGTTATCTCTTTTGTCAAAAATCACCTGTTTTTGCTTGAACATTAAATGCCTCCAAATGGTATTTAATTAACTTACCGGGCCCCTGGAAGCATGAAAATCACTTTAAACATGCTCATTTTAGCTCTTAAACTGATGATCTACCTACAAATGTGAACTGACGTTCAAAAATAAAACATTTGAAAATGGACCATTTTTCACCTTTTGAAGCATGACGTAATGGGGGGGTGTTATCTCTTTTTGTCAAAAATCATCTGTTTTTGCTTGAACATTAAATGCCTCCAAATGGTATTTAATTCACTTCCCGGGCCCCTGGAAGCATGAAAATCACTTTAAACATGCTAATTTTAGGTCTTAAACTGATGATCTACCTACAAATGTGAACTGACGTTCAAAAATACAACATTTCAAAACGGACCATTTTTCACCTTTCTGAAGCATGACGTAATGGAGGGTGTTATCTCTTTTTGTCAAAAATCACCTGTTTCTGCTTGAACATTAAATGCCTCCAAATGGTATTTAATTCACTTCCCGGGCCCCTGGAAGCATGAAAATCACTTTAAACATGCTAATTTTAGCTTTTAAACTGATGATCTACCTACAAATGTGAACTGACGTTCAAAAATACAACATTTGAAAACGGACCATTTTTCACCTTTCTGAAGCATGACGTAATGGAGGGTGTTATCTCTTTTTGTCAAAAATCACCTGTTTCTGCTTGAACATTAAATGCCTCCAAATGGTATTTAGTTCACTTCCCGGGCCCCTGGAAGCATGAAAATCACTTTAAACATGCTAATTTTAGCTCTTAAACTGATGATCTACCTACAAATGTGAATTGACGTTCAAAAATAAAACATTTGAAACGGACCATTTTTCACCTTTATGAAGCATGACGTAATGGGGTGGTGTTATCTCTTTTGTCAAAAATCACCTGTTTTTGCTTGAACATTAAATGCCTCCAAATGGTATTTAGTTTACTTCCCGGGCCCCTGGAAGCATGAAAATCACTTTAAACATGCTAATTTTAGCTCTTAAACTGATGATCTACCTACAAATGTGAACTGACGTTCAAAAATAAAACATTTGAAACGGACCATTTTTCACCTTTATGAAGCATGACGTAATGGGGTGGTGTTATCTCTTTTGTCAAAAATCACCTGTTTTTGCTTGAACATTAAATGCCTCCAAATGGTATTTAATTCACTTCCCGGGCCCCTGGAAGCATGAAAATCACTTTAAACATGCTAATTTTAGCTCTTAAACTGATGATCTACCTACAAATGTGAACTGACGTTCAAAAATAAAACATTTGAAACGGACCATTTTTCACCTTTCTGAAGCATGACGTAATGGGGGGGTGTTATCTCTTTTGTCAAAAATCACCTGTTTTTGCTTGAACATTAAATGCCTCCAAATGGTATTTAATTAACTTCCCGGGCCCCTGGAAGCATGAAAATCACTTTAAACATGCTCATTTTAGCTCTTAAACTGATGATCTACCTACAAATGTGAACTGACGTTCAAAAATAAAACATTTGAAAATGGACCATTTTTCACCTTTTGAAGCATGACGTAATGGGGGGGTGTTATCTCTTTTTGTCAAAAATCATCTGTTTTTGCTTGAACATTAAATGCCTCCAAATGGTATTTAATTCACTTCCCGGGCCCCTGGAAGCATTAAAATCACTTTAAACATGCTAATTTTAGGTCTTAAACTGATGATCTACCTACAAATGTGAACTGACGTTCAAAAATACAACATTTGAAAACGGACCATTTTTCACCTTTCTGAAGCATGACGTAATGGAGGGTGTTATCTCTTTTTGTCAAAAATCACCTGTTTCTGCTTGAACATTAAATGCCTCCAAATGGTATTTAATTCACTTCCCGGGCCCCTGGAAGCATGAAAATCACTTTAAACATGCTAATTTTAGCTCTTAAACTGATGATCTACCTACAAATGTGAATTGACGTTCAAAAATAAAACATTTGAAATGGACCATTTTTCACCTTTATGAAGCATGACGTAATGGGGTGGTGTTATCTCTTTTGTCAAAAATCACCTGTTTTTGCTTGAACATTAAATGCCTCCAAATGGTATTTAATTCACTTCCCGGGCCCCTGGAAGCATGAAAATCACTTTACACATGCTAATTTTAGCTCTAAAACTGATGATCTACATACAAATGTGAACTGACGTTCAAAAATAAAACATTTGAAAACAGACCATTTTTCACCTTTCTGAAGCATGACGTAATGGGGGGGTGTCATCTCTTTTGTCAACAATCACCTGTTTTTGCTTGAACATTAAATGCCTCCAAATGGTATTTAGTTCACTTCCCGGGCCCCTGGAAGCATGAAAATAACTTTAAACATGCTAATTTTAGCTCTTAAACTGATGATCTACCTACAAATGTGAACTGACGTTCAAAAATAAAAAATTTGCAAACGGACCATTTTTCATCTTTCTGAAGCATGACGTAATGGGGGGGTGTTATCTCTTTTGTCAAAAATCACCTGTTTTTGCTTGAACATTAAATGCCTCCAAATGGTATTTAATTAACTTCCCGGGCCCCTGGAAGCATGAAAATCACTTTAAACATGCTCATTTTAGCTCTTAAACTGATGATCTACCTACAAATGTGAACTGACGTTCAAAAATAAAACATTTGAAAAGGGACCATTTTTCACCTTTCTGAAGCATGACGTAATGGGGGGTGTTATCTCTTTTGTCAAAAATCATCTGTTTTTGCTTGAACATTAAATGCCTCCAAATGATATTTAATTCACTTCCCGGGCCCCTGGAAGCATGAAAATCACTTTAAACATGCTAATTTTAGCTTTTAAACTGATGATCTACCTACAAATGTGAACTGACGTTCAAAAATACAACATTTGAAAACGGACCATTTTTCACCTTTCTGAAGCATGACGTAATGGAGGGTGTTATCTCTTTTTGTCAAAAATCACCTGTTTCTGCTTGAACATTAAATGCCTCCAAATGGTATTTAGTTCACTTCCCGGGCCCCTGGAAGCATGAAAATCACTTTAAACATGCTAATTTTAGCTCTTAAACTGATGATCTACCTACAAATGTGAATTGACGTTCAAAAATAAAACATTTGAAACGGACCATTTTTCACCTTTATGAAGCATGACGTAATGGGGTGGTGTTATCTCTTTTGTCAAAAATCACCTGTTTTTGCTTGAACATTAAATGCCTCCAAATGGTATTTAATTCACTTCCCGGGCCCCTGGAAGCATGAAAATCACTTTAAACATGCTAATTTTAGCTCTTAAACTGATGATCTACCTACAAATGTGAACTGACGTTCAAAAATAAAACATTTGAAACGGACCATTTTTCACCTTTCTGAAGCATGACGTAATGGGGGGGTGTTATCTCTTTTGTCAAAAATCACCTGTTTTTGCTTGAACATTAAATGCCTCCAAATGGTATTTAATTAACTTCCCGGGCCCCTGGAAGCATGAAAATCACTTTAAACATGCTCATTTTAGCTCTTAAACTGATGATCTACCTACAAATGTGAACTGACGTTCAAAAATAAAACATTTGAAAATGGACCATTTTTCACCTTTTGAAGCATGACGTAATGGGGGGGTGTTATCTCTTTTTGTCAAAAATCATCTGTTTTTGCTTGAACATTAAATGCCTCCAAATGGTATTTAATTCACTTCCCGGGCCCCTGGAAGCATGAAAATCACTTTAAACATGCTAATTTTAGGTCTTAAACTGATGATCTACCTACAAATGTGAACTGACGTTCAAAAATACAACATTTCAAAACGGACCATTTTTCACCTTTCTGAAGCATGACGTAATGGAGGGTGTTATCTCTTTTTGTCAAAAATCACCTGTTTCTGCTTGAACATTAAATGCCTCCAAATGGTATTTAATTCACTTCCCGGGCCCCTGGAAGCATGAAAATCACTTTAAACATGCTAATTTTAGCTTTTAAACTGATGATCTACCTACAAATGTGAACTGACGTTCAAAAATACAACATTTGAAAACGGACCATTTTTCACCTTTCTGAAGCATGACGTAATGGAGGGTGTTATCTCTTTTTGTCAAAAATCACCTGTTTCTGCTTGATCATTAAATGCCTCCAAATGGTATTTAGTTCACTTCCCGGGCCCCTGGAAGCATGAAAATCACTTTAAACATGCTAATTTTAGCTCTTAAACTGATGATCTACCTACAAATGTGAATTGACGTTCAAAAATAAAACATTTGAAACGGACCATTTTTCACCTTTATGAAGCATGACGTAATGGGGTGGTGTTATCTCTTTTGTCAAAAATCACCTGTTTTTGCTTGAACATTAAATGCCTCCAAATGGTATTTAGTTTACTTCCCGGGCCCCTGGAAGCATGAAAATCACTTTAAACATGCTAATTTTAGCTCTTAAACTGATGATCTACCTACAAATGTGAACTGACGTTCAAAAATAAAACATTTGAAACGGACCATTTTTCACCTTTATGAAGCATGACGTAATGGGGTGGTGTTATCTCTTTTGTCAAAAATCACCTGTTTTTGCTTGAACATTAAATGCCTCCAAATGGTATTTAATTCACTTCCCGGGCCCCTGGAAGCATGAAAATCACTTTAAACATGCTAATTTTAGCTCTTAAACTGATGATCTACCTACAAATGTGAACTGACGTTCAAAAATAAAACATTTGAAACGGACCATTTTTCACCTTTCTGAAGCATGACGTAATGGGGGGGTGTTATCTCTTTTGTCAAAAATCACCTGTTTTTGCTTGAACATTAAATGCCTCCAAATGGTATTTAATTAACTTCCCGGGCCCCTGGAAGCATGAAAATCACTTTAAACATGCTCATTTTAGCTCTTAAACTGATGATCTACCTACAAATGTGAACTGACGTTCAAAAATAAAACATTTGAAAATGGACCATTTTTCACCTTTTGAAGCATGACGTAATGGGGGGGTGTTATCTCTTTTTGTCAAAAATCATCTGTTTTTGCTTGAACATTAAATGCCTCCAAATGGTATTTAATTCACTTCCCGGGCCCCTGGAAGCATTAAAATCACTTTAAACATGCTAATTTTAGGTCTTAAACTGATGATCTACCTACAAATGTGAACTGACGTTCAAAAATACAACATTTGAAAACGGACCATTTTTCACCTTTCTGAAGCATGACGTAATGGAGGGTGTTATCTCTTTTTGTCAAAAATCACCTGTTTCTGCTTGAACATTAAATGCCTCCAAATGGTATTTAATTCACTTCCCGGGCCCCTGGAAGCATGAAAATTACTTTAAACATGCTAATTTTAGCTCTTAAACTGATGATCTACCTACAAATGTGAATTGACGTTCAAAAATAAAACATTTGAAATGGACCATTTTTCACCTTTATGAAGCATGACGTAATGGGGTGGTGTTATCTCTTTTGTCAAAAATCACCTGTTTTTGCTTGAACATTAAATGCCTCCAAATGGTATTTAATTCACTTCCCGGGCCCCTGGAAGCATGAAAATCACTTTACACATGCTAATTTTAGCTCTAAAACTGATGATCTACATACAAATGTGAACTGACGTTCAAAAATAAAACATTTGAAAACAGACCATTTTTCACCTTTCTGAAGCATGACGTAATGGGGGGGTGTCATCTCTTTTGTCAACAATCACCTGTTTTTGCTTGAACATTAAATGCCTCCAAATGGTATTTAGTTCACTTCCCGGGCCCCTGGAAGCATGAAAATAACTTTAAACATGCTAATTTTAGCTCTTAAACTGATGATCTACCTACAAATGTGAACTGACGTTCAAAAATAAAACATGTGAAACGGACCATTTTTCACCTTTATGAAGCATGACGTAATGGGGGGGGTGTTATCTCTTTTGTCAGAAATCACCTGTTTTTGCTTGAACATTAAAGGCCTCCAAATGGTATTTAATTCACTTCCCGGGCCCCTGGAAGCATGAAAATCACTTTAAACATGCTAATTTTAGCTCTTAAACTGATGATCTACCTACAAATGTGAACTGACGTTCAAAAATAAAACATTTGAAACGGACCATTTTTCACCTTTCTGAAGCATGACGTAATGGGGTGGTGTTATCTCTTTTGTCAAAAATCACCTGTTTTTGCTTGAACATTAAATGCCTCCAAATGGTATTTAATTCCCTTCCCGGGCCCCTGGAAGCATGAAAATCACTTTAAACATGCTAATTGTAGCTCTTAAACTGATGATCTACCTACAAATGTGAACTGACGTTCAAAAATAAAACATTTGAAAACGGACCATTTTTCACCTTTCTGAAGCATGAAGTAATGGGGGGGTGTTATCTCTTTTGTCAAACATCACCTGTTTTTGCTTGAACATTAAATGCCTCCAAATGGTATTTAATTCACTTCCCAGACCACTGGAAGCATGAAAATCACTTTAAACATGCTAATTTTAGCTCTTAAACTGATGAACTACCTACAAATGTGAACTGACGTTCAAAAATAAAACATTTGAAACGGACCATTTTTCACCTTTCTGAAGCATGACGTAATGGGGGGTGTTATCTCTTTTGTCAAAAATCACCTGTTTTTGCTTGAACATTAAATGCCTCCAAATGGTATTTAATTCACTTCCCGGACCCCTGGAAGCATGAAAATCACTTTAAACATGCTAATTTTAGCTCTAAAACTGATGATCTACCTACAAATGTGAACTGACGTTCAAAAATAAAACATTTGAAACGGACCATTTTTCACCTTTATGATGCATGACGTAATGGGGGGGTGTTATCTCTTTTATCAAAAATCACCTGTTTTTGCTTGAACATTAAATGCCTCCAAATGGTATTTAATTCACTTCCCGGGCCCCTGGAAGCATGAAAATCACTTTAAACATGCTCATTTTAGCTCTTAAACTGATGATCTACATACAAATGTGAACTGACGTTCAAAAATAAAACATTTGAAAACGGACCATTTTTCACCTTTCTGAAGCATGACGTAATGGGGGGGTGTTATCTCTTTAGTCAAAAATCACCTATTTTTGCTTGAACATTAAATGCCTCCAAATGGTATTTAATTCACTTCCCGGGCCCCTGGAAGCATGAAAATCACTTTCAACATGCTAATTTTAGCTCTTAAACTGATGATCTACCTACAAATGTGAACTGACGTTCAAAAATAAAACATTTGAAACGGACCATTTTTCACCTTTATGAAGCATGACGTAATGGGGGGGTGTTATCTCTTTTGTCAAAAATCACCTGTTTTTGCTTGAACATTAAATGCCTCCAAATGGTATTTAATTCACTTCCCGGGCCCCTGGAAGCATGAAAATCACTTTAAACATGCTAATTTTAGCTCTTAAACTGATGATCTTCCTACAAATGTGAACTGACGTTCAAAAATAAAACATTTGAAAATGGACCATTTTTCACCTTTCTGAAGCATGACGTAATGGGGGGGATGTTATCTCTTTAGTCAAAAATCAACTGTTTTTGCTTGAACATTAAATGCCTCCAAATGGTATTTAATTCACTTCCCGGGCCCCTGGAAGCATGAAAATCACTTTAAACATGCTCATTTTAGCTCTTAAACTGATGATCTACATACAAATGTGAACTGACGTTCAAAAATAAAACATTTGAAAACGGACCATTTTTCACCTTTCTGAAGCATGACGTAATGGGGGGGGTGTTATCGCTTTTGTCAAAAATCACCTGTTTTTGCTTGGACATTAAATGCCTCCAAATAGTATTTAATTCACTTCCCGGCCCCCTGGAAGCATGAAAATCACTTTAAACATGCTCATTTTAGCTCTTAAACTGATGATCTACCTACAAATGTGAACTGACGTTCAAAAATAAAACATTTGAAAACGGACCATTTTTCACCTTTCTGAAGCATGACTTAATGGGGGGGTGTTATCTCTTTTGTCAAAAATCACCTGTTTTTGCTTGAACATTAAATGCCTCCAAATGGTATTTAATTCACTTCCCGGGCCCCTGGAAGCATGAAAATCACTTTAAACATGCTAATTTCAGCTCTTAAACTGATGATCTACCTACAAATGTGAACTGACGTTCGAAAATAAAACATTTGAAAACGGACCATTTTTCACCTTTCTGAAGCATGACGTAATGGGGGGGTGTTATCTCTTTTGTCAAAAATCACCTGTTTCTTCTTGAACATTAAATGCCTCCAAATGGTATTTAATTCACTTCCCGGGCCCCTGGAAGCATGAAAATCACTTTAAACATGCTAATTTTAGCTCTTAAACTGATGATCTACCTACAAATGTGAACTGACGTTCAAAAATAAAACATTTGAAACGGACCATTTTTCACCTTTATGAAGCATGACGTAATGGGGTGGTGTTATCTCTTTTGTCAAAAATCACCTGTTTTTGCTTGAAGATTAAATGCCTCCAAATGGTATTTAATTTACTTCCCGGGCCCCTGGAAGCATGAAAATCACTTTAAACATGCTAATTTTAGCTCTTAAACTGATGATCTACCTACAAATGTGAACTGACGTTCAAAAATAAAACATTTGCAAACGGACCATTTTTCATCTTTCTGAAGCATGACGTAATGGGGGGGTGTTATCTCTTTTGTCAAAAATCACCTGTTTTTGCTTGAACATTAAATGCCTCCAAATGGTATTTAATTAACTTCCCGGGCCCCTGGAAGCATGAAAATCACTTTAAACATGCTCATTTTAGCTCTTAAACTGATGATCTACCTACAAATGTGAACTGACGTTCAAAAATAAAACATTTGAAAACGGACCATTTTTCACCTTTTGAAGCATGACGTAATGGGGGGGTGTTATATCTTTTGTCAAAAATCATCTGTTTTTGCTTGAACATTAAATGCCTCCAAATGGTATTTAATTCACTTCCCGGGCCCCTGGAAGCATGAAAATCACTGTAAACATGCTAATTTTAGGTCTTAAACTGATGATCTACCTACAAATGTGAACTGACGTTCAAAAATAAAACATTTGAAAAGGGACCATTTTTCACCTTTCTGAAGCATGACGTAATGGGGGGTGTTATCTCTTTTGTCAAAAATCATCTGTTTTTGCTTGAACATTAAATGCCTCCAAATGATATTTAATTCACTTCCCGGGCCCCTGGAAGCATGAAAATCACTTTAAACATGCTAATTTTAGCTTTTAAACTGATGATCTACCTACAAATGTGAACTGACGTTCAAAAATACAACATTTGAAAACGGACCATTTTTCACCTTTCTGAAGCATGACGTAATGGAGGGTGTTATCTCTTTTTGTCAAAAATCACCTGTTTCTGCTTGAACATTAAATGCCTCCAAATGGTATTTAGTTCACTTCCCGGGCCCCTGGAAGCATGAAAATCACTTTAAACATGCTAATTTTAGCTCTTAAACTGATGATCTACCTACAAATGTGAATTGACGTTCAAAAATAAAACATTTGAAACGGACCATTTTTCACCTTTATGAAGCATGACGTAATGGGATGGTGTTATCTCTTTTGTCAAAAATCACCTGTTTTTGCTTGAACATTAAATGCCTCCAAATGGTATTTAGTTTACTTCCCGGGCACCTGGAAGCATGAAAATCACTTTAAACATGCTAATTTTAGCTCTTAAACTGATGATCTACCTACAAATGTGAACTGACGTTCAAAAATAAAACATTTGAAACGGACCATTTTTCACCTTTATGAAGCATGACGTAATGGGGTGGTGTTATCTCTTTTGTCAAAAATCACCTGTTTTTGCTTGAACATTAAATGCCTCCAAATGGTATTTAATTCACTTCCCGGGCCCCTGGAAGCATGAAAATCACTTTAAACATGCTAATTTTAGCTCTTAAACTGATGATCTACCTACAAATGTGAACTGACGTTCAAAAATAAAACATTTGAAACGGACCATTTTTCACCTTTCTGAAGCATGACGTAATGGGGGGGTGTTATCTCTTTTGTCAAAAATCACCTGTTTTTGCTTGAACATTAAATGCCTCCAAATGGTATTTAATTAACTTCCCGGGCCCCTGGAAGCATGAAAATCACTTTAAACATGCTCATTTTAGCTCTTAAACTGATGATCTACCTACAAATGTGAACTGACGTTCAAAAATAAAACATTTGAAAATGGACCATTTTTCACCTTTTGAAGCATGACGTAATGGGGGGGTGTTATCTCTTTTTGTCAAAAATCATCTGTTTTTGCTTGAACATTAAATGCCTCCAAATGGTATTTAATTCACTTCCCGGGCCCCTGGAAGCATGAAAATCACTTTAAACATGCTAATTTTAGGTCTTAAACTGATGATCTACCTACAAATGTGAACTGACGTTCAAAAATACAACATTTGAAAACGGACCATTTTTCACCTTTCTGAAGCATGACGTAATGGAGGGTGTTATCTCTTTTTGTCAAAAATCACCTGTTTCTGCTTGAACATTAAATGCCTCCAAATGGTATTTAATTCACTTCCCGGGCCCCTGGAAGCATGAAAATCACTTTAAACATGCTAATTTTAGCTTTTAAACTGATGATCTACCTACAAATGTGAACTGACGTTCAAAAATACAACATTTGAAAACGGACCATTTTTCACCTTTCTGAAGCATGACGTAATGGAGGGTGTTATCTCTTTTTGTCAAAAATCACCTGTTTCTGCTTGAACATTAAATGCCTCCAAATGGTATTTAGTTCACTTCCCGGGCCCCTGGAAGCATGAAAATCACTTTAAACATGCTAATTTTAGCTCTTAAACTGATGATCTACCTACAAATGTGAATTGACGTTCAAAAATAAAACATTTGAAACGGACCATTTTTCACCTTTATGAATCATGACGTAATGGGGTGGTTTTATCTCTTTTGTCAAAAATCACCTGTTTTTGCTTGAACATTAAATGCCTCCAAATGGTATTTAGTTTACTTCCCGGGCCCCTGGAAGCATGAAAATCACTTTAAACATGCTAATTTTAGCTCTTAAACTGATGATCTACCTACAAATGTGAACTGACGTTCAAAAATAAAACATTTGAAACGGACCATTTTTCACCTTTATGAAGCATGACGTAATGGGGTGGTGTTATCTCTTTTGTCAAAAATCACCTGTTTTTGCTTGAACATTAAATGCCTCCAAATGGTATTTAATTCACTTCCCGGGCCCCTGGAAGCATGAAAATCACTTTAAACATGCTAATTTTAGCTCTTAAACTGATGATCTACCTACAAATGTGAACTGACGTTCAAAAATAAAACATTTGAAACGGACCATTTTTCACCTTTCTGAAGCATGACGTAATGGGGGGGTGTTATCTCTTTTGTCAAAAATCACCTGTTTTTGCTTGAACATTAAATGCCTCCAAATGGTATTTAATTAACTTCCCGGGCCCCTGGAAGCATGAAAATCACTTTAAACATGCTCATTTTAGCTCTTAAACTGATGATCTACCTACAAATGTGAACTGACGTTCAAAAATAAAACATTTGAAAATGGACCATTTTTCACCTTTTGAAGCATGACGTAATGGGGGGGTGTTATCTCTTTTTGTCAAAAATCATCTGTTTTTGCTTGAACATTAAATGCCTCCAAATGGTATTTAATTCACTTCCCGGGCCCCTGGAAGCATTAAAATCACTTTAAACATGCTAATTTTAGGTCTTAAACTGATGATCTACCTACAAATGTGAACTGACGTTCAAAAATACAACATTTGAAAACGGACCATTTTTCACCTTTCTGAAGCATGACGTAATGGAGGGTGTTATCTCTTTTTGTCAAAAATCACCTGTTTCTGCTTGAACATTAAATGCCTCCAAATGGTATTTAATTCACTTCCCGGGCCCCTGGAAGCATGAAAATCACTTTAAACATGCTAATTTTAGCTCTTAAACTGATGATCTACCTACAAATGTGAATTGACGTTCAAAAATAAAACATTTGAAATGGACCATTTTTCACCTTTATGAAGCATGACGTAATGGGGTGGTGTTATCTCTTTTGTCAAAAATCACCTGTTTTTGCTTGAACATTAAATGCCTCCAAATGGTATTTAATTCACTTCCCGGGCCCCTGGAAGCATGAAAATCACTTTACACATGCTAATTTTAGCTCTAAAACTGATGATCTACATACAAATGTGAACTGACGTTCAAAAATAAAACATTTGAAAACAGACCATTTTTCACCTTTCTGAAGCATGACGTAATGGGGGGGGTGTCATCTCTTTTGTCAACAATCACCTGTTTTTGCTTGAACATTAAATGCCTCCAAATGGTATTTAGTTCACTTCCCGGGCCCCTGGAAGCATGAAAATAACTTTAAACATGCTAATTTTAGCTCTTAAACTGATGATCTACCTACAAATGTGAACTGACGTTCAAAAATAAAACATTTGAAACGGACCATTTTTCACCTTTATGAAGCATGACGTAATGGGGGGGGGTGTTATCTCTTTTGTCAAAAATCACCTGTTTTTGCTTGAACATTAAAGGCCTCCAAATGGTATTTAATTCACTTCCCGGGCCCCTGGAAGCATGAAAATCACTTTAAACATGCTAATTTTAGCTCTTAAACTGATGATCTACCTACAAATGTGAACTGACGTTCAAAAATAAAACATTTGAATCGGACCATTTTTCACCTTTCTGAAGCATGACGTAATGGGGTGGTGTTATCTCTTTTGTCAAAAATCACCTGTTTTTGCTTGAACATTAAATGCCTCCAAATGGTATTTAATTCCCTTCCCGGGCCCCTGGAACCATGAAAATCACTTTAAACATGCTAATTTTAGCTCTTAAACTGATGATCTACCTACAAATGTGAACTGACGTTCAAAAATAAAACATTTGAAAACGGACCATTTTTCACCTTTCTGAAGCATGAAGTAATGGGGGGGTGTTATCTCTTTTGTCAAACATCACCTGTTTTTGCTTGAACATTAAATGCCTCCAAATGGTATTTAATTCACTTCCCAGACCACTGGAAGCATGAAAATCACTTTAAACATGCTAATTTTAGCTCTTTAGCTAGCTAGGTGGAGAAGCGTGGCTCAGTGGTTAGAGGCGGCAGACCCGGAAGCTGAGATCAGCCGTGGACCAGGGTTCGATTCCCCGCCTCGGCGGGTCTCGGGCTCAAAAATTCCACGGACTCGACAATTCTCGCTCCGGTGCCTACTCGACTCACGGGGTCACACTCTGCGACTCTGGGCAATAGCTTGCTTAATCTCCACTACGGCCCCTCGTGGTGGGATGCCTGGCTTTCACCTTGTGAATACCCTGCCGGGGTATCTCACAGGGGAATACCAGGACGGGTTCCCTAAGCAAGCGCCTTGAGACCCCTGGGTGATTCGTGCGTTATATAAATCGAAATACATTTACATTTACACATTTACATCTTAAACTGATGAACTACCTACAAATGTGAACTGACGTTCAAAAATAAAACATTTGAAACGGACCATTTTTCACCTTTCTGAAGCATGACGTAATGGAGGGTGTTATCTCTTTTTGTCAAAAATCACCTGTTTCTGCTTGAACATTAAATGCCTCCAAATGGTATTTAGTTCACTTCCCGGGCCCCTGGAAGCATGAAAATCACTTTAAACATGCTAATTTTAGCTCTTAAACTGATGATCTACCTACAAATGTGAATTGACGTTCAAAAATAAAACATTTGAAACGGACCATTTTTCACCTTTATGAATCATGACGTAATGGGGTGGTTTTATCTCTTTTGTCAAAAATCACCTGTTTTTGCTTGAACATTAAATGCCTCCAAATGGTATTTAGTTTACTTCCCGGGCCCCTGGAAGCATGAAAATCACTTTAAACATGCTAATTTTAGCTCCTAAACTGATGATCTACCTACAAATGTGAACTGACGTTCAAAAATAAAACATTTGAAACGGACCATTTTTCACCTTTATGAAGCATGACGTAATGGGGTGGTGTTATCTCTTTTGTCAAAAATCACCTGTTTTTGCTTGAACATTAAATGCCTCCAAATGGTATTTAATTCACTTCCCGGGCCCCTGGAAGCATGAAAATCACTTTAAACATGCTAATTTTAGCTCTTAAACTGATGATCTACCTACAAATGTGAACTGACGTTCAAAAATAAAACATTTGAAACGGACCATTTTTCACCTTTCTGAAGCATGACGTAATGGGGGGGTGTTATCTCTTTTGTCAAAAATCACCTGTTTTTGCTTGAACATTAAATGCCTCCAAATGGTATTTAATTAACTTCCCGGGCCCCTGGAAGCATGAAAATCACTTTAAACATGCTCATTTTAGCTCTTAAACTGATGATCTACCTACAAATGTGAACTGACGTTCAAAAATAAAACATTTGAAAATGGACCATTTTTCACCTTTTGAAGCATGACGTAATGGGGGGGTGTTATCTCTTTTTGTCAAAAATCATCTGTTTTTGCTTGAACATTAAATGCCTCCAAATGGTATTTAATTCACTTCCCGGGCCCCTGGAAGCATTAAAATCACTTTAAACATGCTAATTTTAGGTCTTAAACTGATGATCTACCTACAAATGTGAACTGACGTTCAAAAATACAACATTTGAAAACGGACCATTTTTCACCTTTCTGAAGCATGACGTAATGGAGGGTGTTATCTCTTTTTGTCAAAAATCACCTGTTCCTGCTTGAACATTAAATGCCTCCAAATGGTATTTAATTCACTTCCCGGGCCCCTGGAAGCATGAAAATCACTTTAAACATGCTAATTTTAGCTCTTAAACTGATGATCTACCTACAAATGTGAATTGACGTTCAAAAATAAAACATTTGAAATGGACCATTTTTCACCTTTATGAAGCATGACGTAATGGGGTGGTGTTATCTCTTTTGTCAAAAATCACCTGTTTTTGCTTGAACATTAAATGCCTCCAAATGGTATTTAATTCACTTCCCGGGCCCCTGGAAGCATGAAAATCACTTTACACATGCTAATTTTAGCTCTAAAACTGATGATCTACATACAAATGTGAACTGACGTTCAAAAATAAAACATTTGAAAACAGACCATTTTTCACCTTTCTGAAGCATGACGTAATGGGGGGGGGTGTCATCTCTTTTGTCAACAATCACCTGTTTTTGCTTGAACATTAAATGCCTCCAAATGGTATTTAGTTCACTTCCCGGGCCCCTGGAAGCATGAAAATAACTTTAAACATGCTAATTTTAGCTCTTAAACTGATGATCTACCTACAAATGTGAACTGACGTTCAAAAATAAAACATTTGAAACGGACCATTTTTCACCTTTATGAAGCATGACGTAATGGGGGGGGGTGTTATCTCTTTTGTCAAAAATCACCTGTTTTTGCTTGAACATTAAAGGCCTCCAAATGGTATTTAATTCACTTCCCGGGCCCCTGGAAGCATGAAAATCACTTTAAACATGCTAATTTTAGCTCTTAAACTGATGATCTACCTACAAATGTGAACTGACGTTCAAAAATAAAACATTTGAATCGGACCATTTTTCACCTTTCTGAAGCATGACGTAATGGGGTGGTGTTATCTCTTTTGTCAAAAATCACCTGTTTTTGCTTGAACATTAAATGCCTCCAAATGGTATTTAATTCCCTTCCCGGGCCCCTGGAACCATGAAAATCACTTTAAACATGCTAATTTTAGCTCTTAAACTGATGATCTACCTACAAATGTGAACTGACGTTCAAAAATAAAACATTTGAAAACGGACCATTTTTCACCTTTCTGAAGCATGAAGTAATGGGGGGGTGTTATCTCTTTTGTCAAACATCACCTGTTTTTGCTTGAACATTAAATGCCTCCAAATGGTATTTAATTCACTTCCCAGACCACTGGAAGCATGAAAATCACTTTAAACATGCTAATTTTAGCTCTTTAGCTAGCTAGGTGGAGAAGCGTGGCTCAGTGGTTAGAGGCGGCAGACCCGGAAGCTGAGATCAGCCGTGGACCAGGGTTCGATTCCCCGCCTCGGCGGGTCTCGGGCTCAAAAATTCCACGGACTCGACAATTCTCGCTCCGGTGCCTACTCGACTCACGGGGTCACACTCTGCGACTCTGGGCAATAGCTTGCTTAATCTCCACTACGGCCCCTCGTGGTGGGATGCCTGGCTTTCACCTTGTGAATACCCTGCCGGGGTATCTCACAGGGGAATACCAGGACGGGTTCCCTAAGCAAGCGCCTTGAGACCCCTGGGTGATTCGTGCGTTATATAAATCGAAATACATTTACATTTACACATTTACATCTTAAACTGATGAACTACCTACAAATGTGAACTGACGTTCAAAAATAAAACATTTGAAACGGACCATTTTTCACCTTTCTGAAGCATGACGTAATGGGGGGTGTTATCTCTTTTGTCAAAAATCACCTGTTTTTGCTTGAACATTAAATGCCTCCAAATGGTATTTAATTCACTTCCCGGGCCCCTGGAAGCATGAAAATCACTTTAAACATGCTAATTTTAGCTCTTAAACTGATGATCTACCTACAAATGTGAACTGATGTTCAAAAATAAAACATTTGAAACAGACCATTTTTCACCTTTCTGAAGCATGACGTAATGGGGGGGTGTTATCTCTTTTGTCAAAAATCACCTGTTTGTGCTTGAACATTAAATGCCTCCAAATGGTATTTAATTCACTTCCCGGGCCCCTGGAAGCATGAAAATCACTTTAAACATGCAAATTTTAGCTCTTAAACTGATGATCTACCTACAAATGTGAACTGACGTTCAAAAACTAAAACATTTGAAACGGACCATTTTTCACCTTTCTGAAGCATGACGTAATGGGGGGGGTGTTATCTCTTTTGTCAAAAATCACCTGTTTTTGCTTGAACATTAAATGCCTCCAAATGGTATTTAATTCACTTCCCAGACCACTGGAAGCATGAAAATCACTTTAAACATGCTAATTTTAGCTCTAAAACTGATGATCTACCTACAAATGTGAACTGACGTTCAAAAATAAAACATTTGAAAATGGACCATTTTTCACCTTTCTGAAGCATGACGTAATGGGGGGGTGTTATCTCTTTTGTCAAAAATCACCTGTTTTTGCTTGAACATTAAATGCCTCCAAATGGTATTTAATTCACTTCCCGGGCCCCTGGAAGCATGAAAATCACTTTAAACATGCTCATTTTAGCTCTTAAACTGATGATCTACATACAAATGTGAACTGACGTTCAAAAATAAAACATTTGAAAACGGACCATTTTTCACCTTTCTGAAGCATGACGTAATGGGGGGGTGTTATCTCTTTGGTCAAAAATCACCTGTTTTTGCTTGAACAATAAATGCCTCCAAATGGTATTTAATTCACTTCCCGGGCCCCTGGAAGCATGAAAATCACTTTAAACATGCTAATTTTAGCTCTTAAACTGATGATCTACCTACAAATGTGAACTGACGTTCAAAAATAAAACATTTGAAAACGGACCATTTTTCACCTTTCTGAAGCATGACGTAATGGGGGGGTGTTATCTCTTTTGTCAAAAATCACCTGTTTTTGCTTGAACATTAAATGCCTCCAAATGGTATTTAATTCACTTCCCGGACCCCTAGAAGCATGAAAATCTCCTTAAACATGCTAATTTTAGCTCTAAAACTGATGATCTACCTACAAATGTGAACTGACGTTCAAAAATGAAACATTTGAAACGGACCATTTTTCACCTTTATGAAGCATGACGTAATGGGGGGGTGGTATCTCTTTTGTCAAAAATCACCTGTTTTTGCTTGAACATTAAATGCCTCAAATGGTATTTAATACACTTCCCGGGCCCATGGAAGCATGAAAATCACTTTAAACATGCTAATTTTAGCTCTTAAACTGATGATCTACCTACAAATGTGAACTGACGTTCAAAAATAAAACATTTAAAACGGACCATTTTTCACCTTTATGAAGCATGACGTAATGGGGTGGTGTTATCTCTTTTGTCAAAAATCACCTGTTTTTGCTTGAACATTAAATTCCTCCAAATGGTATTTAATTTACTTCCCGGGCCCCTGGAAGCATGAAAATCACTTTAAACATGCTAATTTTAGTTCTAAAACTGATGATCTACCTACAAATGTGAACTGACGTTCAAAAATAAAACATTTGAAACGGACCATTTTTCACCTTTCTGAAGCATGACGTAATGGTGGGGTTTTATCTCTTTTGTCAAAAATCACCTGTTTGTGCTTGAACATTAAATGCCTCCAAATGGTATTTAATTCACTTCCCGGGCTCCTGGAAGCATGAAAATCACTTTAAACATGCAAATTTTAGCTCTTAAACTGATGATCTACCTACAAATGTGAACTGACGTTCAAAAATAAAACATTTGAAAACGGACCATTTTTCACCTTTCTGAAGCATAAAGTAATGGGGGGGTGTTATCTCTTTTGTCAAAAATCACCTGTTTTTGCTTGAACATTAAATTCCTCCAAATGGTATTTAATTTACTTCCCGGGCCCCTGGAAGCATGAAAATCACTTTAAACATGCTAATTTTAGTTCTAAAACTGATGATCTACCTACAAATGTGAACAGACGTTCAAAAATAAAACATTTGAAACGGACCATTTTTCACCTTTATGAAGCATGACGTAATGGGGGGTGTTATCTCTTTTGTCAAAAATCACCTGTTTTTGCTTGAACATTAAATGCCTCCAAATGGTATTTAATTCACTTCCCGGGCCCCTGGAAGCATGAAAATCACTTTAAACATGCTAATTTTAGCTCTTAAACTGATGATCTACCTACAAATGTGAACTGACGTTCAAAAATAAAACATTTGAAACGGACCATTTTTCACCTTTCTGAAGCATGACGTAATGGGGGGGTGTTATCTCTTTTGTCAAAAATCACCTGTTTTTGCTTGAACATTAAATGCCTCCAAATGGTATTTAATTCACTTCCCGGGCTCCTGGAAGCATGAAAATCACTTTACACATGCTAATTTTAGCTCTAAAACTGATGATCTACATACAAATGTGAACTGACGTTCAAAAATAAAACATTTGAAAACAGACCATTTTTCACCTTTCTGAAGCATGACGTAATGGGGGGGGTGTCATCTCTTTTGTCAACAATCACCTGTTTTTGCTTGAACATTAAATGCCTCCAAATGGTATTTAATTCACTTCCCGGGCCCCTGGAAGCATGAAAATCACTTTAAACATGCTAATTTTAGCTCTTAAACTGAGGATCTACCTACAAATGTGAACTGACGTTCAAAAATAAAACATTTGAAACGGACCATTTTTCACCTTTATGAAGCATGACGTAATGGGGGGGTGTTATCTCTTTTGTCAAAAATCACCTGTTTTTGCTTGAACATTAAAGGCCTCCAAATGATATTTAATTCACTTCCCGGGCCCCTGGAAGCATGAAAATCACTTTAAACATGCTAATTTCAGCTCTTAAACTGATGATCTACCTACAAATGTGAATTGACGTTCAAAAATAAAACATTTGAAACGGGACATTTTTCACCTTTATGAAGCATGACGTAATGGGGTGGTGTTATCTCTTTTGTCAAAAATCACCTGTTTTTGCTTGAACATTAAATGCCTCCAAATGGTATTTAATTTACTTCCCGGGCCCCTGGAAGCATGAAAATCATTTTAAACATGCTAATTTTAGCTCTAAAACTGATGATCTACCTACAAATGTGAACTGACGTTCAAAAATAAAACATTTGAAACGGACCATTTTTCACCTTTCTGAAGCATGACGTAATGGGGGGGTGTTATCTCTTTTGTCAAAAATCACCTGTTTTTGCTTGAACATTAAATGCCTCCAAATGGTATTTAATTCCCTTCCCGGGCCCCTGGAAGCATGAAAATCACTTTAAACATGCTAATTTTAGCTCTTAAACTGATGATCTACCTACAAATGTGAACTGACGTTCAAAAATAAAACATTTGAAAACGGACCATTTTTCACCTTTCTGAAGCATGAAGTAATGGGGGGGTGTTATCTCTTTTGTCAAACATCACCTGTTTTTGCTTGAACATTAAATGCCTCCAAATGGTATTTAATTCACTTCCCAGACCACTGGAAGCATGAAAATCACTTTAAACATGCTAATTTTAGCTCTTAAACTGATGAACTACCTACAAATGTGAACTGACGTTCAAAAATAAAACATTTGAAACGGACCATTTTTCACCTTTCTGAAGCATGACGTAATGGGGGGGTGTTATCTCTTTTGTCAAAAATCACCTGTTTGTGCTTGAACATTAAATGCCTCCAAATGGTATTTAATTCACTTCCCGGGCCCCTGGAAGCATGAAAATCTCTTTAAACATGCAAATTTTAGCTCTTAAACTGATGATCTACCTACAAATGTGAACTGACGTTCAAAAATAAAACATTTGAAAACGGACCATTTTTCACCTTTCTGAAGCATAAAGTAATGGGGGGGTGTTATCTCTTTTGTCAAAAATCACCTGTTTTTGCTTGAACATAAATGCCTCCAAATGGTATTTAATTCACTTCCCAGACCACTGGAAGCATGAAAATCACTTTAAACATGCTAATTTTAGCTCTTAAACTGATGATCTACCTACAAATGTGAACTGACGTTCAAAAATAAAACATTTGAAACGGACCATTTTTCACCTTTCTGAAGCATGACGTAATGGGGGGGTGTTATCTCTTTTGTCAAAAATCACCTGTTTTTGCTTGAACATTAAATGCCTCCAAATGGTATTTAATTCACTTCCCGGGCCCCTGGAAGCATGAAAATCACTTTAAACATGCTAATTTTAGCTCTGAAACTGATGATCTACCTACAAATGTGAACTGACGTTCAAAAATAAAACATTTGAAAACGGACCCTTTTTCACCTTTCTGAAGCATGACGTAATGGGGGGGTGTTATCTCTTTTGTCAAAAATCATCTGTTTTTGCTTGAACATTAAATGCCTCCAAATGGTATTTAATTCACTTCCTGGGCCCCTGGAAGCATGAAAATCACTTTAAACATGCTCATTTTAGCTCTTAAACTGATCTACATACAAATGTGAACTGACGTTCAAAAATAAAACATTTGAAAACGGATAATTTTTCACCTTTCTGAAGCATGACGTAATGGGGGGTGTTATCTCTTTGGTCAAAAATCACCTGTTTTTGCTTGAACATTAAATGCCTCCAAATGGTATTTAATTCACTTCCCGGGCCCCTGGAAGCATGAAAATCACTTTAAACATGCTAATTTTAGCTCTTAAACTGATGATCTACCTACAAATGTGAACTGACGTTCAAAAATAAAACATTTGAAAACGGACCATTTTTCACCTTTCTGAAGCATGACGTAATGGGGGGGTGTTATCTCTTTTGTCAAAAATCACCTGTTTTTGCTTGAACATTAAATGCCTCCAAATGGTATTTAATTCACTTCCCGGACCCCTAGAAGCATGAAAATCTCCTTAAACATGCTAATTTTAGCTCTAAAACTGATGATCTACCTACAAATGTGAACTGACGTTCAAAAATAAAACATTTGAAACAGACCATTTTTCACCTTTATGAAGCATGACGTAATGGGGGGGTGTTATCTCTTTTGTCAAAAATCACCTGTTTTTGCTTGAACATTAAATGCCTCAAATGGTATTTAATTCACTTCCCGGGCCCATGGAAGCATGAAAATCACTTTAAACATGCTAATTTTAGCTCTTAAACTGATGATCTACCTACAAATGTGAACTGACGTTCAAAAATAAAACATTTGAAAACGGACCATTTTTCACCTTTCTGAAGCATGACGTAATGGGGGGGTGTTGTCTCTTTTGTCAAAAATCACCTGTTTCTTCTTGAACATTAAATGCCTCCAAATGGTATTTAATTCACTTCCCGGGCCCCTGGAAGCATGAAAATCACTTTAAACATGCTAATTTTAGCTCTTAAACTGATGATCTACCTACAAATGTGAACTGACGTTCAAAAATAAAACATTTGAAAACGGACCATTTTTCACCTTTCTGAAGCATGAAGTAATGGGGGGGTGTTATCTCTTTTGTCAAACATCACCTGTTTTTGCTTGAACATTAAATGCCTCCAAATGGTATTTAATTCACTTCCCAGACCACTGGAAGCATGAAAATCACTTTAAACATGCTAATTTTAGCTCTTAAACTGATGAACTACCTACAAATGTGAACTGACGTTCAAAAATAAAACATTTGAAAACGGACCATTTTTCACCTTTCTGAAGCATGACGTAATGGGGGGTGTTATCTCTTTTGTCAAAAATCACCTGTTTTTGCTTGAACATTAAATGCCTCCAAATGGTATTTAATTCCCTTCCCGGGCCCCTGGAAGCATGAAAATCACTTTAAACATGCTAATTTTAGCTCTTAAACTGATGATCTACCTACAAATGTGAACTGATGTTCAAAAATAAAACATTTGAAACAGACCATTTTTCACCTTTCTGAAGCATGACGTAATGGGGGGGTGTTATCTCTTTTGTCAAAAATCACCTGTTTGTGCTTGAACATTAAATGCCTCCAAATGGTATTTAATTCACTTCCCGGGCCCCTGGAAGCATGAAAATCACTTTAAACATGCAAATTTTAGCTCTTAAACTGATGATCTACCTACAAATGTGAACTGACGTTCAAAAACTAAAACATTTGAAACGGACCATTTTTCACCTTTCTGAAGCATGACGTAATGGGGGGGGTGTTATCTCTTTTGTCAAAAATCACCTGTTTTTGCTTGAACATTAAATGCCTCCAAATGGTATTTAATTCACTTCCCAGACCACTGGAAGCATGAAAATCACTTTAAACATGCTAATTTTAGCTCTAAAACTGATGATCTACCTACAAATGTGAACTGACGTTCAAAAATAAAACATTTGAAAATGGACCATTTTTCACCTTTCTGAAGCATGACGTAATGGGGGGGTGTTATCTCTTTTGTCAAAAATCACCTGTTTTTGCTTGAACATTAAATGCCTCCAAATGGTATTTAATTCACTTCCCGGCCCCCTGGAAGCATGAAAATCACTTTAAACATGCTAATTTTAGCTCTAAAACTGATGATCTACCTACAAATGTGAACTGACGTTCAAAAATAAAACATTTGAAAACGGACCCTTTTTCACCTTTCTGAAGCATGACGTAATGGGGGGGTGTTATCTCTTTTGTCAAAAATCATCTGTTTTTGCTTGAACATTAAATGCCTCCAACTGGTATTTAATTCACTTCCCGGGCCCCTGGAAGCATGAAAATCACTTTAAACATGCTCATTTTAGCTCTTAAACTGATGATCTACATACAAATGTGAACTGACGTTCAAAAATAAAACATTTGAAAACGGACCATTTTTCACCTTTCTGAAGCATGACGTAATGGGGGGGTGTTATCTCTTTGGTCAAAAATCACCTGTTTTTGCTTGAACATTAAATGCCTCCAAATGGTATTTAATTCACTTCCCGGGCCCCTGGAAGCATGAAAATCACTTTAAACATGCTAATTTTAGCTCTTAAACTGATGATCTACCTACAAATGTGAACTGACGTTCAAAAATAAAACATTTGAAAACGGACCATTTTTCACCTTTCTGAAGCATGACGTAATGGGGGGGTGTTATCTCTTTTGTCAAAAATCACCTGTTTTTGCTTGAACATTAAATGCCTCCAAATGGTATTTAATTCACTTCCCGGACCCCTAGAAGCATGAAAATCTCCTTAAACATGCTAATTTTAGCTCTAAAACTGATGATCTACCTACAAATGTGAACTGACGTTCAAAAATAAAACATTTGAAACGGACCATTTTTCACCTTTATGAAGCATGACGTAATGGGGGGGTGTTATCTCTTTTGTCAAAAATCACCTGTTTTTGCTTGAACATTAAATGCCTCAAATGGTATTTAATACACTTCCCGGGCCCATGGAAGCATGAAAATCACTTTAAACATGCTAATTTTAGCTCTTAAACTGATGATCTACCTACAAATGTGAACTGACGTTCAAAAATAAAACATTTAAAACGGACCATTTTTCACCTTTATGAAGCATGACGTAATGGGGTGGTGTTATCTCTTTTGTCAAAAATCACCTGTTTTTGCTTGAACATTAAATTCCTCCAAATGGTATTTAATTTACTTCCCGGGCCCCTGGAAGCATGAAAATCACTTTAAACATGCTAATTTTAGTTCTAAAACTGATGATCTACCTACAAATGTGAACTGACATTCAAAAATAAAACATTTGAAACGGACCATTTTTCACCTTTCTGAAGCATGACGTAATGGTGGGGTTTTATCTCTTTTGTCAAAAATCACCTGTTTGTGCTTGAACATTAAATGCCTCCAAATGGTATTTAATTCACTTCCCGGGCCCCTGGAATCATGAAAATCACTTTAAACATGCAAATTTTAGCTCTTAAACTGATGATCTACCTACAAATGTGAACTGACGTTCAAAAATAAAACATTTGAAAACGGACCATTTTTCACCTTTCTGAAGCATAACGTAATGGGGGGGTGTTATCTCTTTTGTCAAAAATCACCTGTTTTTGCTTGAACATTAAATGCCTCCAAATGGTATTTAATTCACTTCCCAGACCACTGGAAGCATGAAAATCACTTTAAACATGCTAATTTTAGCTCTAAAACTGATGATCTACCTACAAATGTGAACTGACGTTCAAAAACTAAAACATTTGAAACGGACCATTTTTCACCTTTCTGAAGCATGACGTAATGGGGGGGGGTGTTATCTCTTTTGTCAAAAATCACCTGTTTTTGCTTGAACATTAAATGCCTCCAAATGGTATTTAATTCACTTCCCAGACCACTGGAAGCATGAAAATCACTTTAAACGGGCTAATTTTAGCTCTAAAACTGATGATCTACCTACAAATGTGAACAGACGTTCAAAAATAAAACATTTGAAACGGACCATTTTTCACCTTTATGAAGCATGACGTAATGGGGGGTGTTATCTCTTTTGTCAAAAATCACCTGTTTTTGCTTGAACATTAAATGCCTCCAAATGGTATTTAATTCACTTCCCGGGCCCCTGGAAGCATGAAAATCACTTTAAACATGCTAATTTTAGCTCTTAAACTGATGATCTACCTACAAATGTGAACTGACGTTCAAAAATAAAACATTTGAAACGGACCATTTTTCACCTTTCTGAAGCATGACGTAATGGGGGGGTGTTATCTCTTTTGTCAAAAATCACCTGTTTTTGCTTGAACATTAAATGCCTCCAAATGGTATTTAATTCACTTCCCGGGCCCCTGGAAGCATGAAAATCACTTTACACATGCTAATTTTAGCTCTAAAACTGATGATCTACATACAAATGTGAACTGACGTTCAAAAATAAAACATTTGAAAACAGACCATTTTTCACCTTTCTGAAGCATGACGTAATGGGGGGGGGTGTCATCTCTTTTGTCAACAATCACCTGTTTTTGCTTGAACATTAAATGCCTCCAAATGGTATTTAATTCACTTCCCGGGCCCCTGGAAGCATGAAAATCACTTTAAACATGCTAATTTTAGCTCTTAAACTGAGGATCTACCTACAAATGTGAACTGACGTTCAAAAATAAAACATTTGAAACGGACCATTTTTCACCTTTATGAAGCATGACGTAATGGGGGGGTGTTATCTCTTTTGTCAAAAATCACCTGTTTTTGCTTGAACATTAAAGGCCTCCAAATGGTATTTAATTCACTTCCCGGGCCCCTGGAAGCATGAAAATCACTTTAAACATGCTAATTTCAGCTCTTAAACTGATGATCTACCTACAAATGTGAATTGACGTTCAAAAATAAAACATTTGAAACGGGACATTTTTCACCTTTATGAAGCATGACGTAATGGGGTGGTGTTATCTCTTTTGTCAAAAATCACCTGTTTTTGCTTGAACATTAAATGCCTCAAATGGTATTTAATTCACTTCCCGGGCCCATGGAAGCATGAAAATCACTTTAAACATGCTAATTTTAGCTCTTAAACTGATGATCTACCTACAAATGTGAACTGACGTTCAAAAATAAAACATTTGAAAACGGACCATTTTTCACCTTTCTGAAGCATGACGTAATGGGGGGGTGTTGTCTCTTTTGTCAAAAATCACCTGTTTCTTCTTGAACATTAAATGCCTCCAAATGGTATTTAATTCACTTCCCGGGCCCCTGGAAGCATGAAAATCACTTTAAACATGCTAATTTTAGCTCTTAAATTGATGATCTACCTACAAATGTGAACTGACGTTCAAAAATAAAACATTTGAAACAGACCATTTTTCACCTTTCTGAAGCATGACGTAATGGGGGGTGTTATCTCTTTTGTCAAAAATCACCTGTTTTTGCTTGAACATTAAATGCCTCCAAATGGTATTTAATTCACTTCCCCGGCCCCTGGAAGCATGAAAATCACGTTAAACATGCTAATTTTAGCTCTAAAACTGATGATCTACCTAAAAATGTGAACTGACGTTCAAAAATAAAACATTTGAAAACGGACCATTTTTCACCTTTCTGAAGCATGACGTAATGGGGGGTGTTATCTCTTTTGTCAAAAATCATCTGTTTTAGCTTGAACATTAAATGCCTCCAAATGGTATTTAATTCACTTCCCGGGCCCCTGGAAGCATGAAAATCACTTTACACATGCTAATTTTAGCTCTAAAACTGATGATCTACCTACAAATGTGAACTGACGTTCAAAAATAAAACATTTGAAACGGACCATTTTTCACCTTTATGAAGCATGACGTAATGGGGGGGTGTTATCTCTTTTGTCAAAAATCACCTGTTTTTGCTTGAACATTAAATGCCTCCAAATGGTATTTAATTCACTTCCCGGGCCCCTGGTAGCATGAAAATCACTTTAAACATGCTAATTTTAGCTCTTAAACTGATGATCTACCTACAAATATGAACTGACGTTCAAAAATAAAACATTTGAAACGGACCATTTTTCACCTTTCTGAAGCATGACGTAATGGGGGGGTGTTATCTCTTTTGTCAAAAATCACCTGTTTTTGCTTGAACATTAAATGCCTCCAAATGGTATTTAATTCACTTCCTGAGCGCCTGGAAGCATGAAAATCACTTTAAACATGCTAATTTTAGCTCTAAAACTGATGATCTACCTACAAATGTGAACTGAGGTTCAAAAATAAAACATTTGAAACGGACCATTTTTCACCTTTCTGAAGCATGACGTAATGGGGGGTGTTATCTCTTTTGTCAAAAATCACCTGTTTGTGCTTGAACATTAAATGCCTCCAAATGGTATTTAATTCACTTCCCGGGCCCCTGGAAGCATGAAAATCACTTTAAACATGCACATTTTAGCTCTTAAACTGATGATCTACCTACAAATGTGAACTGACGTTCAAAAATAAAACATTTGAAAACGGACCATTTTTCACCTTTCTGAAGCATGACGTAATGGGGGGGTGTTATCTCTTTTGTCAAAAATCACCTGTTTTTGCTTGAACATTAAATGCCTCCAAATGGTATTTAATTCACTTCCTGAGCGCCTGGAAGCATGAAAATCACTTTAAACATGCTAATTTTAGCTCTAAAACTGATGATCTACCTACAAATGTGAACTGAGGTTCAAAAATAAAACATTTGAAACGGACCATTTTTCACCTTTCTGAAGCATGACGTAATGGGGGGTGTTATCTCTTTTGTCAAAAATCACCTGTTTTTGCTTGAACATTAAATGCCTCCAAATGGTATTTAATTCACTTCCCCGGCCCCTGGAAGCATGAAAATCACGTTAAACATGCTAATTTTAGCTCTAAAACTGATGATCTACCTAAAAATGTGAACTGACGTTCAAAAATAAAACATTTGAAAACGGACCATTTTTCACCTTTCTGAAGCATGACGTAATGGGGGGTGTTATCTCTTTTGTCAAAAATCATCTGTTTTAGCTTGAACATTAAATGCCTCCAAATGGTATTTAATTCACTTCCCGGGCCCCTGGAAGCATGAAAATCACTTTACACATGCTAATTTTAGCTCTAAAACTGATGATCTACCTACAAATGTGAACTGACGTTCAAAAATAAAACATTTGAAACGGACCATTTTTCACCTTTATGAAGCATGACGTAATGGGGGGGTGTTATCTCTTTTGTCAAAAATCACCTGTTTTTGCTTGAACATTAAATGCCTCCAAATGGTATTTAATTCACTTCCCGGGCCCCTGGTAGCATGAAAATCACTTTAAACATGCTAATTTTAGCTCTTAAACTGATGATCTACCTACAAATATGAACTGACGTTCAAAAATAAAACATTTGAAACGGACCATTTTTCACCTTTCTGAAGCATGACGTAATGGGGGGGTGTTATCTCTTTTGTCAAAAATCACCTGTTTTTGCTTGAACATTAATTGCCTCCAAATGGTATTTAATTCACTTCCCAGACCACTGGAAGCATGAAAATCACTTTAAACATGCTAATTTTAGCTCAAAAACTGATGATCTACCTACAAATGTGAACTGACGTTCAAAATCTAAAACATTTGAAACGGACCATTTTTCACCTTTCTGAAGCATGACGTAATGGGGGGGTGTTATCTCTTTTGTCAAAAATCACCTGTTTTTGCTTGAACATTAAATGCCTCCAAATGGTATTTAATTCACTTCCCAGACCACTGGAGGCATGAAAATCACTTTAAACATGCTAATTTTAGCTCTAAAACTGATGATCTACCTACAAATGTGAACTGACGTTCAAAAATAAAACATTTGAAATGGACCATTTTTCACCTTTATGAAGCATGACGTAATGGGGGGGTGTTATCTCTTTTGTCAAAAATCACCTGTTTTTGCTTGAACATTAAATGCCTCCAAATGGTATTTCATTTACTTCCCGGGCCCCTGGAAGCATGAAAATCACTTTAAACATGCTAATTTTAGCTCTTAAACTGATGATCTACCTACAAATGTGAACTGACGTTCAAAAATAAAACATTTGAAACGGACCATTTTTCACCTTTCTGAAGCATGACGTAATGGGGGGGTGTTATCTCTTTTGTCAAAAATCACCTGTTTTTGCTTGAACATTAAATGCCTCCAAATGGTATTTAATTCACTTCCCGGGCCCCTGGAAGCATGAAAATCACTTTAAACATGCTAATTTTAGCTCTGAAACTGATGATCTACCTACAAATTTGAACTGACGTTCAAAAATAAAACATTTGAAAACGGACCCTTTTTCACCTTTCTGAAGCATGACGTAATGGGGGGGTGTTATCTCTTTTGTCAAAAATCATCTGTTTTTGCTTGAACATTAAATGCCTCCAAATGGTATTTAATTCACTTCCCGGGCCCCTGGAAGCATGAAAATCACTTTAAACATGCTCATTTTAGCTCTTAAACTGATGATCTACATACAAATGTGAACTGACGTTCAAAAATAAAACATTTGAAAATGGACCATTTTTCGCCTTTCTGAAGCATGACGTAATGGGGGGGTGTTATCTCTTTTGTCAAAAATCACCTGTTTTTGCTTGAACATTAAATGCCTCAAATGGTATTTAATTCACTTCCCGGGCCCATGGAAGCATGAAAATCACTTTAAACATGCTAATTTTAGCTCTTAAACTGATGATCTACCTACAAATGTGAACTGACGTTCAAAAATAAAACATTTGAAAACGGACCATTTTTCACCTTTCTGAAGCATGACGTAATGGGGGGGTGTTATCTCTTTTGTCAAAAATCACCTGTTTCTTCTTGAACATTAAATGCCTCCAAATGGTATTTAATTCACTTCCCGGGCCCCTGGAAGCATGAAAATCACTTTAAACATGCTAATTTTAGCTCTTAAACTGATGATCTACCTACAAATGTGAACTGACGTTCAAAAATAAAACATTTGAAATGGACCATTTTTCACCTTTATGAAGCATGACGTAATGGGGGGGTGTTATCTCTTTTGTCAAAAATCACCTGTTTTTGCTTGAACATTAAATGCCTCCAAATGGTATTTCATTTACTTCCCGGGCCCCTGGAAGCATGAAAATCACTTTAAACATGCTAATTTTAGCTCTTAAACTGATGATCTACCTACAAATGTGAACTGACGTTCAAAAATAAAACATTTGAAACGGACCATTTTTCACCTTTCTGAAGCATGACGTAATGGGGGGGTGTTATCTCTTTTGTCAAAAATCACCTGTTTTTGCTTGAACATTAAATGCCTCCAAATGGTATTTAATTCACTTCCCGGGCCCCTGGAAGCATGAAAATCACTTTAAACATGCTAATTTTAGCTCTGAAACTGATGATCTACCTACAAATTTGAACTGACGTTCAAAAATAAAACATTTGAAAACGGACCCTTTTTCACCTTTCTGAAGCATGACGTAATGGGGGGGTGTTATCTCTTTTGTCAAAAATCATCTGTTTTTGCTTGAACATTAAATGCCTCCAAATGGTATTTAATTCACTTCCCGGGCCCCTGGAAGCATGAAAATCACTTTAAACATGCTCATTTTAGCTCTTAAACTGATGATCTACATACAAATGTGAACTGACGTTCAAAAATAAAACATTTGAAAATGGACCATTTTTCGCCTTTCTGAAGCATGACGTAATGGGGGGGTGTTATCTCTTTTGTCAAAAATCACCTGTTTTTGCTTGAACATTAAATGCCTCAAATGGTATTTAATTCACTTCCCGGGCCCATGGAAGCATGAAAATCACTTTAAACATGCTAATTTTAGCTCTTAAACTGATGATCTACCTACAAATGTGAACTGACGTTCAAAAATAAAACATTTGAAAACGGACCATTTTTCACCTTTCTGAAGCATGACGTAATGGGGGGGTGTTATCTCTTTTGTCAAAAATCACCTGTTTCTTCTTGAACATTAAATGCCTCCAAATGGTATTTAATTCACTTCCCGGGCCCCTGGAAGCATGAAAATCACTTTAAACATGCTAATTTTAGCTCTTAAACTGATGATCTACCTACAAATGTGAACTGACGTTCAAAAATAAAACATTTGAAACGGACCATTTTTCACCTTTCTGAAGCATGACGTAATGGGGGGGTGTTATCTCTTTTGTCAAAAATCACCTGTTTTTGCTTGAACATTAAATGCCTCCAAATGGTATTTAATTCACTTAACTGGCCCCTGGAAGCATGAAAATCACTTTAAACATGCTAATTTTAGCTCTAAAACTGATGATCTACCTAAAAATGTGAACTGACGTTCAAAAATAAAACATTTGAAAACGGACCATTTTTCACCTTTCTGAAGCATGACGTAATGGGGGGTGTTATCTCTTTTGTCAAAAATCATCTGTTTTAGCTTGAACATTAAATGCCTCCAAATGGTATTTAATTCACTTCCTGGGCCCCTGGAAGCATGAAAATCACTTTACACATGCTAATTTTAGCTCTAAAACTGATGATCTACCTACAAATGTGAACTGACGTTCAAAAATAAAACATTTGAAACGGACCATTTTTCACCTTTATGAAGCATGACGTAATAGGGGGGTGTTATCTCTTTTGTCAAAAATCACCTGTTTTTGCTTGAACATTAAATGCCTCCAAATGGTATTTAATTCACTTCCCGGGCCCCTGGAAGCATGAAAATCACTTTAAACATGCTAATTTTAGCTCTTAAACTGATGATCTACCTACAAATATGAACTGACGTTCAAAAATAAAACATTTGAAACGGACCATTTTTCACCTTTCTGAAGCATGACGTAATGGGGGGGTGTTATCTCTTTTGTCAAAAATCACCTGTTTTTGCTTGAACATTAAATGCCTCCAAATGGTATTTAATTCACTTCCTGAGCGCCTGGAAGCATGAAAATCACTTTAAACATGCTAATTTTAGCTCTAAAACTGATGATCTACCTACAAATGTGAACTGACGTTCAAAAATAAAACATTTGAAAACGGACCATTTTTCACCTTTCTAAAGCATGACGTAATGGGGGGGTGTTATCTCTTTTGTCAAAAATCATCTGTTTTTGCTTGAACATTAAATGCCTCCAAATGGTATTTAATTTACTTCCCGGGCCCCTGGAAGCATGAAAATCACTTTAAACATGCTAATTTTAGCTCTAAAACTGATGATCTACCTAAAAATGTGAACTGACGTTCAAAAATAAAACATTTGAAAACGGACCATTTTTCACCTTTCTGAAGCATGACGTAATGGGGGGGTGTTATCTCTTTTGTCAAAAATCATCTGTTTTTGCTTGAACATTAAATGCCTCCAAA
The DNA here is from genome assembly GCF_964261635.1 of Lissotriton helveticus. Classification (NCBI taxonomy): domain Eukaryota; kingdom Metazoa; phylum Chordata; class Amphibia; order Caudata; family Salamandridae; genus Lissotriton; species Lissotriton helveticus. The sequence continues at coordinate 715,615,739 of NC_136073.1, forward strand.
TGGTATTTAATTCACTTCCCGGGCCCCTGGAAGCATGAAAATCACTTTACACATGCTAATTTTAGCTCTAAAACTGATGATCTACCTACAAATGTGAACTGACGTTCAAAAATAAAACATTTGAAACGGACCATTTTTCACCTTTATGAAGCATGACGTAATGGGGGGTGTTATCTCTTTTGTCAAAAATCACCTGTTTTTGCTTGAACATTAAATGCCTCCAAATGGTATTTAATTCACTTCCCGGGCCCCTGGAAGCATGAAAATCATTTTAAACATGCTAATTTTAGCTCTTAAACTGATGATCTACCTACAAATGTGAACTGACGTTCAAAAATAAAACATTTGAAACGGACCATTTTTCACCTTTCTGAAGCATGACGTAATGGGGGGTTGTTATCTCTTTTGTCAAAAATCACCTGTTTTTGCTTGAACATTAAAGGCCTCCAAATGGTATTTAATTCACTTCCCGGGCCCCTGGAAGCATGAAAATCACTTTAAACATGCTAATTTTAGCTCTTAAACTGATGATCTACCTACAAATGTGAACTGACGTTCAAAAATAAAACATTTGAAACGGACCATTTTTCACCTTTCTGAAGCATGACGTAATGGGGGGATGTTATCTCTTTTGTCAAAAATCACCTGTTTGTGCTTGAACATTAAATGCCTCCAAATGGTATTTAATTCACTTCCCGGGCCCCTGGAAGCATGAAAATCACTTTACACATGCTAATTTTAGCTCTAAAACTGATGATCTACATACAAATGTGAACTGACGTTCAAAAATAAAACATTTGAAAACAGACCATTTTTCACCTTTCTGAAGCATGACGTAATGGGGGGGGGTTATCTCTTTTGTCAACAATCACCTGTTTTTGCTTGAACATTAAATGCCTCCAAATGGTATTTAATTCACTTCCCGGGCCCCTGGAAGCATGAAAATCACTTTAAACATGCTAATTTTAGCTCTTAAACTGATGATCTACCTACAAATGTGAACTGATGTTCAAAAATAAAACATTTGAAATGGACCATTTTTAACCTTTCTGAAGCATGACGTAATGGGGGGGTGTTATCTCTTTTGTCAAAAATCACCTGTTTGTGCTTGAACATTAAATGCCTCCAAATGGTATTTAATTCACTTCCCGGGCCCCTGGAAGCATGAAATTCACTTTAAACATGCAAATTTTAGCTCTTAAACTGATGATCTACCTACAAATGTGAACTGACGTTCAAAAATAAAACATTTCAAAACGGACCATTTTTCACCTTTCTGAAGCATAAAGTAATGGGGGGGTGTTATCTCTTTTGTCAAAAATCACCTGTTTTTGCTTGAACATTAAATGCCTCCAAATGGTATTTAATTCACTTCCCAGACCACTGGAAGCATGAAAATCACTTTAAACATGCTAATTTTAGCTCTAAAACTGATGATCTACCTACAAATGTGAACTGACGTTCAAAAACGAAAACATTTGAAACAGACCATTTTTCACCTTTATGAAGCATGACGTAATGGGGGGGTGTTATCTCTTTTGTCAAAAATCACCTGTTTTTGCTTGAACATTAAATGCCTCCAAATGGTGTTTAATTTACTTCCCGGGCCCCTGGAAGCATGAAAATCACTTTAAACATGCTAATTTTAGCTCTTAAACTGATGATCTATCTACAAATGGGAACTGACGTTCAAAAATAAAACATTTGAAACGGACCATTTTTCACCTTTCTGAAGCATGACGTAATGGGGGGGTGTTATCTCTTTTGTCAAAAATCACCTGTTTTTGCTTGAACATTAAATGCCTCCAAATGGTATTTAATTCACTTCCCGGGCCCCTGGAAGCATGAAAATCACTTTAAACATGCTAATTTTAGCTCTAAAACTGATGATCTACCTACAAATGTGAACTGACGTTCAAAAATAAAACATTTGAAAACGGACCATTTTTCACCTTTCTGAAGCATGACGTAATGGGGGGGTGTTATCTCTTTTGTCAAAAATCATCTGTTTTTGCTTGAACATTAAATGCCTCCAAATGGTAGTTAATTCACTTCCCGGGCCCCTGGAAGCATGAAAATCACTTTAAACATGCTAATTTTAGCTCTTAAACTGATGATCTACCTACAAATGTGAACTGACGTTCAAAAATAAAACATTTGAAACGGACCATTTTTCACCTTTCTGAAGCATGACGTAATGGGGGGGTGTTATCTCTTTTGTCAAAAATCACCTGTTTTTGCTTGAACATTAAATGCCTCCAAATGGTATTTAATTCACTTCCCGGGCCCCTGGAAGCATGAAAATCACTTTAAACATGCTAATTTTAGCTCTAAAACTGATGATCTACCTACAAATGTGAACTGACGTTCAAAAATAAAACATTTGAAAACGGACCATTTTTCACCTTTCTGAAGCATGACGTAATGGGGGTGTTATCTCTTTTGTCAAAAATCATCTGTTTTTGCTTGAACATTAAATGCCTCCAAATAGTATTTAATTCACTTCCCGGCCCCCTGGAAGCATGAAAATCACTTTAAACATGCTAATTTTAGGTCTTAAACTGATGATCTACCTACAAATGTGAACTGACGTTCAAAAATAAAACATTTGAAAACGGACCATTTTTCACCCTTCTGAAGCATGACGTAATGGGGGGTGTAATCTCTTTTGTCAAAAATCATCTGTTTTTCCTTGAACATTAAATGCATCCAAATGGTATTTAATTCACTTCCCGGGCCCCTGGAAGCATGAAAATCACTTTAAACATGCTAATTTTAGCTCTTAAACTGATGATCTACCTACAAATGTGAACTGACGTTCAAAAATAAAACATTTGAAACGGACCATTTTTCACCTTTATGAAGCATGACGTAATGGGGGGGTGTTATCTCTTTTGTCAAAAATCACCTGTTTTTGCTTGAACATTAAAGGCCTCCAAATGGTATTTAATTCACTTCCCGGGCCCCTGGAAGCATGAAAATCACTTTAAACATGCTAATTTTAGCTCTAAAACTGATGATCTACCTACAAATGTGAACTGACGTTCAAAAATAAAACATTTGAAAACGGCCCATTTTTCACCTTTCTGAAGCATGACGTAATGGGGGGGTGTTATCTCTTTGGTCAAAAATCACCTGTTTTTGCTTGAACATTAAATGCCTCCAAATGGTATTTAATTCACTTCCCGGGCCCCTGGAAGCATGAAAATCACTTTAAACATGCTAATTTTAGCTCTTAAACTGATGATCTACCTACAAATGTGAACTGACGTTCAAAAATAAAACATTTGAAAACGGACCATTTTTCACCTTTCTGAAGCATGACGTAATGGGGGGGTGTTATCTCTTTTTTCAAAAATCACCTGTTTCTTCTTGAACATTAAATGCCTCCAAATGGTATTTAATTCACTTCCCGGGCCCCTAGAAGCATGAAAATCACTTTAAACATGCTAATTTTAGCTCTTAAACTGATGATCTACCTACAAATGTGAACTGACGTTCAAAAATAAAACATTTAAAACGGACCATTTTTCACCTTTATGAAGCATGACGTAATGGGGTGGTGTTATCTCTTTTGTCAAAAATCACCTGTTTTTGCTTGAACATTAAATGCCTCCAAATGGTATTTAATTTACTTCCCGGGCCCCTGGAAGCATGAAAATCACTTTAAACATGCTAATTTTAGCTCTTAAACTGATGACCTACCTACAAATGTGAACTGAAGTTCAAAAATAAAACATTTGAAACGGACCATTTTTCACCTTTCTGAAGCATGACGTAATGGGGGGGTGTTATCTCTTTTGTCAAAAATCACCTGTTTTTGCTTGAACATTAAATGCCTCCAAATGGTATTTAATTCACTTCCCCGGCCCCTGGAAGCATGAAAATCACTTTAAACATGCTAATTTTAGCTCTAAAACTGATGATCTACCTAAAAATGTTAACTGACGTTCAAAAATAAAACATTTGAAAACGGACCATTTTTCACCTTTCTGAAGCATGACGTAATGGGGGGTGTTATCTCTTTTTTCAAAAATCATCTGTTTTTGCTTGAACATTAAATGCCTCCAAATGGTATTTAATTCACTTCCTGGGCCCCTGGAAGCATGAAAATCACTTTACACATGCTAATTTTAGCTCTAAAACTGATGATCTACCTACAAATGTGAACTGACGTTCAAAAATAAAACATTTGAAACGGACCATTTTTCACCTTTCTGAAGCATGACGTAATGGGGGGGTGTTATCTCTTTTGTCAAAAATCACCTGTTTTTGCTTGAACATTAAATGCCTCCAAATGGTATTTAATTCACTTCCCGGGCCCCTGGAAGCATGAAAATCACTTTAAACATGCTAATTTTAGCTCTAAAACTGATGATCTACCTACAAATGTGAACTGACGTTCAAAAATAAAACATTTGAAACGGACCATTTTTCACCTTTCTGAAGCATGACGTAATGGGGGGGTGTTATCTCTTTTGTCAAAAATCACCTGTTTTTGCTTGAACATTAAATGCCTCCAAATGGTATTTAATTCACTTCCTGAGCGCCTGGAAGCATGAAAATCACTTTAAACATGCTAATTTTAGCTCTAAAACTGATGATCTACCTACAAATGTGAACTGACGTTCAAAAATAAAACATTTGAAAACGGACCATTTTTCACCTTTCTAAAGCATGACGTAATGGGGGGGTGTTATCTCTTTTGTCAAAAATCATCTGTTTTTGCTTAAACATTAAATGCCTCCAAATGGTATTTAATTCACTTCCCGGGCCCCTGGAAGCATGAAAATCACTTTAAACATGCTAATTTTAGCTCTTAAACTGATAATCTACCTACAAATGTGAACTGACGTTCAAAAATAAAACATTTGAAAACGGACCATTTTTCACCTTTCTGAAGCATGACTTAATGGGGGGGTGTTATCTCTTTTGTCAAAAATCACCTGTTTTTGCTTGAACATTAAATGTCTCCAAATGGTATTTAATTCACTTCCCGGACCACTGGAAGCATGAAAATCACTTTAAACATGCTAATTTTAGCTCTAAAACTGATGATCTACCTACAAATGTGAACTGACGTTCAAAAATAAAACATTTGAAACGGACCATTTTTCACCTTTATGAAGCATGACGTAATGGGGGGGTGTTATCTCTTTTGTCAAAAATCACCTGTTTTTGCTTGAACATTAAATGCCTCCAAATGGTATTTAATTTACTTCCCGGGCCCCTGGAAGCATGAAAATCACTTTAAACATGCTCATTTTAGCTCTTAAACTGATGATCTACATACAAATGTGAACTGACGTTCAAAAATAAAACATTTGAAAACGGACCATTTTTCACCTTTCTGAAGCATGACGTAATGGGGGGTGTTATCTCTTTGGTCAAAAATCACCTGTTTTTGCTTGAACATTAAATGCCTCCAAATGGTATTTAATTCACTTCCCGGGCCCCTGGAAGCATGAAAATCCCTTTAAACATGCTAATTTTAGCTCTTAAACTGATGATCTACCTACAAATGTGAACTGACGTTCAAAAATAAAACATTTGAAACGGACCATTTTTCACCTTTCTGAAGCATGACGTAATGGGGGGGTGTTATCTCTTTTGTCAAAAATCACCTGTTTTTGCTTGAACATTAAATGCCTCCAAATGGTATTTAATTCACTTCCCGGGCCCCTGGAAGCATGAAAATCACTTTAAACATGCTAATTTTAGCTCTAAAACTGATGATCTACCTACAAATGTGAACTGACGTTCAAAAATAAAACATTTGAAAACGGACCATTTTTCACCTTTCTGAAGCATGACGTAATGGGGGTGTTATCTCTTTTGTCAAAAATCATCTGTTTTTGCTTGAACATTAAATGCCTCCAAATAGTATTTAATTCACTTCCCGGCCCCCTGGAAGCATGAAAATCACTTTAAACATGCTAATTTTAGGTCTTAAACTGATGATCTACCTACAAATGTGAACTGACGTTCAAAAATAAAACATTTGAAAACGGACCATTTTTCACCCTTCTGAAGCATGACGTAATGGGGGGTGTAATCTCTTTTGTCAAAAATCATCTGTTTTTCCTTGAACATTAAATGCCTCCAAATGGTATTTAATTCACTTCCCGGGCCCCTGGAAGCATGAAAATCACTTTAAACATGCTAATTTTAGCTCTTAAACTGATGATCTACCTACAAATGTGAACTGACGTTCAAAAATAAAACATTTGAAACGGACAATTTTTCACCTTTATGAAGCATGACGTAATGGGGGGGGTGTTATCTCTTTTGTCAAAAATCACCTGTTTTTGCTTGAACATTAAAGGCCTCCAAATGGTATTTAATTCACTTCCCGGGCCCCTGGAAGCATGAAAATCACTTTAAACATGCTAATTTTAGCTCTAAAACTGATGATCTACCTACAAATGTGAACTGACGTTCAAACATAAAACATTTGAAAACGGCCCATTTTTCACCTTTCTGAAGCATGACGTAATGGGGGGGTGTTATCCCTTTTGTCAAAAATCATCTGTTTTTGCTTGAACATTAAATGCCTCCAAATGGTATTTAATTCACTTCCCGGGCCCCTGAAAGCATGAAAATCACTTTACACATGCTAATTTTAGCTCTAAAACTGATGATCTACATACAAATGTGAACTGACGTTCAAAAATAAAACATTTGAAAACAGACCATTTTTCACCTTTCTGAAGCATGACGTAATGGGGGGGGTGTTATCTCTTTTGTCAACAATCACCTGTTTTTGCTTGAACATTAAATGCCTCCAAATGGTATTTAATTCACTTCCCGGGCCCCTGGAAGCATGAAAATCACTTTACACATGCTCATTTTAGCTCTTAAACTGATGATCTACCTACAAATGTGAACTGACGTTCAAAAATAAAACATTTGAAACGGACCATTTTTCACCTTTCTGAAGCATGACGTAATGGGGGGTGTTATCTCTTTTGTCAAAAATCATCTGTTTTTGCTTGAACATTAAATGCCTCCAAATGGTATTTAATTCACTTCCCGGGCCCCTGGAAGCATGAAAATCACTTTAAACATGCTCATTTTAGCTCTTAAACTGATGATCTACATACAAATGTGAACTGACGTTCAAAAATAAAACATTTGAAAACGGACCATTTTTCACCTTTCTGAAGCATGACGTAATGGGGGGGTGTTATCTCTTTGGTCAAAAATCACCTGTTTTTGCTTGAACATTAAATGCCTCCAAATGGTATTTAATTCACTTCCCGGGCCCCTGGAAGCATGACAATCACTTTAAACATGCTAATTTTAGCTCTTAAACTGATGATCTACCTACAAATGTGAACTGACGTTCAAAAATAAAACATTTGAAAACGGACCATTTTTCACCTTTCTGAAGCATGACGTAATGGGGGGGTGTTATCTCTTTTGTCAAAAATCACCTGTTTTTGCTTGAACATTAAATGCCTCCAATTGGTATTTAATTCACTTCCCGGACCCCTAGAAGCATGAAAATCTCCTTAAACATGCTAATTTTAGCTCTAAAACTGATGATCTACCTACAAATGTGAACTGACGTTCAAAAATAAAACATTTGAAAACTGCCCATTTTTCACCTTTCTGAAGCATGACGTAATGGGGGGTGTTATCTCTTTTGTCAAAAATCATCTGTTTTTGCTTGAACATTAAATGCCTCCAAATGGTATTTAATTCACTTCCCGGGCCCCTGGAAGCATGAAAATCACTTTACACATGCTAATTTTAGCTCTAAAACTGATGATCTACATACAAATGTGAACTGACGTTCAAAAATAAAACATTTGAAAACAGACCATTTTTCACCTTTCTGAAGCATGACGTAATGGGGGGGGTGTTATCTCTTTTGTCAACAATCACCTGTTTTTGCTTGAACATTAAATGCCTCCAAATGGTATTTAATTCACTTCCCGGGCCCCTGGAAGCATGAAAATCACTTTACACATGCTCATTTTAGCTCTTAAACTGATGATCTACCTACAAATGTGAACTGACGTTCAAAAATAAAACATTTGAAACGGACCATTTTTCACCTTTCTGAAGCATGACGTAATGGGGGGGTGTTATCTCTTTTGTCAAAAATCATCTGTTTTTGCTTGAACATTAAATGCCTCCAAATGGTATTTAATTCACTTCCCGGGCCCCTGGAAGCATGAAAATCACTTTAAACATGCTCATTTTAGCTCTTAAACTGATGATCTACATACAAATGTGAACTGACGTTCAAAAATAAAACATTTGAAAACGGACCATTTTTCACCTTTCTGAAGCATGACGTAATGGGGGGGTGTTATCTCTTTGGTCAAAAATCACCTGTTTTTGCTTGAACATTAAATGCCTCCAAATGGTATTTAATTCACTTCCCGGGCCCCTGGAAGCATGACAATCACTTTAAACATGCTAATTTTAGCTCTTAAACTGATGATCTACCTACAAATGTGAACTGACGTTCAAAAATAAAACATTTGAAAACGGACCATTTTTCACCTTTTTGAAGCATGACGTAATGGGGGGGTGTTATCTCTTTTGTCAAAAATCACCTGTTTTTGCTTGAACATTAAATGCCTCCAAATGGTATTTAATTCACTTCCCGGACCCCTAGAAGCATAAAAATCTCCTTAAACATGCTAATTTTAGCTCTTAAACTGATGATCTACCTACAAATGTGAACTGACGTTCAAAAATAAAACATTTAAAACGGACCATTTTTCACCTTTATGAAGCATGACGTAATGGGGTGGTGTTATCTCTTTTGTCAAAAATCACCTGTTTTTGCTTGAACATTAAATGCCTCCAAATGGTATTTAATTTACTTCCCGGGCCCCTGGAAGCATGAAAATCACTTTAAACATGCTAATTTTAGCTCTTAAACTGATGATCTACCTACAAATGTGAACTGACGTTCAAAAATAAAACATTTGAAACGGACCATTTTTCACCTTTCTGAAGCATGACGTAATGGGGGGGTGTTATCTCTTTTGTCAAAAATCACCTGTTTTTGCTTGAACATTAAATGCCTCCAAATGGTATTTAATTCACTTCCCCGGCCCCTGGAAGCATGAAAATCACTTTAAACATGCTAATTTTAGCTCTAAAACTGATGATCTACCTAAAAATGTGAACTGACGTTCAAAAATAAAACATTTGAAAACGGACCATTTTTCACCTTTCTGAAGCATGACGTAATGGGGGGTGTTATCTCTTTTGTCAAAAATCATCTGTTTTTGCATGAACATTAAATGCCTCCAAATGGTATTTAATTCACTTCCCGGGCCCCTGGAAGCATGAAAATCACTTTACACATGCTAATTTTAGCTCTAAAACTGATGATCTACCTACAAATGTGAACTGACGTTCAAAAATAAAACATTTGAAACGGACCATTTTTCACCTTTATGAAGCATGACGTAATGGGGGGGTGTTATCTCTTTTGTAAAAAATCACCTGTTTTTGCTTGAACATTAAATGCCTCCAAATAGTATTTAATTCACTTCCCGGGCCCCTTGAAGCATGAAAATCACTTTAAACATGCTAATTTTAGCTCTTAAACTGATGATCTACCTACAAATATGAACTGACGTTCAAAAATAAAACATTTGAAACGGACCATTTTTCACCTTTCTGAAGCATGACGTAATGGGGGGGTGTTATCTCTTTTGTCAAAAATCACCTGTTTTTGCTTGAACATTAAATGCCTCCAAATGGTATTTAATTCACTTCCTGAGCGCCTCGAAGCATGAAAATCACTTTAAACATGCTAATTTTAGCTCTAAAACTGATGATCTACCTACAAATGTGAACTGACGTTCAAAAATAAAACATTTGAAAACGGACCATTTTTCACCTTTCTGAAGCATGACGTAATGGGGGTGTTATCTCTTTTGTCAAAAATCATCTGTTTTTGCTTGAACATTAAATGCCTCCAAATAGTATTTAATTCACTTCCCGGCCCCCTGGAAGCATGAAAATCACTTTAAACATGCTAATTTTAGGTCTTAAACTGATGATCTACCTACAAATGTGAACTGACGTTCAAAAATAAAACATTTGAAAACGGACCATTTTTCACCCTTCTGAAGCATGACGTAATGGGGGGTGTAATCTCTTTTGTCAAAAATCATCTGTTTTTCCTTGAACATTAAATGCCTCCAAATGGTATTTAATTCACTTCCCGGGCCCCTGGAAGCATGAAAATCACTTTAAACATGCTAATTTTAGCTCTTAAACTGATGATCTACCTACAAATGTGAACTGACGTTCAAAAATAAAACATTTGAAACGGACAATTTTTCACCTTTATGAAGCATGACGTAATGGGGGGGGTGTTATCTCTTTTGTCAAAAATCACCTGTTTTTGCTTGAACATTAAAGGCCTCCAAATGGTATTTAATTCACTTCCCGGGCCCCTGGAAGCATGAAAATCACTTTAAACATGCTAATTTTAGCTCTAAAACTGATGATCTACCTACAAATGTGAACTGACGTTCAAACATAAAACATTTGAAAACGGCCCATTTTTCACCTTTCTGAAGCATGACGTAATGGGGGGGTGTTATCCCTTTTGTCAAAAATCATCTGTTTTTGCTTGAACATTAAATGCCTCCAAATGGTATTTAATTCACTTCCCGGGCCCCTGGAAGCATGAAAATCACTTTACACATGCTAATTTTAGCTCTAAAACTGATGATCTACATACAAATGTGAACTGACGTTCAAAAATAAAACATTTGAAAACAGACCATTTTTCACCTTTCTGAAGCATGACGTAATGGGGGGGGTGTTATCTCTTTTGTCAACAATCACCTGTTTTTGCTTGAACATTAAATGCCTCCAAATGGTATTTAATTCACTTCCCGGGCCCCTGGAAGCATGAAAATCACTTTACACATGCTCATTTTAGCTCTTAAACTGATGATCTACCTACAAATGTGAACTGACGTTCAAAAATAAAACATTTGAAACGGACCATTTTTCACCTTTCTGAAGCATGACGTAATGGGGGGTGTTATCTCTTTTGTCAAAAATCATCTGTTTTTGCTTGAACATTAAATGCCTCCAAATGGTATTTAATTCACTTCCCGGGCCCCTGGAAGCATGAAAATCACTTTAAACATGCTCATTTTAGCTCTTAAACTGATGATCTACATACAAATGTGAACTGACGTTCAAAAATAAAACATTTGAAAACGGACCATTTTTCACCTTTCTGAAGCATGACGTAATGGGGGGGTGTTATCTCTTTGGTCAAAAATCACCTGTTTTTGCTTGAACATTAAATGCCTCCAAATGGTATTTAATTCACTTCCCGGGCCCCTGGAAGCATGACAATCACTTTAAACATGCTAATTTTAGCTCTTAAACTGATGATCTACCTACAAATGTGAACTGACGTTCAAAAATAAAACATTTGAAAACGGACCATTTTTCACCTTTCTGAAGCATGACGTAATGGGGGGGTGTTATCTCTTTTGTCAAAAATCACCTGTTTTTGCTTGAACATTAAATGCCTCCAAATGGTATTTAATTCACTTCCCGGACCCCTAGAAGCATGAAAATCTCCTTAAACATGCTAATTTTAGCTCTAAAACTGATGATCTACCTACAAATGTGAACTGACGTTCAAAAATAAAACATTTGAAAACTGCCCATTTTTCACCTTTCTGAAGCATGACGTAATGGGGGGTGTTATCTCTTTTGTCAAAAATCATCTGTTTTTGCTTGAACATTAAATGCCTCCAAATGGTATTTAATTCACTTCCCGGGCCCCTGGAAGCATGAAAATCACTTTACACATGCTAATTTTAGCTCTAAAACTGATGATCTACATACAAATGTGAACTGACGTTCAAAAATAAAACATTTGAAAACAGACCATTTTTCACCTTTCTGAAGCATGACGTAATGGGGGGGGTGTTATCTCTTTTGTCAACAATCACCTGTTTTTGCTTGAACATTAAATGCCTCCAAATGGTATTTAATTCACTTCCCGGGCCCCTGGAAGCATGAAAATCACTTTACACATGCTCATTTTAGCTCTTAAACTGATGATCTACCTACAAATGTGAACTGACGTTCAAAAATAAAACATTTGAAACGGACCATTTTTCACCTTTCTGAAGCATGACGTAATGGGGGGGTGTTATCTCTTTTGTCAAAAATCATCTGTTTTTGCTTGAACATTAAATGCCTCCAAATGGTATTTAATTCACTTCCCGGGCCCCTGGAAGCATGAAAATCACTTTAAACATGCTCATTTTAGCTCTTAAACTGATGATCTACATACAAATGTGAACTGACGTTCAAAAATAAAACATTTGAAAACGGACCATTTTTCACCTTTCTGAAGCATGACGTAATGGGGGGGTGTTATCTCTTTGGTCAAAAATCACCTGTTTTTGCTTGAACATTAAATGCCTCCAAATGGTATTTAATTCACTTCCCGGGCCCCTGGAAGCATGACAATCACTTTAAACATGCTAATTTTAGCTCTTAAACTGATGATCTACCTACAAATGTGAACTGACGTTCAAAAATAAAACATTTGAAAACGGACCATTTTTCACCTTTTTGAAGCATGACGTAATGGGGGGGTGTTATCTCTTTTGTCAAAAATCACCTGTTTTTGCTTGAACATTAAATGCCTCCAAATGGTATTTAATTCACTTCCCGGACCCCTAGAAGCATAAAAATCTCCTTAAACATGCTAATTTTAGCTCTTAAACTGATGATCTACCTACAAATGTGAACTGACGTTCAAAAATAAAACATTTAAAACGGACCATTTTTCACCTTTATGAAGCATGACGTAATGGGGTGGTGTTATCTCTTTTGTCAAAAATCACCTGTTTTTGCTTGAACATTAAATGCCTCCAAATGGTATTTAATTTACTTCCCGGGCCCCTGGAAGCATGAAAATCACTTTAAACATGCTAATTTTAGCTCTTAAACTGATGATCTACCTACAAATGTGAACTGACGTTCAAAAATAAAACATTTGAAACGGACCATTTTTCACCTTTCTGAAGCATGACGTAATGGGGGGGTGTTATCTCTTTTGTCAAAAATCACCTGTTTTTGCTTGAACATTAAATGCCTCCAAATGGTATTTAATTCACTTCCCCGGCCCCTGGAAGCATGAAAATCACTTTAAACATGCTAATTTTAGCTCTAAAACTGATGATCTACCTAAAAATGTGAACTGACGTTCAAAAATAAAACATTTGAAAACGGACCATTTTTCACCTTTCTGAAGCATGACGTAATGGGGGGTGTTATCTCTTTTGTCAAAAATCATCTGTTTTTGCTTGAACATTAAATGCCTCCAAATGGTATTTAATTCACTTCCCGGGCCCCTGGAAGCATGAAAATCACTTTACACATGCTAATTTTAGCTCTAAAACTGATGATCTACCTACAAATGTGAACTGACGTTCAAAAATAAAACATTTGAAACGGACCATTTTTCACCTTTATGAAGCATGACGTAATGGGGGGGTGTTATCTCTTTTGTAAAAAATCACCTGTTTTTGCTTGAACATTAAATGCCTCCAAATAGTATTTAATTCACTTCCCGGGCCCCTTGAAGCATGAAAATCACTTTAAACATGCTAATTTTAGCTCTTAAACTGATGATCTACCTACAAATATGAACTGACGTTCAAAAATAAAACATTTGAAACGGACCATTTTTCACCTTTCTGAAGCATGACGTAATGGGGGGGTGTTATCTCTTTTGTCAAAAATCACCTGTTTTTGCTTGAACATTAAATGCCTCCAAATGGTATTTAATTCACTTCCTGAGCGCCTCGAAGCATGAAAATCACTTTAAACATGCTAATTTTAGCTCTAAAACTGATGATCTACCTACAAATGTGAACTGACGTTTAAAAATAAAACATTTGAAAACGGACCATTTTTCACCTTTCTAAAGCATGACGTAATGGGGGGGTGTTATCTCTTTTGTCAAAAATCATCTGTTTTTGCTTGAACATTAAATGCCTCCAAATGGTATTTAATTCACTTCCCGGGCCCCTGGAAGCATGAAAATCACTTTAAACATGCTAATTTTAGCTCTTAAACTGATGATCTACCTACAAATGTGAACTGACGTTCAAAAATGAAACATTTGAAAACGGACCATTTTTCACCTTTCTGAAGCATGACGTAATGGGGGGGTGTTATCTCTTTTGTCAAAAATCACCTGTTTTTGCTTGAACATTAAATGCCTCCAAATGGTATTTAATTCACTTCCTGAGCGCCTGGAAGCATGAAAATCACTTTAAACATGCTAATTTTAGCTCTAAAACTGATGATCTACCTAGAAATGTGAACTGACGTTCAAAAATAAAACATTTGAAAATGGACCATTTTTCACCTTTCTAAAGCATGACGTAATGGGGGGGTGTTATCTCTTTTGTCAAAAATCATCTGTTTTTGCTTGAACATTAAATGCCTCCAAATGGTATTTAATTCACTTCCCGGGCCCCTGGAAGCATGAAAATCACTTTAAACATGCTAATTTTAGCTCTTAAACTGATAATCTACCTACAAATGTGAACTGACGTTCAAAAATAAAACATTTGAAAACGGACCATTTTTCACCTTTCTGAAGCATGACTTAATGGGGGGGTGTTATCTCTTTTGTCAAAAATCACCTGTTTTTGCTTGAACATTAAATGTCTCCAAATGGTATTTAATTCACTTCCCGGACCACTGGAAGCATGAAAATCACTTTAAACATGCTAATTTTAGCTCTAAAACTGATGATCTACCTACAAATGTGAACTGACGTTCAAAAATAAAACATTTGAAACGGACCATTTTTCACCTTTATGAAGCATGACGTAATGGGGGGGTGTTATCTCTTTTGTCAAAAATCACCTGTTTTTGCTTGAACATTAAATGCCTCCAAATGGTATTTAATTTACTTCCCGGGCCCCTGGAAGCATGAAAATCACTTTAAACATGCTAATTTTAGCTCTTAAACTGATGATCTATCTACAAATGGGAACTGACGTTCAAAAATAAAACATTTGAAACGGACCATTTTTCACCTTTCTGAAGCATGACGTAATGGGGGGGTGTTATCTCTTTTGTCAAAAATCACCTGTTTTTGCTTGAACATTAAATGCCTCCAAATGGTATTTAATTCACTTCCCGGGCCCCTGGAAGCATGAAAATCACTTTAAACATGCTAATTTTAGCTCTAAAACTGATGATCTACCTACAAATGTGAACTGACGTTCAAAAATAAAACATTTGAAAACGGACCATTTTTCACCTTTCTGAAGCATGACGTAATGGGGGGGTGTTATCTCTTTTGTCAAAAATCATCTGTTTTTGCTTGAACATTAAATGCCTCCAAATGGTAGTTAATTCACTTCCCGGGCCCCTGGAAGCATGAAAATCACTTTAAACATGCTCATTTTAGCTCTTAAACTGATGATCTACATACAAATGTGAACTGACGTTCAAAAATAAAACATTTGAAAACGGACCATTTTTCACCTTTCTGAAGCATGACGTAATGGGGGGGTGTTATCTCTTTGGTCAAAAATCACCTGTTTTTGCTTGAACATTAAATGCCTCCAAATGGTATTTAATTGGTATTTATCTGGCACTTCCAGATCCACACCAACCCGACCACCACCCTCAGAGGCACCCTGATCTACCGACCCCCGGGACCACGCACACGATTCAGCGAGGACATCGCCGACTTCGTCAGCCCGCACGCTCTCCCCTCCGCCGACTACATCCTCCTGGGGGACCTCAACTTCCACCTGGAGAACAACAACGACCGCAACACCATCAGCCTGCTCGACAACCTCGACAACCTCGGACTCAAGCAACTGGTGACCACCCCCACCCACCTCGCCGGACACACACTCGACGCCGTCTTCTCATCCAGCAAAGACGTCACCTTCAGCCACGCCACAGAACTCCACTGGACGGACCACAGCTGCGTCCACTTCACCTTCAGAAGAACGACGATCCACCACCACCAGCAACAGGTTGCTCGAAGAAGCTGGAACAAGATCACAGCCGACCAGCTCACCGCTTCCCTGAGCCAGCACCCTCCCGCCAACTCAGCGAACCCCAGCCAGGCCGCCGACAACCTCACGAAATGGATCAACGACTGCGCGGACGAACTCGCCCCTCTGAGAACCCCACCCAGCAGATCCTGCAGCAGAAAAACACCATGGTTCACCGACGAACTCAAGAGCTCCAAGAAGAACTGTCGAGCCCTCGAGAAAGCCTGGAGAAGGGAACCAACGACGGACAACATGACCACCCTCAAGCTCGCCACCCGGAAGCACCACCAACTGATCCGCGCCACCAAGAAAAATGCATACAAGGACCGGCTGGACAACAACGCACACAACTGCAAGGAACTCTTCAACATCGTGAAAGAGCTATCCAACCCCAACGCCGGAAACAATGACATCACCCCGTCGCAAGAACTCTGCAACTCCCTCGCGTCCTACTTCCACAACAAGATCACGGACATACACAACAGCTTCAACAACCAACCAACGCAAGCCACAACCGCAACGACGCCACCCACCACCACCCTCCGCACCTGGACCCCGATCAGCACCGAAGACACCATCCGCACCATGAACTCCATCCATTCCGGATCTCCGACTGACCCCTGCCCTCACCACGTCTTCAACAAAGCCGACGCTGTCCTCGCACCCCACCTACGGGACATCATCAACACCTCCTTCGACTCCGCCACCTTCCCTGAGAGCTGGAAGCACGCCGAACTCAGCGCTCTCCTCAAGAAACCCACAGCAGACCCCACCGACCTCAAGAACTACCGTCCCATCTCGCTCCTCCCGTTCCCGGCCAAAGTCATCGAGAAGACCGTCAACAAACAGCTGGCCGCCTTCCTCGAGACGAATGGATCCCTCGACCCCTCACAGTCCGGCTTCCGAGCGAACCACAGCACCGAGACCGCCCTCATCGCCGCCACCGACGACCTTCGAACTCTGATGGACAACGGAGAAACAGCGGCCCTCATCCTCCTGGACCTCTCCGCGGCTTTCGACACTGTCTGCCACCGCACCCTAGTACAGCGCCTCAGCAACATCGGAATCCAGGAGAAGGCACTGGAATGGATCACCTCCTTCCTCGACGGAAGAACACAAAGAGTCCGCCTACCACCGTACAAGTCAGAGGCCACCAAAGTCATCTGCGGCGTCCCTCAAGGATCCTCACTGAGCCCCACCCTCTTCAACGTCTACATGAGCCCCCTCGCGGCCATCGCACGCCAACACAACCTCAACATAATCTCCTACGCTGACGACACCCAGCTGATCCTCTCCCTGACCAACGACCCCGCCACCGCCAGAGCCAACCTGCACGAAGGGATGAGAGACGTAGCCGAATGGATGACGACCAGCCGCCTGAAACTGAACTCAGACAAGACGGAGGTCCTCATCCTGGGCTCCACGCCCTCCGCCTGGGACGACTCCTGGTGGCCCCCCGCCCTGGGCACCGCGCCCAAACCGACGGACCACGCACGCAACCTGGGCTTCATCCTGGACTCCTCCCTCTCCATGACCAGACAAGTCAACGCCGTCTCCTCGTCATGCTTCAACATCCTGCGCATGCTACGTAAGATCTTCCGGTGGATCCCCACCGAGACGAGGAAGACGGTCACCCAAGCCCTCGTCACCAGCCGACTGGACTACGGCAACGCCCTCTACGCCGGAACCACTGCCAAACTCCAGAAGAGACTCCAGCGGATCCAGAACGCCTCGGCGAGACTCATCCTCGACATCCCCCGACGCAGCCACATCTCCGGACACCTGAGAGATCTGCACTGGCTCCCGGTCAACAAGAGAATCACCTTCCGTCTCCTCACCCACGCACACAAAGCCCTACACGACCAAGGCCCGAGCTACCTCAACAACCGGATCAACTTCTACACTCCCAAGCGCCTCCTCAGATCAACCAACCACGCCCTCGCCGCCGTCCCCCGCATCCGAAGAGCGACAACAGGAGGAAGGTCCTTCTCCTACCTGGCCGCCAAGACCTGGAACTCACTTCCCACCAATCTGCGCCTGACCCAAGACCACCTCTCCTTCAGGAAGAAGCTCAAGACCTGGCTGTTCGAGCAGTAGCGGCACCCCCCCCCCTCCCAGCGCCTTGAGACCCTACGGGTGAGTAGTGCGCTCTACAAATGACCTGATTGATTGATTGATTGAATTCACTTCCCGGGCCCCTGGAAGCATGAAAATCACTTTAAACATGCTAATTTTAGCTCTTAAACTGATGATCTACCTACAAATGTGAACTGACGTTCAAAAATAAAACATTTGAAACGGACCATTTTTCACCTTTCTGAAGCATGACGTAATGGGGGGGTGTTATCTCTTTTGTCAAAAATCACCTGTTTTTGCTTGAACATTAAATGCCTCCAAATGGTATTTAATTCACTTCCCGGGCCCCTGGAAGCATGAAAATCACTTTAAACATGCTAATTTTAGCTCTAAAACTGATGATCTACCTACAAATGTGAACTGACGTTCAAAAATAAAACATTTGAAAACGGACCATTTTTCACCTTTCTGAAGCATGACGTAATGGGGGTGTTATCTCTTTTGTCAAAAATCATCTGTTTTTGCTTGAACATTAAATGCCTCCAAATAGTATTTAATTCACTTCCCGGCCCCCTGGAAGCATGAAAATCACTTTAAACATGCTAATTTTAGGTCTTAAACTGATGATCTACCTACAAATGTGAACTGACGTTCAAAAATAAAACATTTGAAAACGGACCATTTTTCACCCTTCTGAAGCATGACGTAATGGGGGGTGTAATCTCTTTTGTCAAAAATCATCTGTTTTTCCTTGAACATTAAATGCCTCCAAATGGTATTTAATTCACTTCCCGGGCCCCTGGAAGCATGAAAATCACTTTAAACATGCTAATTTTAGCTCTTAAACTGATGATCTACCTACAAATGTGAACTGACGTTCAAAAATAAAACATTTGAAACGGACCATTTTTCACCTTTATGAAGCATGACGTAATGGGGGGGGTGTTATCTCTTTTGTCAAAAATCACCTGTTTTTGCTTGAACATTAAAGGCCTCCAAATGGTATTTAATTCACTTCCCGGGCCCCTGGAAGCATGAAAATCACTTTAAACATGCTAATTTTAGCTCTAAAACTGATGATCTACCTACAAATGTGAACTGACGTTCAAAAATAAAACATTTGAAAACGGCCCATTTTTCACCTTTCTGAAGCATGACGTAATGGGGGGGTGTTATCTCTTTTGTCAAAAATCATCTGTTTTTGCTTGAACATTAAATGCCTCCAAATGGTATTTAATTCACTTCCCGGGCCCCTGGAAGCATGAAAATCACTTTACACATGCTAATTTTAGCTCTAAAACTGATGATCTACATACAAATGTGAACTGACGTTCAAAAATAAAACATTTGAAAACAGACCATTTTTCACCTTTCTGAAGCATGACGTAATGGGGGGGGGGTGTTATCTCTTTTGTCAACAATCACCTGTTTTTGCTTGAACATTAAATGCCTCCAAATGGTATTTAATTCACTTCCCGGGCCCCTGGAAGCATGAAAATCACTTTAAACATGCTCATTTTAGCTCTTAAACTGATGATCTACATACAAATGTGAACTGACGTTCAAAAATAAAACATTTGAAAACGGACCATTTTTCACCTTTCTGAAGCATGACGTAATGGGGGGGTGTTATCTCTTTGGTCAAAAATCACCTGTTTTTGCTTGAACATTAAATGCCTCCAAATGGTATTTAATTCACTTCCCGGGCCCCTGGAAGCATGACAATCACTTTAAACATGCTAATTTTAGCTCTTAAACTGATGATCTACCTACAAATGTGAACTGACGTTCAAAAATAAAACATTTGAAAACGGACCTTTTTTCACCTTTCTGAAGCATGACGTAATGGGGGGTGTTATCTCTTTTGTCAAAAATCACCTGTTTTTGCTTGAACATTAAATGCCTCCAAATGGTATTTAATTCACTTCCCGGACCCCTAGAAGCATGAAAATCTCCTTAAACATGCTAATTTTAGCTCTTAAACTGATGATCTACCTACAAATGTGAACTGACGTTCAAAAATAAAACATTTGAAAACGGACCATTTTTCACCTTTCTGAAGCATGACGTAATGGGGGGGTGTTATCTCTTTTGTCAAAAATCACCTGTTTCTTCTTGAACATTAAATGCCGCCAAATGGTATTTAATTCACTTCCCGGGCCCCTGGAAGCATGAAAATCACTTTAAACATGCTAATTTTAGCTCTTAAACTGATGATCTACCTACAAATGTGACCTGACGTTCAAAAATAAAACATTTGAAACGGACCATTTTTCACCTTTCTGAAGCATGACGTAATGGGGGGTGTTATCTCTTTTGTCAAAAATCACCTGTTTTTGCTTGAACATTAAATGCCTCCAAATGGTATTTAATTCACTTCCCCGGCCCCTGGAAGCATGAAAATCACTTTAAACATGCTAATTTTAGCTCTAAAACTGATGATCTACCTAAAAATGTGAACTGACGTTCAAAAATAAAACATTTGAAAACGGACCACTTTTCACCTTTCTGAAGCATGACGTAATGGGGGGTGTTATCTCTTTTGTCAAAAATCATCTGTTTTTGCTTGAACATTAAATGCCTCCAAATGGTATTTAATTCACTTCCCGGGCCCCTGGAAGCATGAAAATCACTTTACACATGCTAATTTTAGCTCTAAAACTGATGATCTACCTACAAATGTGAACTGACGTTCAAAAATAAAACATTTGAAACGGACCATTTTTCACCTTTATGAAGCATGACGTAATGGGGGGGTGTTATCTCTTTTGTCAAAAATCACCTGTTTTTGCTTGAACATTAAATGCCTCCAAATGGTATTTAATTCACTTCCCGGGCCCCTTGAAGCATGAAAATCACTTTAAACATGCTAATTTTAGCTCTTAAACTGATGATCTACCTACAAATATGAACTGACGTTCAAAAATAAAACATTTGAAACAGACCATTTTTCACCTTTCTGAAGCATGACGTAATGGGGGGGGTGTTATCTCTTTTGTCAAAAATCACCTGTTTTTGCTTGAACATTAAATGCCTCCAAATGGTATTTAATTCACTTCCCGGGCCCCTGGAAGCATGAAAATCACTTTAAACATGCTAATTTTAGCTCTAAAACTGATGATCTACCTACAAATGTGAACTGACGTTCAAAAATAAAACATTTGAAAACGGACCATTTTTCACCTTTCTGAAGCATGACGTAATGGGGGGGTGTTATCTCTTTTGTCAAAAATCACCTGTTTTTGCTTAAACATTAAATGCCTCCGAATGGTATTTAATTCACTTCCCAGACCACTGGAAGCATGAAAATCACTTTAAACATGCTAATTTTAGCTCTAAAACTGATGATCTACCTACAAATGTGAACTGACGTTCAAAAATAAAACATTTGAAACGGACCATTTTTCACCTTTATGAAGCATGACGTAATGGGGGGGGTGTTATCTCTTTTGTCAAAAATCACCTGTTTTTGCTTGAACATTAAAGGCCTCCAAATGGTATTTAATTCACTTCCCGGGCCCCTGGAAGCATGAAAATCACTTTAAACATGCTAATTTTAGCTCTAAAACTGATGATCTACCTACAAATGTGAACTGACGTTCAAAAATAAAACATTTGAAAACGGCCCATTTTTCACCTTTCTGAAGCATGACGTAATGGGGGGGTGTTATCTCTTTTGTCAAAAATCATCTGTTTTTGCTTGAACATTAAATGCCTCCAAATGGTATTTAATTCACTTCCCGGGCCCCTGGAAGCATGAAAATCACTTTACACATGCTAATTTTAGCTCTAAAACTGATGATCTACATACAAATGTGAACTGACGTTCAAAAATAAAACATTTGAAAACAGACCATTTTTCACCTTTCTGAAGCATGACGTAATGGGGGGGGGGTGTTATCTCTTTTGTCAACAATCACCTGTTTTTGCTTGAACATTAAATGCCTCCAAATGGTATTTAATTCACTTCCCGGGCCCCTGGAAGCATGAAAATCACTTTAAACATGCTCATTTTAGCTCTTAAACTGATGATCTACATACAAATGTGAACTGACGTTCAAAAATAAAACATTTGAAAACGGACCATTTTTCACCTTTCTGAAGCATGACGTAATGGGGGGGTGTTATCTCTTTGGTCAAAAATCACCTGTTTTTGCTTGAACATTAAATGCCTCCAAATGGTATTTAATTCACTTCCCGGGCCCCTGGAAGCATGACAATCACTTTAAACATGCTAATTTTAGCTCTTAAACTGATGATCTACCTACAAATGTGAACTGACGTTCAAAAATAAAACATTTGAAAACGGACCATTTTTCAAGCATGACGTAATGGGGGGTGTTATCTCTTTTGTCAAAAATCACCTGTTTTTGCTTGAACATTAAATGCCTCCAAATGGTATTTAATTCACTTCCCGGACCCCTAGAAGCATGAAAATCTCCTTAAACATGCTAATTTTAGCTCTTAAACTGATGATCTACCTACAAATGTGAACTGACGTTCAAAAATAAAACATTTGAAAACGGACCATTTTTCACCTTTCTGAAGCATGACGTAATGGGGGGGTGTTATCTCTTTTGTCAAAAATCACCTGTTTCTTCTTGAACATTAAATGCCGCCAAATGGTATTTAATTCACTTCCCGGGCCCCTGGAAGCATGAAAATCACTTTAAACATGCTAATTTTAGCTCTTAAACTGATGATCTACCTACAAATGTGACCTGACGTTCAAAAATAAAACATTTGAAACGGACCATTTTTCACCTTTCTGAAGCATGACGTAATGGGGGGGTGTTATCTCTTTTGTCAAAAATCACCTGTTTTTGCTTGAACATTAAATGCCTCCAAATGGTATTTAATTCACTTCCCCGGCCCCTGGAAGCATGAAAATCACTTTAAACATGCTAATTTTAGCTCTAAAACTGATGATCTACCTAAAAATGTGAACTGACGTTCAAAAATAAAACATTTGAAAACGGACCACTTTTCACCTTTCTGAAGCATGACGTAATGGGGGGTGTTATCTCTTTTGTCAAAAATCGTCTGTTTTTGCTTGAACATTAAATGCCTCCAAATGGTATTTAATTCACTTCCCGGGCCCCTGGAAGCATGAAAATCACTTTACACATGCTAATTTTAGCTCTAAAACTGATGATCTACCTACAAATGTGAACTGACGTTCAAAAATAAAACATTTGAAACGGACCATTTTTCACCTTTATGAAGCATGACGTAATGGGGGGGTGTTATCTCTTTTGTCAAAAATCACCTGTTTTTGCTTGAACATTAAATGCCTCCAAATGGTATTTAATTCACTTCCCGGGCCCCTTGAAGCATGAAAATCACTTTAAACATGCTAATTTTAGCTCTTAAACTGATGATCTACCTACAAATATGAACTGACGTTCAAAAATAAAACATTTGAAACAGACCATTTTTCACCTTTCTGAAGCATGACGTAATGGGGGGGGTGTTATCTCTTTTGTCAAAAATCACCTGTTTTTGCTTGAACATTAAATGCCTCCAAATGGTATTTAATTCACTTCCCGGGCCCCTGGAAGCATGAAAATCACTTTAAACATGCTAATTTTAGCTCTAAAACTGATGATCTACCTACAAATGTGAACTGACGTTCAAAAATAAAACATTTGAAAACGGACCATTTTTCACCTTTCTGAAGCATGACGTAATGGGGGGGTGTTATCTCTTTTGTCAAAAATCACCTGTTTTTGCTTAAACATTAAATGCCTCCGAATGGTATTTAATTCACTTCCCAGACCACTGGAAGCATGAAAATCACTTTAAACATGCTAATTTTAGCTCTAAAACTGATGATCTACCTACAAATGTGAACTGACGTTCAAAAATAAAACATTTGAAACGGACCATTTTTCACCTTTCTGAAGCATGACGTAATGGGGGGGTGTTATCTCTTTTGTCAAAAATCACCTGTTTTTGCTTGAACATTAAATGCCTCCAAATGGTATTTAATTCACTTCCTGAGCGCCTCGAAGCATGAAAATCACTTTAAACATGCAAATTTTAGCTCAAAAACTGATGATCTACCTACAAATGTGAACTGACGTTCAAAAATAAAACATTTGAAAACGGACCATTTTTCACCTTTCTAAAGCATGACGTAATGGGGGGGTGTTATCTCTTTTGTCAAAAATCATCTGTTTTTGCTTGAACATTAAATGCCTCCAAATGGTATTTAATTCACTTCCCGGGCCCCTGGAAGCATGAAAATCACTTTAAACATGCTAATTTTAGCTCTTAAACTGATAATCTACCTACAAATGTGAACTGACGTTCTAAAATAAAACATTTGAAAACGGACCATTTTTCACCTTTCTGAAGCATGACTTAATGGGGGGGTGTTATCTCTTTTGTCAAAAATCACCTGTTTTTGCTTGAACATTAAATGTCTCCAAATGGTATTTAATTCACTTCCCGGACCACTGGAAGCATGAAAATCACTTTAAACATGCTAATTTTAGCTCTAAAACTGATGATCTACCTACAAATGTGAACTGACGTTCAAAAATAAAACATTTGAAACGGACCATTTTTCACCTTTATGAAGCATGACGTAATGGGGGGGTGTTATCTCTTTTGTCAAAAATCACCTGTTTTTGCTTGAACATTAAATGCCTCCAAATGGTATTTAATTCACTTCCCGGGCCCCTGGAAGCATGAAAATCACTTTAAACATGCTAATTTTAGCTCTAAAACTGATGATCTACCTACAAATGTGAACTGACGTTCAAAAATAAAACATTTGAAAACGGACCATTTTTCACCTTTCTGAAGCATGACTTAATGGGGGGGTGTTATCTCTTTTGTCAAAAATCACCTGTTTTTGCTTGAACATTAAATGTCTCCAAATGGTATTTAATTCACTTCCCGGACCACTGGAAGCATGAAAATCACTTTAAACATGCTAATTTTAGCTCTAAAACTGATGATCTACCTACAAATGTGAACTGACGTTCAAAAATAAAACATTTGAAACGGACCATTTTTCACCTTTATGAAGCATGACATAATGGGGGGGTGTTATCTCTTTTGTCAAAAATCACCTGTTTTTGCTTGAACATTAAATGCCTCCAAATGGTATTTAATTTACTTCCCGGGCCCCTGGAAGCATGAAAATCACTTTAAACATGCTAATTTTAGCTCTTAAACTGATGATCTATCTACAAATGGGAACTGACGTTCAAAAATAAAACATTTGAAACGGACCATTTTTCACCTTTCTGAAGCATGACGTAATGGGGGGGTGTTATCTCTTTTGTCAAAAATCACCTGTTTTTGCTTGAACATTAAATGCCTCCAAATGGTATTTAATTCACTTCCCGGGCCCCTGGAAGCATGAAAATCACTTTAAACATGCTAATTTTAGCTCTAAAACTGATGATCTACCTACAAATGTGAACTGACGTTCAAAAATAAAACATTTGAAAACGGACCATTTTTCACCTTTCTGAAGCATGACGTAATGGGGGGGTGTTATCTCTTTTGTCAAAAATCATCTGTTTTTGCTTGAACATTAAATGCCTCCAAATGGTAGTTAATTCACTTCCCGGGCCCCTGGAAGCATGAAAATCACTTTAAACATGCTCATTTTAGCTCTTAAACTGATGATCTACATACAAATGTGAACTGACGTTCAAAAATAAAACATTTGAAAACGGACCATTTTTCACCTTTCTGAAGCATGACGTAATGGGGGGGTGTTATCTCTTTGGTCAAAAATCACCTGTTTTTGCTTGAACATTAAATGCCTCCAAATGGTATTTAATTCACTTCCCGGGCCCCTGGAAGCATGAAAATCACTTTAAACATGCTAATTTTAGCTCTTAAACTGATGATCTACCTACAAATGTGAACTGACGTTCAAAAATAAAACATTTGAAACGGACCATTTGTCACCTTTCTGAAGCATGACGTAATGGGGGGGTGTTATCTCTTTTGTCAAAAATCACCTGTTTTTGCTTGAACATTAAATGCCTCCAAATGGTATTTAATTCACTTCCCGGGCCCCTGGAAGCATGAAAATCACTTTAAACATGCTAATTTTAGCTCTAAAACTGATGATCTACCTACAAATGTGAACTGACGTTCAAAAATAAAACATTTGAAAACGGACCATTTTTCACCTTTCTGAAGCATGACGTAATGGGGGGTGTTATCTCTTTTGTCAAAAATCACCTGTTTTTGCTTGAACATTAAATGCCTCCAAATAGTATTTAATTCACTTCCCGGCCCCCTGGAAGCATGAAAATCACTTTAAACATGCTAATTTTAGGTCTTAAACTGATGATCTACCTACAAATGTGAACTGACGTTCAAAAATAAAACATTTGACAACGGACCAGTTTTTCACCCTTCTGAAGCATGACGTAATGGGGGGGGGGGTGTTATCTCTTTTGTCAACAATCACCTGTTTTTGCTTGAACATTAAATGCCTCCAAATGGTATTTAATTCACTTCCCGGGCCCCTGGAAGCATGAAAATCACTTTACACATGCTCATTTTAGCTCTTAAACTGATGATCTACCTACAAATGTGAACTGACGTTCAAAAATAAAACATTTGAAACGGACCATTTTTCACCTTTATGAAGCATGACGTAATGGGGGGGGGTGTTATCTCTTTTGTCAAAAATCACCTGTTTTTGCTTGAACATTAAAGGCCTCCAAATGGTATTTAATTCACTTCCCGGGCCCCTGGAAGCATGAAAATCACTTAAAACATGCTAATTTTAGCTCTAAAACTGATGATCTACCTACAAATGTGAACTGACGTTCAAAAATAAAACATTTGAAAACGGCCCATTTTTCACCTTTCTGAAGCATGACGTAATGGGGGGGTGTTATCTCTTTTGTCAAAAATCATCTGTTTTTGCTTGAACATTAAATGCCTCCAAATGGTATTTAATTCACTTCCCGGGCCCCTGGAAGCATGAAAATCACTTTACACATGCTCATTTTAGCTCTTAAACTGATGATCTACCTACAAATGTGAACTGACGTTCAAAAATAAAACATTTGAAACGGACCATTTTTCACCTTTCTGGAGCATGACGTAATGGGGGGGTGTTATCTCTTTTGTCAAAAAAACTTGTTTTTGCTTGAACATTAAATGCCTCCAAATGGTTTTTAATTCACTTCCCGGGCCCCTGGAAGCATGAAAATCACTTTAAACATGCTAATTTTAGCTCTGAAACTGATGATCTACCTACAAATGTGAACTGACGTTCAAAAATAAAACATTTGAAAACGGACCCTTTTTCACCTTTCTGAAGCATGACGTAATGGGGGGGTGTTATCTCTTTTGTCAAAAATCATCTGTTTTTGCTTGAACATTAAATGCCTCCAAATGGTATTTAATTCACTTCCCGGGCCCCTGGAAGCATGAAAATCACTTTAAACATGCTCATTTTAGCTCTTAAACTGATGATCTACATACAAATGTGAACTGACGTTCAAAAATAAAACATTTGAAAACGGACCATTTTTCACCTTTCTGAAGCATGACGTAATGGGGGGGTGTTATCTCTTTGGTCAAAAATCACCTGTTTTTGCTTGAACATTAAATGCCTCCAAATGGTATTTAATTTACTTCCCGGGCCCCTGGAAGCATGAAAATCACTTTAAACATGCTAATTTTAGCTCTTAAACTGATGATCTATCTACAAATGGGAACTGACGTTCAAAAATAAAACATTTGAAACGGACCATTTTTCACCTTTCTGAAGCATGACGTAATGGGGGGGTGTTATCTCTTTTGTCAAAAATCACCTGTTTTTGCTTGAACATTAAATGCCTCCAAATGGTATTTAATTCACTTCCCGGGCCCCTGGAAGCATGAAAATCACTTTAAACATGCTAATTTTAGCTCTAAAACTGATGATCTACCTACAAATGTGAACTGACGTTAAAAAATAAAACATTTGAAAACGGACCATTTTTCACCTTTCTGAAGCATGACGTAATGGGGGGGTGTTATCTCTTTTGTCAAAAATCATCTGTTTTTGCTTGAACATTAAATGCCTCCAAATGGTAGTTAATTCACTTCCCGGGCCCCTGGAAGAATGAAAATCACTTTAAACATGCTCATTTTAGCTCTTAAACTGATGATCTACATACAAATGTGAACTGACGTTCAAAAATAAAACATTTGAAAACGGACCATTTTTCACCTTTCTGAAGCATGACGTAATGGGGGGGTGTTATCTCTTTGGTCAAAAATCACCTGTTTTTGCTTGAACATTAAATGCCTCCAAATGGTATTTAATTCACTTCCCGGGCCCCTGGAAGCATGAAAATCACTTTAAACATGCTAATTTTAGCTCTTAAACTGATGATCTACCTACAAATGTGAACTGACGTTCAAAAATAAAACATTTGAAACGGACCATTTTTCACCTTTCTGAAGCATGACGTAATGGGGGGGTGTTATCTCTTTTGTCAAAAATCACCTGTTTTTGCTTGAACATTAAATGCCTCCAAATGGTATTTAATTCACTTCCCGGGCCCCTGGAAGCATGAAAATCACTTTAAACATGCTAATTTTAGCTCTAAAACTGATGATCTACCTACAAATGTGAACTGACGTTCAAAAATAAAACATTTGAAAACGGACCATTTTTCACCTTTCTGAAGCATGACGTAATGGGGGGTGTTATCTCTTTTGTCAAAAATCATCTGTTTTTGCTTGAACATTAAATGCCTCCAAATAGTATTTAATTCACTTCCCGGCCCCCTGGAAGCATGAAAATCACTTTAAACATGCTAATTTTAGGTCTTAAACTGATGATCTACCTACAAATGTGAACTGACGTTCAAAAATAAAACATTTGAAAACGGACCATTTTTCACCCTTCTGAAGCATGACGTAATTGGGGGTGTAATCTCTTTTGTCAAAAATCATCTGTTTTTCCTTGAACATTAAATGCCTCCAAATGGTATTTAATTCACTTCCCGGGCCCCTGGAAGCATGAAAATCACTTTAAACATGCTAATTTTAGCTCTTAAACTGATGATCTACCTACAAATGTGAACTGACGTTCAAAAATAAAACATTTGAAACGGACCATTTTTCACCTTTATGAAGCATGACGTAATGGGGGGGTGTTATCTCTTTTGTCAAAAATCACCTGTTTTTGCTTGAACATTAAAGGCCTCCAAATGGTATTTAATTCACTTCCCGGGCCCCTGGAAGCATGAAAATCACTTTAAACATGCTAATTTTAGCTCTAAAACTGATGATCTACCTACAAATGTGAACTGACGTTCAAAAATAAAACATTTGAAAACGGCCCATTTTTCACCTTTCTGAAGCATGATGTAATGGGGGGGGTGTTATCTCTTTTGTCAAAAATCATCTGTTTTTGCTTGAACATTAAATGCCTCCAAATGGTATTTAATTCACTTCCCGGGCCCCTGGAAGCATGAAAATCACTTTACACATGCTAATTTTAGCTCTAAAACTGATGATCTACATACAAATGTGAACTGACGTTCAAAAATAAAACATTTGAAAACAGACCATTTTTCACCTTTCTGAAGCATGAAGTAATGGGGGGGGGTGTTATCTCTTTTGTCAACAATCACCTGTTTTTGCTTGAACATTAAATGCCTCCAAATGGTATTTAATTCACTTCCCAGGCCCCTGGAAGCATGAAAATCACTTTACACATGCTCATTTTAGCTCTTAAACTGATGATCTACCTACAAATGTGAACTGACGTTCAAAAATAAAACATTTGAAACGGACCATTTTTCACCTTTCTGAAGCATGACGTAATGGGGGGGTGTTATCTCTTTTGTCAAAAAAACTTGTTTTTGCTTGAACATTAAATGCCTCCAAATGGTATTCAATTCACTTCCCGGGCCCCTGGAAGCATGAAAATCACTTTAAACATGCTAATTTTAGCTCTGAAACTGATGATCTACCTACAAATGTGAACTGACGTTCAAAAATAAAACATTTGAAAACGGACCCTTTTTCACCTTTCTGAAGCATGACGTAATGGGGGGGGTGTTATCTCTTTTGTCAAAAATCATCTGTTTTTGCTTGAACATTAAATGCCTCCAAATCGTATTTAATTCACTTCCCGGGCCCCTGGAAGCATGAAAATCACTTTAAACATGCTAATTTTAGCTCTTAAACTGATGATCTACCTACAAATGTGAACTGACGTTCAAAAATAAAACATTTGAAAACGGACCATTTTTCACCTTTCTGAAGCATGACGTAATGGGGGGGTGTTATCTCTTTTGTCAAAAATCACCTGTTTTTGCTTGAACATTAAATGCCTCCAAATGGTATTTAATTCACTTCCCGGACCCCTAGAAGCATGAAAATCTCCTTAAACATGCTAATTTTAGCTCTTAAACTGATGATCTACCTACAAATGTGAACTGACGTTCAAAAATAAAACATTTGAAAACGGACCATTTTTCACCTTTCTGAAGCATGACGTAATGGGGGGGTGTTATCTCTTTTGTCAAAAATCACCTGTTTCTTCTTGAACATTAAATGCCTCCAAATGGTATTTAATTCACTTCCCGGGCCCCTGGAAGCATGAAAATCACTTTAAACATGCTAATTTTAGCTCTTAAACTGATGATCTACCTACAAATGTGAACTGACGTTCAAAAATAAAACATTTAAAACGGACCATTTTTCACCTTTATGAAGCATGACGTAATGGGGTGGTGTTATCTCTTTTGTCAAAAATCACCTGTTTTTGCTTGAACATTAAATGCCTCCAAATGGTATTTAATTTACTTCCCGGGCCCCTGGAAGCATGAAAATCACTTTAAACATGCTAATTTTAGCTCTTAAACTGATGATCTACCTACAAATGTGAACTGACGTTCAAAAATAAAACATTTGAAACGGACCATTTTTCACCTTTCTGAAGCATGACGTAATGGGGGGGTGTTATCTCTTTTGTCAAAAATCACCTGTTTTTGCTTGAACATTAAATGCCTCCAAATGGTATTTAATTCACTTCCCCGGCCCCTGGAAGCATGAAAATCACTTTAAACATGCTAATTTTAGCTCTAAAACTGATGATCTACCTAAAAATGTGAACTGACGTTCAAAAATAAAACATTTGAAAACGGACCATTTTTCACCTTTCTGAAGCATGACGTAATGGGGGGTGTTATCTCTTTTGTCAAAAATCATCTGTTTTTGCTTGAACATTAAATGCCTCCAAATGGTATTTAATTCACTTCCCGGGCCCCTGGAAGCATGAAAATCACTTTACACATGCTAATTTTAGCTCTAAAACTGATGATCTACCTACAAATGTGAACTGACGTTCAAAAATAAAACATTTGAAACGGACCATTTTTCACCTTTATGAAGCATGACGTAATGGGGGGGTGTTATCTCTTTTGTCAAAAATCACCTGTTTTTGCTTGAACATTAAATGCCTCCAAATGGTATTTAATTCACTTCCCGGGCCCCTGGAAGCATGAAAATCACTTTAAACATGCTAATTTTAGCTCTTAAACTGATGATCTACCTACAAATATGAACTGACGTTCAAAAATAAAACATTTGAAACAGACCATTTTTCAACTTTCTGAAGCATGACGTAATGGGGGGGGGTGTTATCTCTTTTGTCAAAAATCACCTGTTTTTGCTTGAACATTAAATGCCTCCAAATGGTATTTAATTCACTTCCCGGGCCCCTGGAAGCATGAAAATCACTTTAAACATGCTAATTTTAGCTCTAAAACTGATGATCTACCTACAAATGTGAACTGACGTTCAAAAATAAAACATTTGAAAACGGACCATTTTTCACCTTTCTGAAGCATGACATAATGGGGGGGTGTTATCTCTTTTGTCAAAAATCACCTGTTTTTGCTTGAACATTAAATGCCTCCGAATGGTATTTAATTCACTTCCCAGACCACTGGAAGCATGAAAATCACTTTAAACATGCTAATTTTAGCTCTAAAACTGATGATCTACCTACAAATGTGAACTGACGTTCAAAAATAAAACATTTGAAACGGACCATTTTTCACCTTTCTGAAGCATGACGTAATGGGGGGGTGTTATCTCTTTTGTCAAAAATCACCTGTTTTTGCTTGAACATTAAATGCCTCCAAATGGTATTTAATTCACTTCCTGAGCGCCTCGAAGCATGAAAATCACTTTAAACATGCTAATTTTAGCTCTAAAACTGATGATCTACCTACAAATGTGAACTGACGTTCTAAAATAAAACATTTGAAAACGGACCATTTTTCACCTTTCTGAAGCATGACTTAATGGGGGGGTGTTATCTCTTTTGTCAAAAATCACCTGTTTTTGCTTGAACATTAAATGTCTCCAAATGGTATTTAATTCACTTCCCGGACCACTGGAAGCATGAAAATCACTTTAAACATGCTAATTTTAGCTCTAAAACTGATGATCTACCTACAAATGTGAACTGACGTTCAAAAATAAAACATTTGAAACGGACCATTTTTCACCTTTATGAAGCATGACGTAATGGGGGGGTGTTATCTCTTTTGTCAAAAATCACCTGTTTTTGCTTGAACATTAAATGCCTCCAAATGGTATTTAATTCACTTCCCGGGCCCCTGGAAGCATGAAAATCACTTTAAACATGCTAATTTTAGCTCTAAAACTGATGATCTACCTACAAATGTGAACTGACGTTCAAAAATAAAACATTTGAAAACGGACCATTTTTCACCTTTCTGAAGCATGACTTAATGGGGGGGTGTTATCTCTTTTGTCAAAAATCACCTGTTTTTGCTTGAACATTATATGTCTCCAAATGGTATTTAATTCACTTCCCGGACCACTGGAAGCATGAAAATCACTTTAAACATGCTAATTTTAGCTCTAAAACTGATGATCTACCTACAAATGTGAACTGACGTTCAAAAATAAAACATTTGAAACGGACCATTTTTCACCTTTATGAAGCATGACATAATGGGGGGGTGTTATCTCTTTTGTCAAAAATCACCTGTTTTTGCTTGAACATTAAATGCCTCCAAATGGTATTTAATTTACTTCCCGGGCCCCTGGAAGCATGAAAATCACTTTAAACATGCTAATTTTAGCTCTTAAACTGATGATCTATCTACAAATGGGAACTGACGTTCAAAAATAAAACATTTGAAACGGACCATTTTTCACCTTTCTGAAGCATGACGTAATGGGGGGGTGTTATCTCTTTTGTCAAAAATCACCTGTTTTTGCTTGAACATTAAATGCCTCCAAATGGTATTTAATTCACTTCCCGGGCCCCTGGAAGCATGAAAATCACTTTAAACATGCTAATTTTAGCTCTAAAACTGATGATCTACCTACAAATGTGAACTGACGTTCAAAAATAAAACATTTGAAAACGGACCATTTTTCACCTTTCTGAAGCATGACGTAATGGGGGGGTGTTATCTCTTTTGTCAAAAATCATCTGTTTTTGCTTGAACATTAAATGCCTCCAAATGGTAGTTAATTCACTTCCCGGGCCCCTGGAAGCATGAAAATCACTTTAAACATGCTCATTTTAGCTCTTAAACTGATGATCTACATACAAATGTGAACTGACGTTCAAAAATAAAACATTTGAAAACGGACCATTTTTCACCTTTCTGAAGCATGACGTAATGGGGGGGTGTTATCTCTTTGGTCAAAAATCACCTGTTTTTGCTTGAACATTAAATGCCTCCAAATGGTATTTAATTCACTTCCCGGGCCCCTGGAAGCATGAAAATCACTTTAAACATGCTAATTTTAGCTCTTAAACTGATGATCTACCTACAAATGTGAACTGACGTTCAAAAATAAAACATTTGAAACGGACCATTTGTCACCTTTCTGAAGCATGACGTAATGGGGGGGTGTTATCTCTTTTGTCAAAAATCACCTGTTTTTGCTTGAACATTAAATGCCTCCAAATGGTATTTAATTCACTTCCCGGGCCCCTGGAAGCATGAAAATCACTTTAAACATGCTAATTTTAGCTCTAAAACTGATGATCTACCTACAAATGTGAACTGACGTTCAAAAATAAAACATTTGAAAACGGACCATTTTTCACCTTTCTGAAGCATGACGTAATGGGGGGTGTTATCTCTTTTGTCAAAAATCACCTGTTTTTGCTTGAACATTAAATGCCTCCAAATAGTATTTAATTCACTTCCCGGCCCCCTGGAAGCATGAAAATCACTTTAAACATGCTAATTTTAGGTCTTAAACTGATGATCTACCTACAAATGTGAACTGACGTTCAAAAATAAAACATTTGACAACGGACCAGTTTTTCACCCTTCTGAAGCATGACGTAATGGGGGGGGGTGTTATCTCTTTTGTCAACAATCACCTGTTTTTGCTTGAACATTAAATGCCTCCAAATGGTATTTAATTCACTTCCCGGGCCCCTGGAAGCATGAAAATCACTTTACACATGCTCATTTTAGCTCTTAAACTGATGATCTACCTACAAATGTGAACTGACGTTCAAAAATAAAACATTTGAAACGGACCATTTTTCACCTTTATGAAGCATGACGTAATGGGGGGGGGTGTTATCTCTTTTGTCAAAAATCACCTGTTTTTGCTTGAACATTAAAGGCCTCCAAATGGTATTTAATTCACTTCCCGGGCCCCTGGAAGCATGAAAATCACTTAAAACATGCTAATTTTAGCTCTAAAACTGATGATCTACCTACAAATGTGAACTGACGTTCAAAAATAAAACATTTGAAAACGGCCCATTTTTCACCTTTCTGAAGCATGACGTAATGGGGGCGTGTTATCTCTTTTGTCAAAAATCATCTGTTTTTGCTTGAACATTAAATGCCTCCAAATGGTATTTAATTCACTTCCCGGGCCCCTGGAAGCATGAAAATCACTTTACACATGCTCATTTTAGCTCTTAAACTGATGATCTACCTACAAATGTGAACTGACGTTCAAAAATAAAACATTTGAAACGGACCATTTTTCACCTTTCTGGAGCATGACGTAATGGGGGGGTGTTATCTCTTTTGTCAAAAAAACTTGTTTTTGCTTGAACATTAAATGCCTCCAAATGGTATTTAATTCACTTCCCGGGCCCCTGGAAGCATGAAAATCACTTTAAACATGCTAATTTTAGCTCTGAAACTGATGATCTACCTACAAATGTGAACTGACGTTCAAAAATAAAACATTTGAAAACGGACCCTTTTTCACCTTTCTGAAGCATGACGTAATGGGGGGGTGTTATCTCTTTTGTCAAAAATCATCTGTTTTTGCTTGAACATTAAATGCCTCCAAATGGTATTTAATTCACTTCCCGGGCCCCTGGAAGCATGAAAATCACTTTAAACATGCTCATTTTAGCTCTTAAACTGATGATCTACATACAAATGTGAACTGACGTTCAAAAATAAAACATTTGAAAACGGACCATTTTTCACCTTTCTGAAGCATGACGTAATGGGGGGGTGTTATCTCTTTGGTCAAAAATCACCTGTTTTTGCTTGAACATTAAATGCCTCCAAATGGTATTTAATTTACTTCCCGGGCCCCTGGAAGCATGAAAATCACTTTAAACATGCTAATTTTAGCTCTTAAACTGATGATCTATCTACAAATGGGAACTGACGTTCAAAAATAAAACATTTGAAACGGACCATTTTTCACCTTTCTGAAGCATGACGTAATGGGGGGGTGTTATCTCTTTTGTCAAAAATCACCTGTTTTTGCTTGAACATTAAATGCCTCCAAATGGTATTTAATTCACTTCCCGGGCCCCTGGAAGCATGAAAATCACTTTAAACATGCTAATTTTAGCTCTAAAACTGATGATCTACCTACAAATGTGAACTGACGTTAAAAAATAAAACATTTGAAAACGGACCATTTTTCACCTTTCTGAAGCATGACGTAATGGGGGGGTGTTATCTCTTTTGTCAAAAATCATCTGTTTTTGCTTGAACATTAAATGCCTCCAAATGGTAGTTAATTCACTTCCCGGGCCCCTGGAAGCATGAAAATCACTTTAAACATGCTCATTTTAGCTCTTAAACTGATGATCTACATACAAATGTGAACTGACGTTCAAAAATAAAACATTTGAAAACGGACCATTTTTCACCTTTCTGAAGCATGACGTAATGGGGGGGTGTTATCTCTTTGGTCAAAAATCACCTGTTTTTGCTTGAACATTAAATGCCTCCAAATGGTATTTAATTCACTTCCCGGGCCCCTGGAAGCATGAAAATCACTTTAAACATGCTAATTTTAGCTCTTAAACTGATGATCTACCTACAAATGTGAACTGACGTTCAAAAATAAAACATTTGAAACGGACCATTTTTCACCTTTCTGAAGCATGACGTAATGGGGGGGTGTTATCTCTTTTGTCAAAAATCACCTGTTTTTGCTTGAACATTAAATGCCTCCAAATGGTATTTAATTCACTTCCCGGGCCCCTGGAAGCATGAAAATCACTTTAAACATGCTAATTTTAGCTCTAAAACTGATGATCTACCTACAAATGTGAACTGACGTTCAAAAATAAAACATTTGAAAACGGACCATTTTTCACCTTTCTGAAGCATGACGTAATGGGGGGTGTTATCTCTTTTGTCAAAAATCATCTGTTTTTGCTTGAACATTAAATGCCTCCAAATAGTATTTAATTCACTTCCCGGCCCCCTGGAAGCATGAAAATCACTTTAAACATGCTAATTTTAGGTCTTAAACTGATGATCTACCTACAAATGTGAACTGACGTTCAAAAATAAAACATTTGAAAACGGACCATTTTTCACCCTTCTGAAGCATGACGTAATTGGGGGTGTAATCTCTTTTGTCAAAAATCATCTGTTTTTCCTTGAACATTAAATGCCTCCAAATGGTATTTAATTCACTTCCCGGGCCCCTGGAAGCATGAAAATCACTTTAAACATGCTAATTTTAGCTCTTAAACTGATGATCTACCTACAAATGTGAACTGACGTTCAAAAATAAAACATTTGAAACGGACCATTTTTCACCTTTATGAAGCATGACGTAATAGGGGGGTGTTATCTCTTTTGTCAAAAATCACCTGTTTTTGCTTGAACATTAAAGGCCTCCAAATGGTATTTAATTCACTTCCCGGGCCCCTGGAAGCATGAAAATCACTTTAAACATGCTAATTTTAGCTCTAAAACTGATGATCTACCTACAAATGTGAACTGACGTTCAAAAATAAAACGGCCCATTTTTCACCTTTCTGAAGCATGATGTAATGGGGGGGGTGTTATCTCTTTTGTCAAAAATCATCTGTTTTTGCTTGAACATTAAATGCCTCCAAATGGTATTTAATTCACTTCCCGGGCCCCTGGAAGCATGAAAATCACTTTACACATGCTAATTTTAGCTCTAAAACTGATGATCTACATACAAATGTGAACTGACGTTCAAAAATAAAACATTTGAAAACAGACCATTTTTCACCTTTCTGAAGCATGAAGTAATGGGGGGGGGGTGTTATCTCTTTTGTCAACAATCACCTGTTTTTGCTTGAACATTAAATGCCTCCAAATGGTATTTAATTCACTTCCCGGGCCCCTGGAAGCATGAAAATCACTTTACACATGCTCATTTTAGCTCTTAAACTGATGATCTACCTACAAATGTGAACTGACGTTCAAAAATAAAACATTTGAAACGGACCATTTTTCACCTTTCTGAAGCATGACGTAATGGGGGGGTGTTATCTCTTTTGTCAAAAAAACTTGTTTTTGCTTGAACATTAAATGCCTCCAAATGGTATTCAATTCACTTCCCGGGCCCCTGGAAGCATGAAAATCACTTTAAACATGCTAATTTTAGCTCTGAAACTGATGATCTACCTACAAATGTGAACTGACGTTCAAAAATAAAACATTTGAAAACGGACCCTTTTTCACCTTTCTGAAGCATGACGTAATGGGGGGGGTGTTATCTCTTTTGTCAAAAATCATCTGTTTTTGCTTGAACATTAAATGCCTCCAAATCGTATTTAATTCACTTCCCGGGCCCCTGGAAGCATGAAAATCACTTTAAACATGCTCATTTTAGCTCTTAAACTGATGATCTACATACAAATGTGAACTGACGTTCAAAAATAAAACATTTGAAAACGGACCATTTTTCACCTTTCTGAAGCATGACGTAATGGGGGGGTGTTATCTCTTTGGTCAAAAATCACCTGTTTTTGCTTGAACATTAAATGCCTCCAAATGGTATTTAATTCACTTCCCGGGCCCCTGGAAGCATGACAATCACTTTAAACATGCTAATTTTAGCTCTTAAACTGATGATCTACCTACAAATGTGAACTGACGTTCAAAAATAAAACATTTGAAAACGGACCATTTTTCACCTTTCTGAAGCATGACGTAATGGGGGGGTGTTATCTCTTTTGTCAAAAATCACCTGTTTTTGCTTGAACATTAAATGCCTCCAAATGGTATTTAATTCACTTCCCGGACCCCTAGAAGCATGAAAATCTCCTTAAACATGCTAATTTTAGCTCTTAAACTGATGATCTACCTACAAATGTGAACTGACGTTCAAAAATAAAACATTTGAAAACGGACCATTTTTCACCTTTCTGAAGCATGACGTAATGGGGGGGTGTTATCTCTTTTGTCAAAAATCACCTGTTTCTTCTTGAACATTAAATGCCTCCAAATGGTATTTAATTCACTTCCCGGGCCCCTGGAAGCATGAAAATCACTTTAAACATGCTAATTTTAGCTCTTAAACTGATGATCTACCTACAAATGTGAACTGACGTTCAAAAATAAAACATTTAAAACGGACCATTTTTCACCTTTATGAAGCATGACGTAATGGGGTGGTGTTATCTCTTTTGTCAAAAATCACCTGTTTTTGCTTGAACATTAAATGCCTCCAAATGGTATTTAATTTACTTCCCGGGCCCCTGGAAGCATGAAAATCACTTTAAACATGCTAATTTTAGCTCTTAAACTGATGATCTACCTACAAATGTGAACTGACGTTCAAAAATAAAACATTTGAAACGGACCATTTTTCACCTTTCTGAAGCATGACGTAATGGGGGGGTGTTATCTCTTTTGTCAAAAATCACCTGTTTTTGCTTGAACATTAAATGCCTCCAAATGGTATTTAATTCACTTCCCCGGCCCCTGGAAGCATGAAAATCACTTTAAACATGCTAATTTTAGCTCTAAAACTGATGATCTACCTAAAAATGTGAACTGACGTTCAAAAATAAAACATTTGAAAACGGACCATTTTTCACCTTTCTGAAGCATGACGTAATGGGGGGTGTTATCTCTTTTGTCAAAAATCATCTGTTTTTGCTTGAACATTAAATGCCTCCAAATGGTATTTAATTCACTTCCCGGGCCCCTGGAAGCATGAAAATCACTTTACACATGCTAATTTTAGCTCTAAAACTGATGATCTACCTACAAATGTGAACTGACGTTCAAAAATAAAACATTTGAAACGGACCATTTTTCACCTTTATGAAGCATGACGTAATGGGGGGGTGTTATCTCTTTTGTCAAAAATCACCTGTTTTTGCTTGAACATTAAATGCCTCCAAATGGTATTTAATTCACTTCCCGGGCCCCTGGAAGCATGAAAATCACTTTAAACATGCTAATTTTAGCTCTTAAACTGATGATCTACCTACAAATATGAACTGACGTTCAAAAATAAAACATTTGAAACAGACCATTTTTCAACTTTCTGAAGCATGACGTAATGGGGGGGGGTGTTATCTCTTTTGTCAAAAATCACCTGTTTTTGCTTGAACATTAAATGCCTCCAAATGGTATTTAATTCACTTCCCGGGCCCCTGGAAGCATGAAAATCACTTTAAACATGCTAATTTTAGCTCTAAAACTGATGATCTACCTACAAATGTGAACTGACGTTCAAAAATAAAACATTTGAAAACGGACCATTTTTCACCTTTCTGAAGCATGACATAATGGGGGGGTGTTATCTCTTTTGTCAAAAATCACCTGTTTTTGCTTGAACATTAAATGCCTCCGAATGGTATTTAATTCACTTCCCAGACCACTGGAAGCATGAAAATCACTTTAAACATGCTAATTTTAGCTCTAAAACTGATGATCTACCTACAAATGTGAACTGACGTTCAAAAATAAAACATTTGAAACGGACCATTTTTCACCTTTCTGAAGCATGACGTAATGGGGGGGTGTTATCTCTTTTGTCAAAAATCACCTGTTTTTGCTTGAACATTAAATGCCTCCAAATGGTATTTAATTCACTTCCTGAGCGCCTCGAAGCATGAAAATCACTTTAAACATGCTAATTTTAGCTCTAAAACTGATGATCTACCTACAAATGTGAACTGACGTTCAAAAATAAAACATTTGAAAACGGACCATTTTTCACCTTTCTAAAGCATGACGTAATGGGGGGGTGTTATCTCTTTTGTCAAAAATCATCTGTTTTTGCTTGAACATTAAATGCCTCCAAATGGTATTTAATTCACTTCCCGGGCCCCTGGAAGCATGAAAATCACTTTAAACATGCTAATTTTAGCTCTTAAACTGATAATCTACCTACAAATGTGAACTGACGTTCAAAAATAAAACATTTGAAAACGGACCATTTTTCACCTTTCTGAAGCATGACTTAATGGGGGGGTGTTATCTCTTTTGTCAAAAATCACCTGTTTTTGCTTGAACATTAAATGTCTCCAAATGGTATTTAATTCACTTCCCGGACCACTGGAAGCATGAAAATCACTTTAAACATGCTAATTTTAGCTCTAAAACTAATGATCTACCTACAAATGTGAACTGACGTTCAAAAATAAAACATTTGAATCGGACCATTTTTCACCTTTATGAAGCATGACGTAATGGGGGGGTGTTATCTCTTTTGTCAAAAATCACCTGTTTTTGCTTGAACATTAAATGCCTCCAAATGGTATTTAATTCACTTCCCGGGCCCCTGGAAGCATGAAAATCACTTTAAACATGCTAATTTTAGCTCTAAAACTGATGATCTACCTACAAATGTGAACTGACGTTCAAAAATAAAACATTTGAAAACGGACCATTTTTCACCTTTTTGAAGCATGACGTAATGGGGGGGTGTTATCTCTTTTGTCAAAAACCATCTGTTTTTGCTTGAATATTAAATGCCTCCAAATGGTAGTTAATTCACTTCCCGGGCCCCTGGAAGCATGAAAATCACTTTAAACATGCTCATTTTAGCTCTTAAACTGATGATCTACATACAAATGTGAACTGACGTTCAAAAATAAAACATTTGAAAACGGACCATTTTTCACCTTTCTGAAGCATGACGTAATGGGGGGGTGTTATCTCTTTGGTCAAAAATCACCTGTTTTTGCTTGAACATTAAATGCCTCCAAATGGTATTTAATTCACTTCCCGGGCCCCTGGAAGCATGAAAATCACTTTAAACATGCTAATTTTAGCTCTTAAACTGATGATCTACCTACAAATGTGAACTGACGTTAAAAAATAAAACATTTGCAACGGATCATTTTTCATCTTTCTGAAGCATGACGTAATGGGGGGGTGTTATCTCTTTTGTCAAAAATCACCTGTTTTTGCTTGAACATTAAATGCCTCCAAATGGTTTTTAATTCACTTCCCGGGCCCCTGGAAGCATGAAAATCACTTTAAACATGCTAATTTTAGCTCTAAAACTGATGATCTACCTACAAATGTGAACTGACGTTCAAAAATAAAACATTTGAAAACGGACCATTTTTCACCTTTCTGAAGCATGACGTAATGGGGGGTGTTATCTCTTTTGTCAAAAATCATCTGTTTTTGCTTGAACATTAAAGGCCTCCAAATGGTATTTAATTCACTTCCCGGGCCCCTGGAAGCATGAAAATCACTTTAAACATGCTAATTTTAGCTCTAAAACTGATGATCTACCTACAAATGTGAACTGACGTTCAAAAATAAAACATTTGAAAACGGCCCATTTTTCACCTTTCTGAAGCATGATGTAATGGGGGGGGTGTTATCTCTTTTGTCAAAAATCATCTGTTTTTGCTTGAACATTAAATGCCTCCAAATGGTATTTAATTCACTTCCCGGGCCCCTGGAAGCATGAAAATCACTTTACACATGCTAATTTTAGCTCTAAAACTGATGATCTACATACAAATGTGAACTGACGTTCAAAAATAAAACATTTGAAAACAGACCATTTTTCACCTTTCTGAAGCATGAAGTAATGGGGGGGGGGTTATCTCTTTTGTCAACAATCACCTGTTTTTGCTTGAACATTAAATGCCTCCAAATGGTATTTAATTCACTTCCCGGGCCCCTGGAAGCATGAAAATCACTTTACACATGCTCATTTTAGCTCTTAAACTGATGATCTACCTACAAATGTGAACTGACGTTCAAAAATAAAACATTTGAAACGGACCATTTTTCACCTTTCTGAAGCATGACGTAATGGGGGGGTGTTATCTCTTTTGTCAAAAAAACTTGTTTTTGCTTGAACATTAAATGCCTCCAAATGGTATTCAATTCACTTCCCGGGCCCCTGGAAGCATGAAAATCACTTTAAACATGCTAATTTTAGCTCTGAAACTGATGATCTACCTACAAATGTGAACTGACGTTCAAAAATAAAACATTTGAAAACGGACCCTTTTTCACCTTTCTGAAGCATGACGTAATGGGGGGGGTGTTATCTCTTTTGTCAAAAATCATCTGTTTTTGCTTGAACATTAAATGCCTCCAAATCGTATTTAATTCACTTCCCGGGCCCCTGGTAGCATGAAAATCACTTTAAACATGCTCATTTTAGCTCTTAAACTGATGATCTACATACAAATGTGAACTGACGTTCAAAAATAAAACATTTGAAAACGGACCATTTTTCACCTTTCTGAAGCATGACGTAATGGGGGGGTGTTATCTCTTTGGTCAAAAATCACCTGTTTTTGCTTGAACATTAAATGCCTCCAAATGGTATTTAATTCACTTCCCGGGCCCCTGGAAGCATGACAATCACTTTAAACATGCTAATTTTA
Source organism: Lissotriton helveticus (assembly GCF_964261635.1). NCBI lineage: Eukaryota > Metazoa > Chordata > Amphibia > Caudata > Salamandridae > Lissotriton > Lissotriton helveticus. Next base: position 715,658,960 of record NC_136073.1, read on the forward strand.
GCTCTTAAACTGATGATCTACCTACAAATGTGAACTGACGTTCAAAAATAAAACATTTGAAAACGGACCATTTTTCACCTTTCTGAAGCATGACGTAATGGGGGGGTGTTATCTCTTTTGTCAAAAATCACCTGTTTTTGCTTGAACATTAAATGCCTCCAAATGGTATTTAATTCACTTCCCGGACCCCTAGAAGCATGAAAATCTCCTTAAACATGCTAATTTTAGCTCTTAAACTGATGATCTACCTACAAATGTGAACTGACGTTCAAAAATAAAACATTTGAAAACGGACCATTTTTCACCTTTCTGAAGCATGACGTAATGGGGGGGTGTTATCTCTTTTGTCAAAAATCACCTGTTTCTTCTTGAACATTAAATGCCTCCAAATGGTATTTAATTCACTTCCCGGGCCCCTGGAAGCATGAAAATCACTTTACACATGCTAATTTTAGCTCTAAAACTGATGATCTACCTACAAATGTGAACTGACGTTCAAAAATAAAACATTTGAAACGGACCATTTTTCACCTTTATGAAGCATGACGTAATGGGGGGGGTGTTATCTCTTTTGTCAAAAATCACCTGTTTTTGCTTGAACATTAAATGCCTCCAAATGGTATTTAATTCACTTCCCGGGCCCCTGGAAGCATGAAAATCACTTTAAACATGCTAATTTTAGCTCTTAAACTGATGATCTACCTACAAATATGAACTGACGTTCAAAAATAAAACATTTGAAACAGACCATTTTTCACCTTTCTGAAGCATGACGTAATGGGGGGGGGGTGTTATCTCTTTTGTCAAAAATCACCTGTTTTTGCTTGAACATTAAATGCCTCCAAATGGTATTTAATTCACTTCCCGGGCCCCTGGAAGCATGAAAATCACTTTAAAAATGCTAATTTTAGCTCTAAAACTGATGATCTACCTACAAATGTGAACTGACGTTCAAAAATAAAACATTTGAAAACGGACCATTTTTCACCTTTCTGAAGCATGACATAATGGGGGGGTGTTATCTCTTTTGTCAAAAATCACCTGTTTTTGCTTGAACATTAAATGCCTCCGAATGGTATTTAATTCACTTCCCAGACCACTGGAAGCATGAAAATCACTTTAAACATGCTAATTTTAGCTCTAAAACTGATGATCTACCTACAAATGTGAACTGACTTTCAAAAATAAAACATTTGAAACGGACCATTTTTCACCTTTCTGAAGCATGACGTAATGGGGGGGTGTTATCTCTTTTGTCAAAAATCACCTGTTTTTGCTTGAACATTAAATGCCTCCAAATGGTATTTAATTCACTTCCTGAGCGCCTCGAAGCATGAAAATCACTTTAAACATGCTAATTTTAGCTCTAAAACTGATGATTTACCTACAAATGTGAACTGACGTTCAAAAATAAAACATTTGAAAACGGACCATTTTTCACCTTTCTAAAGCATGACGTAATGGGGGGGTGTTATCTCTTTTGTCAAAAATCATCTGTTTTTGCTTGAACATTAAATGCCTCCAAATGGTATTTAATTCACTTCCCGGGCCCCTGGAAGCATGAAAATCACTTTAAACATGCTAATTTTAGCTCTTAAACTGATAATCTACCTACAAATGTGAACTGACGTTCAAAAATAAAACATTTGAAAACGGACCATTTTTCACCTTTCTGAGGCATGACTTAATGGGGGGGTGTTATCTCTTTTGTCAAAAATCACCTGTTTTTGCTTGAACATTAAATGTCTCCAAATGGTATTTAATTCACTTCCCGGACCACTGGAAGCATGAAAATCACTTTAAACATGCTAATTTTAGCTCTAAAACTAATGATCTACCTACAAATGTGAACTGACGTTCAAAAATAAAACATTTGAATCGGACCATTTTTCACCTTTATGAAGCATGACGTAATGGGGGGGTGTTATCTCTTTTGTCAAAAATCACCTGTTTTTGCTTGAACATTAAATGCCTCCAAATGGTATTTAATTCACTTCCCGGGCCCCTGGAAGCATGAAAATCACTTTAAACATGCTAATTTTAGCTCTAAAACTGATGATCTACCTACAAATGTGAACTGACGTTCAAAAATAAAACATTTGAAAACGGACCATTTTTCACCTTTTTGAAGCATGACGTAATGGGGGGGTGTTATCTCTTTTGTCAAAAATCATCTGTTTTTGCTTGAACATTAAATGCCTCCAAATGGTAGTTAATTCACTTCCCGGGCCCCTGGAAGCATGAAAATCACTTTAAACATGCTCATTTTAGCTCTTAAACTGATGATCTACATACAAATGTGAACTGACGTTCAAAAATAAAACATTTGAAAACGGACCATTTTTCACCTTTCTGAAGCATGACGTAATGGGGGGGTGTTATCTCTTTGGTCAAAAATCACCTGTTTTTGCTTGAACATTAAATGCCTCCAAATGGTATTTAATTCACTTCCCGGGCCCCTGGAAGCATGAAAATCACTTTAAACATGCTAATTTTAGCTCTTAAACTGATGATCTACCTACAAATGTGAACTGACGTTCAAAAATAAAACATTTGAAACGGACCATTTTTCACCTTTCTGAAGCATGACGTAATGGGGGGGTGTTATCTCTTTTGTCAAAAATCACCTGTTTTTGCTTGAACATTAAATGCCTCCAAATGGTTTTTAATTCACTTCCCGGGCCCCTGGAAGCATGAAAATCACTTTAAACATGCTAATTTTAGCTCTAAAACTGATGATCTACCTACAAATGTGAACTGACGTTCAAAAATAAAACATTTGAAAACGGACCATTTTTCACCTTTCTGAAGCATGACGTAATGGGGGGTGTTATCTCTTTTGTCAAAAATCATCTGTTTTTGCTTGAACATTAAATGCCTCCAAATAGTATTTAATTCACTTCCCGGCCCCCTGGAAGCATGAAAATCACTTTAAACATGCTAATTTTAGGTCTTAAACTGATGATCTACCTACAAATGTGAACTGACGTTCAAAAATAAAACATTTGAAAACGGACCATTTTTCACCCTTCTGAAGCATGACGTAATGGGGGGTGTAATCTCTTTTGTCAAAAATCATCTGTTTTTCCTTGAACATTAAATGCCTCCAAATGGTATTTAATTCACTTCCCGGGCCCCTGGAAGCATGAAAATCACTTTAAACATGCTAATTTTAGGTCTTAAACTGATGATCTACCTACAAATGTGAACTGACATTCAAAAATAAAACATTTGAAAACGGACCATTTTTCACCCTTCTGAAGCATGACGTAATGGGGGGTGTAATCTCTTTTGTCAAAAATCATCTGTTTTTCCTTGAACATTAAATGCCTCCAAATGGTATTTAATTCACTTCCCGGGCCCCTGGAAGCATGAAAATCACTTTAAACATGCTAATTTTAGCTCTTAAACTGATGATCTACCTACAAATGTGAACTGACGTTCAAAAATAAAACATTTGAAACGGACCATTTTTCACCTTTATGAAGCATGACGTAATGGGGGGGGTGTTATCTCTTTTGTCAAAAATCACCTGTTTTTGCTTGAACATTAAAGGCCTCCAAATGGTATTTAATTCACTTCCCGGGCCCCTGGAAGCATGAAAATCACTTTAAACATGCTAATTTTAGCTCTAAAACTGATGATCTACCTACAAATGTGAACTGACGTTCAAAAATAAAACATTTGAAAACGGCCCATTTTTTACCTTTCTGAAGCATGACGTAATGGGGGGGGTGTTATCTCTTTTGTCAAAAATCATCTGTTTTTGCTTGAACATTAAATGCCTCCAAATGGTATTTAATTCACTTCCCGGGCCCCTGGAAGCATGAAAATCACTTTAAACATGCTAATTTTAGCTCTAAAACTGATGATCTACCTACAAATGTGAACTGACGTTCAAAAATAAAACATGTGAAAACGGACCATTTTTCACCTTTCTGAAGCATGACGTAATGGGGGGTGTTATCTCTTTTGTCAAAAATCATCTGTTTTTGCTTGAACATCAAATGCCTCCAAATAGTATTTAATTCACTTCCCGGCCCCCTGAAAGCATGAAAATCACTTTAAACATGCTAATTTTAGGTCTTAAACTGATGATCTACCTACAAATGTGAACTGACGTTCAAAAATAAAACATTTGAAAACGGACCATTTTTCACCCTTCTGAAGCATGACGTAATGGGGGGTGTAATCTCTTTTGTCAAAAATCATCTGTTTTTCCTTGAACATTAAATGCCTCCAAATGGTATTTAATTCACTTCCCGGGCCCCTGGAAGCATGAAAATCACTTTAAACATGCTAATTTTAGCTCTTAAACTGATGATCTACCTACAAATGTGAACTGACGTTCAAAAATAAAACATTTGAAACGGACCATTTTTCACCTTTATGAAGCATGACGTAATGGGGGGGGTGTTATCTCTTTTGTCAAAAATCACCTGTTTTTGCTTGAACATTAAAGGCCTCCAAATGGTATTTAATTCACTTCCCGGGCCCCTGGAAGCATGAAAATCACTTTAAACATGCTAATTTTAGCTCTAAAACTGATGATCTACCTACAAATGTGAACTGACGTTCAAAAATAAAACATTTGAAAACGGCCCATTTTTCACCTTTCTGAAGCATGACGTAATGGGGGGGGGTGTTATCTCTTTTGTCAAAAATCACCTGTTTTTGCTTGAACATTAAATGCCTCCAAATGGTATTTAATTCACTTCCCGGGCCCCTGGAAGCATGAAAATCACTTTAGACATGCTAATTTTAGCTCTAAAACTGATGATCTACATACAAATGTGAACTGGCGTTCAAAAATAAAACATTTGAAAACAGACCATTTTTCACCTTTCTGAAGCATGACGTAATGGGGGGGGGGTGTTATCTCTTTTGTCAACAATCACCTGTTTTTGCTTGAACATTAAATGCCTCCAAATGGTATTTAATTCACTTCCCGGGCCCCTGGAAGCATGAAAATCACTTTAAACATGCTAATTTTAGCTCTTAAACTGATGATCTACCTACAAATGTGAACTGACGTTCAAAAATAAAACATTTGAAAACGGACCATTTTTCACCTTTCTGAAGCATGACGTAATGGGGGGGGTGTTAGCTCTTTTGTCAAAAATCACCTGTTTTTGCTTGAACATTAAATGCCTCCAAATGGTATTTAATTCACTTCCCAGACCACTGGAAGCATGAAAATCACTTTAAACATGCTAATTTTAGCTCTAAAACTGATGATCTACCTACAGATGTGAACTGACGTTCAAAAATAAAACATTTGAAAACGGACCATTTTTCACCTTTCTGAAGCATGACGTAATGGGGGGGTGTTATCTCTTTTGTCAAAAATCATCTGTTTTTGCTTGAACATTAAATGCCTCCAAATGGTATTTAATTCACTTCCCGGGCCCCTGGAAGCATGAAAATCACTTTAAACATGCTAATTTTAGCTCTTAAACTGATAATCTACCTACAAATGTGAACTGACGTTCAAAAATAAAACATTTGAAAACGGACCATTTTTCACCTTTCTGAAGCATGACTTAATGGGGGGGTGTTATCTCTTTTGTCAAAAATCACCTGTTTTTGCTTGAACATTAAATGTCTCCAAATGGTATTTAATTCACTTCCCGGACCACTGGAAGCATGAAAATCACTTTAAACATGCTAATTTTAGCTCTAAAACTGATGATCTACCTACAAATGTGAACTGACGTTCAAAAATAAAACATTTGAAACGGACCATTTTTCACCTTTATGAAGCATGACGTAATGGGGGGGTGTTATCTCTTTTGTCAAAAATCACCTGTTTTTGCTTGAACATTAAATGCCTCCAAATGGTATTTAATTTACTTCCCGGGCCCCTGGAAGCATGAAAATCACTTTAAACATGCTAATTTTAGCTCTAAAACTGATGATCTACCTACAAATGTGAACTGACGTTCAAAAATAAAACATTTGAAAACGGACCATTTTTCACCTTTTTGAAGCATGACGTAATGGGGGGTGTTATCTCTATTGTCAAAAATCATCTGTTTTTGCTTGAACATTAAATGCCTCCAAATGGTAGTTAATTCACTTCCCGGGCCCCTGGAAGCATGAAAATCACTTTAAACATGCTCATTTTAGCTCTTAAACTGATGATCTACATACAAATGTGAACTGACGTTCAAAAATAAAACATTTGAAAACGGACCATTTTTCACCTTTCTGAAGCATGACGTAATGGGGGGGTGTTATCTCTTTGGTCAAAAATCACCTGTTTTTGCTTGAACATTAAATGCCTCCAAATGGTATTTAATTCACTTCCCGGGCCCCTGGAAGCATGAAAATCACTTTAAACATTCTAATTTTAGCTCTTAAACTGATGATCTACCTACAAATGTGAACTGACGTTCAAAAATAAAACATTTGAAACGGACCATTTTTCACCTTTCTGAAGCATGACGTAATGGGGGGGTGTTATCTCTTTTGTCAAAAATCACCTGTTTTTGCTTGAACATTAAATGCCTCCAAATGGTATTTAATTCACTTCCCGGGCCCCTGGAAGCATGAAAATCACTTTAAACATGCTAATTTTAGCTCTAAAACTGATGATCTACCTACAAATGTGAACTGACGTTCAAAAATAAAACATTTGAAACGGACCATTTTTCACCTTTATGAAGCATGACGTAATGGGGGGGTTATCTCTTTTGTCAAAAATCACCTGTTTTTGCTTGAACATTAAAGGCCTCCAAATGGTATTTAATTCACTTCCCGGGCCCCTGGAAGCATGAAAATCACTTTAAACATGCTAATTTTAGCTCTAAAACTGATGATCTACCTACAAATGTGAACTGACGTTCAAAAATAAAACATTTGAAAACGGACCATTTTTCACCTTTCTGAAGCATGACGTAATGGGGGGGTGTTATCTCTTTTGTCAAAAATCATCTGTTCTTGCTTGAACATTAAATGCCTCCAAATGGTGTTTAATTCACTTCCCGGGCCCCTGGAAGCATGAAAATCACTTTACACATGCTAATTTTAGCTCTAAAACTGATGATCTACATACAAATGTGAACTGACGTTCAAAAATAAAACATTTGAAAACAGACCATTTTTCACCTTTCTGAAGCATGACGTAATGGGGGGGGGTGGTGTTATCTCTTTTGTCAACAATCACCTGTTTTTGCTTGAACATTAAATGCCTCCAAATGGTATTTAATTCACTTCCCGGGCCCCTGGAAGCATGAAAATCACTTTAAACATGCTAATTTTAGCTCTTAAACTGATGATCTACCTACAAATGTGAACTGACGTTCAAAAATAAAACATTTGAAACGGACCATTTTTCACCTTTCTGAAGCATGACGTAATGGGGGGTGTTAGCTCTTTTGTCAAAAATCACCTGTTTTTGCTTGAACATTAAATGCCTCCAAATGGTATTTAATTCACTTCCCAGACCACTGGAAGCATGAAAATCACTTTAAACATGCTAATTTTAGCTCTAAAACTGATGATCTACCTACAAATGTGAACTGACGTTCAAAAATAAAACATTTGAAAACGGACCATTTTTCACCTTTCTGAAGCATGACGTAATGGGGGGGTGTTATCTCTTTTGTCAAAAATCATCTGTTTTTGCTTGAACATTAAATGCCTCCAAATGGTATTTTATTCACTTCCCGGGCCCCTGGAAGCATGAAAATCACTTTACACATGCTAATTTTAGCTCTTAAACTGATGATCTACCTACAAATGTGAACTGACGTTCAAAAATAAAACATTTGAAACGGACCATTTTTCACCTTTCTGAAGCATGACGTAATGGGGGGGTGTTAGCTCTTTTGTCAAAAATCATCTGTTTTTGCTTAACATTAAATGCCTCCAAGTGGTATTTAATTCACTTCCCGGGCCCCTGGAAGCATGAAAATCACTTTACACATGCTCATTTTAGCTCTTAGACTGATGATCTACATACAAATGTGAACTGACGTTCAAAAAGTAAAACATTTGAAAACGGACCTTTTTTCACCTTTCTGAAGCATGACGTAATGGGGGGGTGTTATCTCTTTTGTCAAAAATCACCTGTTTTTGCTTGGACATTAAATGCCTCCAAATGGTATTTAATTCACTTCCCGGGCCCCTGGAAGCATGAAAATCACTTTCAACATGCTAATTTTAGCTCTTAAACTGATGATCTAACTACAAATGTGAACTGACGTTCAAAAATAAAACATTTGAAAACGGACCATTTTTCACCTTTCTGAAGCATGACGTAATGGGGGGTGTTATCTCTTTTGTCAAAAATCACCTGTTTTTGCTTGAACATTCAATGCCTCCAAATGGTATTTAATTCACTTCCCGGACCCCTAGAAGCATGAAAATCACTTTAAACGTGCTAATTTTAGCTCTAAAACTGATGATCTACCTACAAATGTGAACTGACGTTCAAAAATAAAACATTTGAAAACGGACCATTTTTCACCTTTCTGAAGCATGACGTAATGGGGGGTGTTATCTCTTTTGTCAAAAATCACCTGTTTTTGCTTGAACATTAAATGCCTCCAAATGGTATTTAATTTACTTCCCGGGCCCCTGGAAGCATGAAAATCACTTTAAACATGCTAATTTTAGCTCTAAAACTGATGATCTACCTACAAATGTGAACTGACGTTCAAAAATAAAACATTTGAAAACGGACCATTTTTCACCTTTCTGAAGCATGACGTAATGGGGGGTGTTATCTCTTTTGTCAAAAATCATCTGTTTTTGCTTGAACATTAAATGCCTCCAAATGGTATTTACTTCACTTCCCGGGCCCCTGGAAGCATGAAAATCACTTTACACATGCTAATTTTAGCTCTAAAACTGATGATCTACATACAAATGTGAACTGACGTTCAAAAATAAAACATTTGAAAACAGACCATTTTTCACCTTTCTGAAGCATGACGTAATGGGGGGGGTGTTATCTCTTTTGTCAACAATCACCTGTTTTTGCTTGAACATTAAATGCCTCCAAATGGTATTTAATTCACTTCCCGGGCCCCTGGAAGCATGAAAATCACTTTAAACATGCTAATTTTAGCTCTTAAACTGATGATCTACCTACAAATGTGAACTGACGTTCAAAAATAAAACATTTGAAACGGACCATTTTTCACCTTTCTGAAGCATGACGTAATGGGGGGGTGTTATCTCTTTTGTCAAAAATCACCTGTTTTTGCTTGAACATTAAATGCCTCCAAATAGTATTTAATTCCCTTCCCGGGCCCCTGGAAGCATGAAAATCACTTTAAACATGCTAATTTTAGCTCTTAAACTGATGATCTACCTAAAAATGTGAACTGACGTTCAAAAATAAAACATTTGAAAACGGACCATTTTTCACCTTTCTGAAGCATGAAGTAATGGGGGGGTGTTATCTCTTTTGTCAAACATCACCTGTTTTTGCTTGAACATTAAATGCCTCCAAATGGTATTTAATTCACTTCCCAGACCACTGGAAGCATGAAAATCACTTTAAACATGCTAATTTTAGCTCTTAAACTGATGAACTACCTACAAATGTGAACTGACGTTCAAAAATAAAACATTTGAAACGGACCATTTTTCACCTTTCTGAAGCATGACGTAATGGGGGGTGTTATCTCTTTTGTCAAAAATCACCTGTTTTTGCTTGAACATTAAATGCCTCCAAATGGTATTTAATTCACTTCCCGGGCCCCTGGAAGCATGAAAATCACTTTAAACATGCTAATTTTAGCTCTTAAACTGATGATCTACCTACAAATGTGAACTGATGTTAAAAAATAAAACATTTGAAACGGACCATTTTTCACCTTTCTGAAGCATGACGTAATGGGGGGGTGTTATCTCTTTTGTCAAAAATCACCTGTTTGTGCTTGAACATTAAAGGCCTCCAAATGGTATTTAATTCACTTCCCGGGCCCCTGGAAGCATGAAAATCATTTTAAACATGCAAATTTTAGCTCTTAAACTGATGATCTACCTTGAGGAAAATGATATTTTGCCTGACCAAATATGACCAAATATGTCCTCTACATATACCCTATGTTACATGTCGTGTGCATGTTATCCATGCATAATTCCCGTAGTGGCCTGAATCACTAGGCCTCTGCAAACATGTCCTGCAAGTCAAGTCATCAAGTCTCCCAAAGGTTAAGTTAGCATAAGGCCCATGTATTTGCATTTTGCATTGTGCTCTTTTTAATAAATATCGTACTGGTTGAGCCTGAAACCACTTTCTGAATTAATGTTTACATGACTCCTGACACACTGAAGCTGCAGTTACGTCCCTCTGACCTCGCATACTTCTAGCTCAGCCGCAAGAAGCCCAGTAAGGGTTGCCAAGACAGTATATTTTGCTTAACAGTTATCTGCCTGCCCGGTGAGGAAAAGTAAACAGAACCTGTCCGAGGGAGATAGGCCTAGCCATTCTGTCTCCATTGAAGTAAATCACAGTGCTTGCACCCATAGAAAGCTCATGCAACGAATAAATATGCCCTCTCTGTCTTTTAGTGACGAACAACCTTTTCTTCAGATAATACATCCCCTGACTCTAGATATCAGTTGTACTAGATGTGCTGGTCACCTTGACATAAAAGATCTCTCTGCTAGGTTGTAAGTCAGCCTCCACCCAGTTACACGTCAATTGTACGTCATGTTCAAAGTTGCACAATTAGGGCACAGTTCGAGCTGGCCATGCAAACTCCTCCTCTGTGTACCACCCACCTATGACACCTACCTATCACACACCTATGACTCATCAAGTGTACACCCACATGTTCTTATCTCATTTTCTGTCTTGCGCCTGCTCCTATGTACAAGGAGTAAAAAGTATATAATATAATGTTTTGTTATTAAATGTTAGAAGACTCTTCCTGAACCTCTGTGGTGATGGAACATATTCTCCCTTTGACTCGAGTTATTGGAATAAAGCCCATTTTAACTCAGATACCACGGACTCTGCCTCTCACTTGATGCATGATACTTGTTAATGCCTAGAAATTCTGCCAGGGTAATGTTTTATTTACCACATAATTTGGCGCCCTTACCGGGACATATCCCTTTCCCCACTCGCCGGAGTTGTGGGTCTAGTCTTTGCCCCCTTCTACAGCCGCGACGGACTTCAAAGCGCACCAGCAGGTCTTCCTGCCACTCCCTCAGGCCCACGGAGGAGGACGGACTGCGACCAGGCATCCATGTGAGGCGGTGAGGAAAGCGGGTCGTCTCAACCAGAGGCCCAGCCCGTGAGAGAGCAAGGTCCGAGGTCTCCAGAGGTCCACCTGTTCCAAGGCGCAAGCGTAGTCAAGTCAAGTTTCCGAGGCCTTCAAGTTTCAAGTTCTGCTTTCCCGGTGAGTACCACTATAGGGATTGCATCTAGTTTCAAGACGGGCCCACGGTAAAAGGTGGGCCCGGTAAAGACGTGCCCACGGTAAAAGGTGGGCCCGGTAAAGACGTGCCCACGGTAAAAGGTGGGCCCGGTAAAGACGTGCCCACGGTAAAAGGTGGGCCCGGTAAAGACGTGCCCACGGTAAAAGGTGGGCCCGGTAAAGACGTGTCTCAATTTTTTGGGACCGGTATGGTTGTACTGTATTTTCAGTGCACAAAACTGTTTTTCAAGTACATGTTTTATTCCATGTATCAGGTTAGACTGTGTCTGTTTTAGTGTTATAAGGTGTCTTGTATGAATGATTGTTGAATGTTTCAGTCTATTCTTGTGTATTGTGTTTCCATTTGTGTTGGTTTCAACATACCACTGTATGTCAGATAGGGACCAGAAAAGGTATACTAGAATAGACAGTTAATATCCGGCCTAGAGACACACCGGGTCATGATATGTGTTAAAAAGTCAAGACCCTCTCAGAAAGATGCCATTGAGTTATGGCGCAAAGAGTGACATAGGAGAACAAAGAATGAATTCAATACAGCAGAGAGAACTAAACAAGCCAAGAAATGCCGTTGTTAACTGGTATTTATCCCGTTCTGTCAGAAAAACTAGCTCAAGTGACCACCTCAGAAAAACACAGTAGGTAGAGAACGCCACCACCTGTACCCTTTAGAGTATGTAGAATTAAAGCCAACAACATCTGAAGAGTTCATTTCCTTGTATCTAGACAAGTCCCTTCTGGACTGCGAAAGTGCCTTGTGAGTAACTAGTTGGTTTATTTGTGAATTTGTGCTTAAGACTTGTGAATAGTTTGTTACATCCATGTGTGTAACGCTTTGTGAGTGGCTTGTAGTTCCTTGTAAATAGCGACTTGTGATTAAGTAGTTTGTTGAATGTTCTTAAGTATAGCTCCTTGTAAATATGCCTTGTGAATAGCGTGTCATTTTTGTGACTTGTTGAGTTTCTTGTAAATATGGCTTGTGAATAGCGCCATGTAGTTATGTTTTGTGCAGAGCATGTTATCATCAGGTCCCTAGCCGTTACGTTAGGCAGGAGAGAGCTGGATCTCTTTCAAGTGCTTAGAGAAAATGTTTTGAAGATGTGCGTATGTGTTCTGTGATAACGTGGAGAGATGAGTTCATGACTTTCCCATGTACTGCAGTCATTGGGGAATGATTGTGCTTCGGCTGCCAAAGAGGTAATATCTTTTATTGAGAAGGCAGTATTTGTTTTAACAAGGTGTTGAGGGATTCTGGCGTTTTTTTTTTTTTTTGTGTTTGTGGTAGGGGGGCGTGTTTTTGAGCGGAAATTCGTACCCGTTCCAGTGGAGGGATTTGGTTGCTTTTTGGTGAGGATTTAGGGAATCGCTTGGACTACTGTGATGCCAAATTTGAAAAGGATCCGAGCTGTGGAAGTGGTGAAAAAAGAATGTTTTGTGCGGGGGTGCGATTTGCCATGTTATCCAATGGGCGTATTCAGTTTGCAGATTGAATGGTAAAATGTTGCATGGAGAGTAAAGGAGTGTTTTTGTGAAGGGTTTTGCTTTGGAATACTTGATTTAATGTGTTTGGCTCAGAGGTCGGTAAAGTTGTAAATAGACCAGTCGAATTGAGATAAGGGTTTGCACAAAGAGTGCTTTAATGTTTTCACGGTTGGAAAGAAAATATGAAACAGACCCATCTTAGAATGCGTTTTAATTAGTGTAATAGAACAGTGTGTTTTTTAAATAGGAATGTTTCTACAGAATATTTTTCCCAACGCAAGCTGCCCTTTAGAATAGCGTGTGAATGTTAGCCCACTCAATTAGGTAAGTGGCTCTTTGTAAATTAATGCATTGCTAAGAGTCCCCTACATTAGTTTAATTTGCATTTAGTTTCAAGACTGACCTATGTACTTTGACAGGCTGCTTCAATTGATATGTGCAGAGAACAGTCCCCACTAAAATTAGAAAACATGGCCTTTTGAAAAAGTATGATTCTGGCCCTTTTAATAGGTAGAATAGAAAAGCTGACACACTTGCTTATGAAAATATTGGTTATGCAATGCAGAATTAAGAAGTTCGACATGTTATTTTAAAAAAAAAAATTAAAATATGGTGTGTTTCCATGCCATGATTGTTTTGTTCTGTTTATTTTTTCCCTTGCAGCTAGTAGCAGTACAGAATAATTTAAAATGCTAGCATGTCACTCAGTTACAGAAAAATATATGTCATTATTAATTTACTTTTTAACACGTTTTAAAAGTTTGCTTCAGTTAAAATTAGAAAAGCTCTGGCCTGGGAAGAGATATGTTATGAAGTACAAGGAATGTGTTTTTTTAACCTTGAGACAGTCCGTCCAGACCGAGATGGCTTGGTTCCCAGAATGTAAATGTTTATATAAGAAGGGAGGGCTACCTCCTCTTGGAGCGAGCAGTGCCTGTCTTGCTGGCCATAACCCAATTCTTTCCGCGATCCCTTTGTTTATGTGAAGGGGGGGCCAAGTTGCTCCTCTGAAGCAGTCAACACTAAAAGCTTCATTGACTTCAGATAAAGTCACGCTTGCAAATGGATAGTTATTCCCTCAGTAGTGTAAACAGAATAATTGGCAAGAGTCTTGCTCTTGCGATGAGTTCAGCATCTGGCAGTCATTCAATTTTAGATCTCAGTGTAGCCCGGCTTGGAATTGATTCAAAGCTCCGAGCGCGAACATAATTCTAGAGGGAGGGGCTGCTTCTCAAAGGAGTGAGTTTTTTTTCAAGGCTTCTAGGCCTTCTGTTTATAACAAGAATACTGTGGATTTAATTCAGATACATTTAGGGAACATATTGTAGGTAGTATGGTCATACTGTTCCCAAGATCTAGAGTAGGATTTATTGTAAAACTGCAGAGGTTTTGGATAGAGGTTCCCCAATATAAAATAGTGCTTTTGAATTGAGAATATTTATTTATTTATTTATTCGTTTTTATGTAATTCATTTTTGCTAGATTGGTGACAGTGAGCCCTAGCATTTGCAGTCAGACACTGAAAAGACAGCTAGACAGTATTGACATGCCTACCAACACAGCACTAATACAGCGGGATCAGAACCACACTGTGACATTGCATCTCTGACAGTCTTGCACTTTCTGTGTAAAGCAAGTGGTGTACAACACTTGCTTTCCAAGGAGGGTCACCAGGTAGACAGCTAACACAAGAATCATACAGCTCATTACTAACCTTTCACAGCCCAGGACACAAAAGGAAGTATGTGCCTTTATTGGCCTCACTTCTTACTGTAGGCAATGGATTCCCCAGTATGCATATCTAGCAAACCGCTCATACAGTTAACTACACAGGAGGCAGCCATTTTGACTGTTCTCCCTAGGACACAAGAACACACCTTGGCATTTGAGGAATTAAAAAGAGCATTATGTCAAGCGCCAGTTTTAAGCAACTCCATGTCACAGTAAACATTTTATGCTTTTTTATTTTTTATTTTATTTTTACATTTGACTGTAGCGAGACTGACAGGATATGAACTGACATTATTTCAACCACACATAGAGATCAGACGTTGTAACATTCTGAATCCTGCAACGCCTTTGCCCTCAAGTACAGTAAATGCATCACCACATGACTGTGTGGAAGTAATGAATAAACCAAGACAAGACATGACAGATATTGCACTTCTAGACCCAGACCTGACACTCTATGTAGATGGATCACGCATGAGAACAAGTACAGGAGACTTAGTAGCAGCGTATGCCGTGACCACTGAAGTCATAGAAACACAGAAAATAGACACCCTGTCTGCTCAAGCAGCAGAGCTCATTGCTCTGACACAAGCCTGCATAAGAGCAAAGCACTTGAAAGTAAACATTTATATGGATTCACAATATGCCTATGGCGTTGTTCATGATTTCGGGGTCCTGAGGAGAAAGAGAGAGGTTTCTTGAGACCTCTCATGGGACCAAGATTCAGCATAGCCACCTTATTCAGGCCCTGTTAGAAGCCATACATTTACCTACAGCCGTTTCTATCCTGAAATATAAAGCTCATACCAAAGTTACAGACACCATTACCCAGGGTAATGACCTGGCAGACCGAACAGCTCAGACAGCACAGACACCAACATACACGGCAAGGAGATCTAAAATTGACACGACAAGGACAGAGGTACCATTACTGACATAAAGCATGACAGTCAGGGATCCCACTCAAGATGTACTCGACATACAGACACATGCCACCACAGATGAGATAAAGAAATGGACTTTACAAGGAGGGATCCAGACTAACCACGGTTAGATGACTAAGGGAAAAAGCACATGGTTTCTTTCGGATTCTATGGTACAAATAATCATAAGCCCAACACATAGTCCCGCACACTTAGGAGAGAAGGCAATGCTAGACTGTTTACAGTATATTTGGTTTAACAAGCACCTATGTGCAACAGAATGTGCGAACATGTATGATCTGTTGTCAGTTCAATCCAGGTAAAGGCATTCCGGTGGAACAAGGCGGATTTCATCCTCCTGACCACCCTTTTGAGGTTCTCCAGATGGATTATATCCAAAATGGACAGATGTAGAGGAATCAACAAACATGTCTTAGTAGTTGTGCACTGTCTAGATGGACAGAAGCATATCCAGTTCCAGATTATACTGCTGTTACAACAGCCAGACAATTAGTGCGCAGTACTTCCCCAGCTATGAATCACCTCATGTGATCTATTCAGATAACGATCAGCCATTCTCCTCTGAATTAATGAAACAAGTGTCCCTTCGAGGAAATTCCATTGTGTCAGACACCCAGAAGCAGTAGGCCTTGTAGAAATAAGACATAATCAGACCCTCAAGACAAAACATTGCTAAGATCTGTACAGAAATAGGCGTGGATTGGATGGGTGCCTTGCCGGTTGCCCTCTTTTACATGCGTATGGTAGCTCATTCCAGAACAGGCCTATCTCCTTATGAACTTATGAACTATATGTGGGGTACGCCTATGCCTAGAAAGAAAATAACTGATGTTGACAGTAACATGCTGACAGATTACCTGGCTTCCTTGATTTCTGCACTACTCTCTTTTCATTCACAGGTTGCTGCCGCCTTCCCTGACAAACACCCAGGTCGAGGAACATGCCATAGCACCAGGAGAATTTGGACTCCTCAGGATCTTTGATCGTTCAAGTCCCCTTGAGCCACGTTGGAAGACGCCGAAGTTGGTGGAAAGACGTAAAGGCCGAACTCACCTTCATCACTATTTGGAACTTTGAACTTTGACAAAAAAAAAACTAAAAAAAAAGAACACTGACCTTTGCTAGAAAATACCCCTCAGCAAGAGTATAGGTCTAGATTAGCAGGATAGCAAGTCAGACGTAGTTTAATTGTTTAATCCCACCCGGTGGTGAATCGGTTAGACTCGATTCTGACATGCATAAGATCACATATGAGAATAGCATGAAGAGAGATAAGAAGGAAAAATACTGCAAGAGATTACGCAGTAGATGTATAGTTACCTTAATCGTCCTTTTTATTCTGTGCATTGTTATAACTGGTGTCAGTTTATTGCTACATGTTTTCTTTCCCATTTCTTCACGTTTACACTCTTCCAGTAACAGCACCGCAGAGCACACATTTAGTGACCTGCCACCTCATGAATTGTCATATCGACTTGCACTACGTAACAATACCTTTATTCGAATGTTACACCATTCTCACCAGACCAGCAATGCGACTAATTGCTGGGTATGTGGCCAACTGCCCCCTTATCAAGAGACGAAGGGAGTATTGCCCTTCTACCCTTTACCGTTCTCACACAATGGTTCGTGTGGAGCATGGTTTGCTCTAATGACATCAATAGATAGAAGGTACATAGCTTATTCAGGTGGCTGGATATATGGAAACCTGAATAAAGTAATGAATGAAGCATGCTTTCCAGACAAAGACGGATTCCCCCAAAGAAAGGGATCCGATTTAGAGAATGAAGAGTACGAACAGGGAAATGCATCTGTTAATTTTATAATGTTAAATGTTCAGCCCAAGCAAAACACAGGTCCACCGTTTATATCAGTCCTGCCAGCAAAAGGTGATTTATGTGTTAGTAAGAAAGGCTCAGTACATATGGGACACAGCAAGTGTAACACTGTAGTAGAGTTTGATGATAACGGACTATCTTCTTTCAAAACATCACGCCATACCTATTTCATTTGTGGTCAGACAGCCTACATACATCTGCCCTTAGACTGGGGTGGGACTTGTTATATAGCATTCTTATTGCCACCCGTTTTTCTAGCCCCATCAAATTATCATAGAGATTCACGACTAGAACATGTTAGACAAAAGAGGGAGACAGATTCTGCAGGTATCGATCAGACTGAAACAGCATGGGAGCAATATACAGATTTCAACAGAGGATTCTTTTTCTTCATAGGTCCCGTCCAAAACAGTAAACTGATACGCAGGTTAACAAGGACTCTTGAAACAGTTGTAAATATAACTGCATCTGCCCTGGCGAACTTAACCCAGGAACAGTCTGCTATTAGACTTGTCGTTCTTCAAAACCGCCTCGTTCTAGACGTCATCTTGGCGGATAGGGGCGGAGCTTGTAGAGTCATCCGATCTAGTTGTTGCGTTTTCATCCCAGATAATGCACCATCTGTGTACGAAGCAATAACAAGACTCCACAAGATTGCTAATGCCATACATCAAGATCCAGGCACATGGACTTGGTCCAGTTGGTTCTGGGGTGTAATATCTGCATGGGGATGGAAAGTTATGTCCTTCCTAGGAATGGCCCTACTTATGGTATTTGGTTGCTGTCTCTGTTTGCAGTGTGGTCCGGCGATTTGCGGGCTGTGTGCTACTGCCTGTATTCCCCATCCACGTAAACAAAGGATAAAAGATGAAGAAATGATGCTGTATGATCAACTATACGGTCTCATGAATATAGATGTATCCTAAAGGGTTATGTAGGGAACAAGGAGGGAATGAGGAAAATGATATTTTGCCTGACCAAATATGACCAAATATGTCCTCTACATATACCCTATGTTACATGTCGTGTGCATGTTATCCATGCATAATTCCCGTAGTGGCCTGAATCACTAGGCCTCTGCAAACATGTCCTGCAAGTCAAGTCATCAAGTCTCCCAAAGGTTAAGTTAGCATAAGGCCCATGTATTTGCATTTTGCATTGTGCTCTTTTTAATAAATATCGTACTGGTTGAGCCTGAAACCACTTTCTGAATTAATGTTTACATGACTCCTGACACACTGAAGCTGCAGTTACGTCCCTCTGACCTCGCATACTTCTAGCTCAGCCGCAAGAAGCCCAGTAAGGGTTGCCAAGACAGTATATTTTGCTTAACAGTTATCTGCCTGCCCGGTGAGGAAAAGTAAACAGAACCCGTCCGAGGGAGATAGGCCTAGCCATTCTGTCTCCATTGAAGTAAATCACAGTGCTTGCACCCATAGAAAGCTCATGCAACGAATAAATATGCCCTCTCTGTCTTTTAGTGACGAACAACCTTTTCTTCAGATAATACATCCCCTGACTCTAGATATCAGTTGTACTAGATGTGCTGGTCACCTTGACATAAAAGATCTCTCTGCTAGGTTGTAAGTCAGCCTCCACCCAGTTACACGTCAATTGTACGTCATGTTCAAAGTTGCACAATTAGGGCACAGTTCGAGCTGGTCATGCAAACTCCTCCTCTGTGTACCACCCACCTATGACACCTACCTATCACACACCTATGACTCATCAAGTGTACACCCACACGTTCTTATCTCATTTTCTGTCTTGCGCCTGCTCCTATGTACAAGGAGTAAAAAGTATATAATATAATGTTTTGTTATTAAATGTTAGAAGACTCTTCCTGAACCTCTGTGGTGATGGAACATATTCTCCCTTTGACTCGAGTTATTGGAATAAAGCCCATTTTAACTCAGATACCACGGACTCTGCCTCTCACTTGATGCATGATACTTGTTAATGCCTAGAAATTCTGCCAGGGTAATGTTTTATTTACCACAACCTACAAATGTGAACTGACGTTCAAAAATAAAACATTTGAAAACGGACCATTTTTCACCTTTCTGAAGCATAAAGTAATGGGGGGGTGTTATCTCTTTTGTCAAAAATCACCTGTTTTTGCTTGAACATTAAATGCCTCCAAATGGTATTTAATTCACTTCCCATACCACTGGAAGCATGAAAATCACTTTAAACATGCTAATTTTAGCTCTAAAACTGATGATCTACCTACAAATGTGAACTGACGTTCAAAAACTAAAACATTTGAAACGGACCATTTTTCACCTTTCTGAAGCATGACGTAATGGGGGGGTGTTATCTCTTTTGTCAAAAATCACCTGTTTTTGCTTGAACATTAAATGCCTCCAAATGGTATTTAATTCACTTCCCAGACCACTGGAAGCATGAAAATCACTTTAAACATGCTAATTTTAGCTCTAAAACTGATGATCTACCTACAAATGTGAACTGACGTTCAAAAATAAAACATTTGAAACGGACCATTTTTCACCTTTATGAAGCATGACGTAATGGGGGGGTGTTATCTCTTTTATCAAAAATCACCTGTTTTTGCTTGAACATTAAATGCCTCCAAATGGTATTTAATTTACTTCCCGGGCCCCTGGAAGCATGAAAATCACTTTAAACATGCTAATTTTAGCTCTTAAACTGATGATCTACCTACAAATGTGAACTGACGTTCAAAAATAAAACATTTGAAAACGGACCATTTTTCACCTTTCTGAAGCATGACGTAATGGGGGGGGGTGTTATCTCTTTTGTCAAAAATCACCTGTTTTTGCTTGAACATTAAATGCCTCCAAATGGTATTTAATTCACTTCCCGGACCCCTAGAAGCATGAAAATCTCCTTAAACATGCTAATTTTAGCTCTAAAACTGATGATCTACCTACAAATGTGAACTGACGTTCAAAAATAAAACATTTGAAACGGACCATTTTTCACATTTATGAAGCATGACGTAATGGGGGGGGTGTTATCTCTTTTGTCAAAAATCACCTGTTTTTGCTTGAACATTAAATGCCTCAAATGGTATTTAATCCACTTCCCGGGCCCATGGAAGCATGAAAATCACTTTAAACATGCTAATTTTAGCTCTTAAACTGATGATCTACCTACAAATGTGAACTGACGTTCAAAAATAAAACATTCGAAAACTGACCATTTTTCACCTTTCTGAAGCATGACGTAATGGGGGGGTGTTATCTCTTTTGTCAAAAATCACCTGTTTCTTCTTGAACATTAAATGCCTCCAAATGGTATTTAATTCACTTCCCGGGCCCCTGGAAGCATGAAAATCACTTTAAACATGCTAATTTTAGCTCTTAAACTGATGATCTACCTACAAATGTGAACTGACGTTCAAAAATAAAACATTTAAAACGGACCATTTTTCACCTTTATGAAGCATGACGTAATGGGGTGGTGTTATCTCTTTTGTCAAAAATCACCTGTTTTTGCTTGAACATTAAATGCCTCCAAATGGTATTTAATTTACTTCCCGGGCCCCTGGAAGCATGAAAATCACTTTAAACGTGCTAATTTTAGCTCTTAAACTGATGATCTACCTACAAATGTGAACTGACGTTCAAAAATAAAACATTTGAAACGGACCATTTTTCACCTTTCTGAAGCATGACGTAATGGGGGGGGTGTTATCTCTTTTGTCAAAAATCACCTGTTTTTGCTTGAACATTAAATGCCTCCAAATGGTATTTAATTCACTTCCCCGGCCCCTGGAAGCATGAAAATCACTTTAAACATGCTAATTTTAGCTCTAAAACTGATGATCTACCTAAAAATGTGAACTGACGTTCAAAAATAAAACATTTGAAAACGGACCATTTTTCACCTTTCTGAAGCATGACGTAATGGGGGGTGTTATCTCTTTTGTCAAAAATCATCTGTTTTTGCTTGAACATGAAATGCCTCCAAATGGTATTTAATTCACTTCCCGGGCCCCTGGAAGCATGAAAATCACTTTACACATGCTAATTTTAGCTCTAAAACTGATGATCTACCTACAAATGTGAACTGACGTTCAAAAATAAAACATTTGAAACGGACCATTTTTCACCTTTATGAAGCATGACGTAATGGGGGTGTTATCTCTTTTGTCAAAAATCACCTGTTTTTGCTTGAACATTAAATGCCTCCAAATGGTATTTAATTCACTTCCCGGGCCCCTGGAAGCATGAAAATCACTTTAAACATGCTAATTTTAGCTCTTAAACTGATGATCTACCTACAAATATGAACTGACGTTCAAAAATAAAACATTTGAAACTGACCATTTTTCACCTTTCTGAAGCATGACGTAATGGGGGGGTGTTATCTCTTTTGTCAAAAATCACCTGTTTTTGCTTGAACATTAAATGCCTCCAAATGGTATTTGATTCACTTCCCGGGCCCCTGGAAGCATGAAAATCACTTTAAACATGCTAATTTTAGCTCTAAAACTGATGATCTACCTACAAATGTGAACTGACGTTCAAAAATAAAACATTTGAAAACGGACCATTTTTCACCTTTCTGAAGCATGACGTAATGGGGGGGTGTTATCTCTTTTGTCAAAAATCACCTGTTTTTGCTTGAACATTAAATGCCTCCAAATGGTATTTAATTCACTTCCTGAGCGCCTGGAAGCATGAAAATCACTTTAAACATGCTAATTTTAGCTCTAAAACTGATGATCTACCTACAAATGTGAACTGACGTTCAAAAATAAAACATTTGAAAACGGACCATTTTTCACCTTTCTATAGCATGACGTAATGGGGGGGTGTTATCTCTTTTGTCAAAAATCATCTGTTTTTGCTTGAACATTAAATGCCTCCAAATGGTATTTAATTCACTTCCCGGGCCCCTGGAAGCATGAAAATCACTTTAAACATGCTAATTTTAGCTCTTAAACTGATAATCTACCTACAAATGTGAACTGACGTTCAAAAATAAAACATTTGAAAACGGACCATTTTTCACCTTTCTGAAGCATGACTTAATGGGGGGGTGTTATCTCTTTTGTCAAAAATCACCTGTTTTTGCTTGAACATTAAATGTCTCCAAATGGTATTTAATTCACTTCCCGGACCACTGGAAGCATGAAAATCACTTTAAACATGCTAATTTTAGCTCTAAAACTGATGATCTACCTACAAATGTGAACTGATGTTCAAAAATAAAACATTTGAAACGGACCATTTTTCACCTTTATGAAGCATGACGTAATGGGGGGGTGTTATCTCTTTTGTCAAAAATCACATGTTTTTGATTGAACATTAAATGCCTCCAAATGGTATTTGATTCACTTCCCGGGCCCCTGGAAGCATGAAAATCACTTTAAACATGCTAATTTTAGCTCTAAAACTGATGATCTACCTACAAATGTGAACTGACGTTCAAAAATAAAACATTTGAAAACGGACCATTTTTCACCTTTCTGAAGCATGACGTAATGGGGGGGTGTTATCTCTTTTGTCAAAAATCACCTGTTTTTGCTTGAACATTAAATGCCTCCGAATGGTATTTAATTCACTTCCCAGACCGCTGGAAGCATGAAAATCACTTTAAACATGCTAATTTTAGCTCTAAAACTGATGATCTACCTACAAATGTGAACTGACGTTCAAAAATAAAACATTTGAAACGGACCATTTTTCACCTTTCTGAAGCATGACGTAATGGGGGGGTGTTATCTCTTTTGTCAAAAATCACCTGTTTTTGCTTGAACATTAAATGCCTCCAAATGGTATTTAATTCACTTCCTGAGCGCCTGGAAGCATGAAAATCACTTTAAACATGCTAATTTTAGCTCTAAAACTGATGATCTACCTACAAATGTGAACTGACGTTCAAAAATAAAACATTTGAAAACGGACCATTTTTCACCTTTCTATAGCATGACGTAATGGGGGGGTGTTATCTCTTTTGTCAAAAATCATCTGTTTTTGCTTGAACATTAAATGCCTCCAAATGGTATTTAATTCACTTCCCGGGCCCCTGGAAGCATGAAAATCACTTTAAACATGCTAATTTTAGCTCTTAAACTGATAATCTACCTACAAATGTGAACTGACGTTCAAAAATAAAACATTTGAAAACGGACCATTTTTCACCTTTCTGAAGCATGACTTAATGGGGGGGTGTTATCTCTTTTGTCAAAAATCACCTGTTTTTGCTTGAACATTAAATGTCTCCAAATGGTATTTAATTCACTTCCCGGACCACTGGAAGCATGAAAATCACTTTAAACATGCTAATTTTAGCTCTAAAACTGATGATCTACCTACAAATGTGAACTGATGTTCAAAAATAAAACATTTGAAACGGACCATATTTCACCTTTATGAAGCATGACGTAATGGGGGGGTGTTATCTCTTTTGTCAAAAATCACATGTTTTTGATTGAACATTAAATGCCTCCAAATGGTATTTAATTTACTTCCCGGGCCCCTGGAAGCATGAAAATCACTTTAAACATGCTAATTTTAGCTCTTAAACTGATGATCTACCTACAAATGTGAATTGACGTTCAAAAATAAAACATTTGAAACGGACCATTTTTCACCTTTCTGAAGCATGACGTAATGGGGGGTGTTATCTCTTTTGTCAAAAATCACCTGTTTTTGCTTGAACATTAAATGCCTCCAAATGGTATTTAATTCACTTCCCGGGCCCCTGGAAGCATGAAAATCACTTTAAACATGCTAATTTTAGCTCTAAAACTGATGATCTACCTACAAATGTGAACTGACGTTCAAAAATAAAACATTTGAAAACGGAGCATTTTTCACCTTTCTGAAGCATGACGTAATGGGGGGGTGTTATCTCTTTTGTCAAAAATCATCTGTTTTTGCTTGAACATTAAATGCCTCCAAATGGTAGTTAATTCACTGCCCGGGCCCCTGGAAGCATGAAAATCACTTTAAACATGCTAATTTTAGCTCTTAAACTGATGATCTACCTACAAATGTGAACTGACGTTCAAAAATAAAACATTTGAAAACGGACCATTTTTCACCTTTCTGAAGCATGACGTAATGGGGGGGGTGTTATCTCTTTTGTCAAAAATCACCTGTTTTTGCTTGAACATTAAATGCCTCCAAATGGTATTTAATTCACTTCCCCGGCCCCTGGAAGCATGAAAATCACTTTAAACATGCTAATTTTAGCTCTAAAACTGATGATCTACCTAAAAATGTGAACTGACGTTCAAAAATAAAACATTTGAAAACGGACCATTTTTCACCTTTCTGAAGCATGACGTAATGGGGGGTGTTATCTCTTTTGTCAAAAATCATCTGTTTTTGCTTGAACATTAAATGCCTCCAAATGGTATTTAATTCACTTCCCGGGCCCCTGGAAGCATGAAAATCACTTTACACATGCTAATTTTAGCTCTAAAACTGATGATCTACCTACAAATGTGAACTGACGTTCAAAAATAAAACATTTGAAACGGACCATTTTTCACCTTTATGAAGCATGACGTAATGGGGGGTGTTATCTCTTTTGTCAAAAATCACCTGTTTTTGCTTGAACATTAAATGCCTCCAAATGGTATTTAATTCACTTCCCGGGCCCCTGGAAGCATGAAAATCACTTTAAACATGCTAATTTTAGCCTGTTAAACTGATGATCTACCTACAAATATGAACTGACGTTTAAAAATAAAACATTTGAAACGGACCATTTTTCACCTTTCTGAAGCATGACGTAATGGGGGGGTGTTATCTCTTTTGTCAAAAATCACCTGTTTTTGCTTGAACATTAAATGCCTCCAAATGGTATTTAATTCACTTCCCAGGCCCCTGGAAGCATGAAAATCACTTTAAACATGCTAATTTTAGCTCTAAAACTGATGATCTACCTACAAATGTGAACTGACGTTCAAAAATAAAACATTTGAAAACGGACCATTTTTCACCTTTCTGAAGCATGACGTAATGGGGGGGTGTTATCTCTTTTGTCAAAAATCACCTGTTTTTGCTTGAACATTAAATGCCTCCGAATGATATTTAATTCACTTCCCAGACCGCTGGAAGCATGAAAATCACTTTAAACATGCTAATTTTAGCTCTAAAACTGATGATCTACCTACAAATGTGAACTGACGTTCAAAAATAAAACATTTGAAACTGACCATTTTTCACCTTTCTGAAGCATGACGTTATGGGGGGGGGTGTTATCTCTTTTGTCAAAAATCACCTGTTTTTGCTTGAACATTAAATGCCTCCAAATGGTATTTAATTCACTTCCTGAGCGCCTGGAAGCATGAAAATCACTTTAAACATGCTAATTTTAGCTCTAAAACTGATGATCTACCTACAAATGTGAACTGACGTTCAAAAATAAAACATTTGAAAACGGACCATTTTTCACCTTTCTAAAGCATGACGTAATGGGGGGGTGTTATCTCTTTTGTCAAAAATCATCTGTTTTTGCTTGAACATTAAATGCCTCCAAATGGTATTTAATTCACTTCCCGGGCCCCTGGAAGCATGAAAATCACTTTAAACATGCTAATTTTAGCTCTTAAACTGATAATCTACCTACAAATGTGAACTGACGTTCAAAAATAAAACATTTGAAAACGGACCATTTTTCACCTTTCTGAAGCATGACTTAATGGGGGGGTGTTATCTCTTTTGTCAAAAATCACCTGTTTTTGCTTGAACATTAAATGTCTCCAAATGTTATTTAATTCACTTCCCGGACCACTGGAAGCATGAAAATCACTTTAAACATGCTAATTTTAGCTCTAAAACTGATGATCTACCTACAAATGTAAACTGACGTTCAAAAATAAAACATTTGAAACGGACCATTTTTCACCTTTATGAAGCATGACGTAATGGGGGGGGTGTTATCTCTTTTGTCAAAAATCACCTGTTTTTGCTTGAACATTAAATGCCTCCAAATGGTATTTAATTTACTTCCCGGGCCCCTGGAAGCATGAAAATCACTTTAAACATGCTAATTTTAGCTCTTAAACTGATGATCTACCTACAAATGTGAATTGACGTTCAAAAATAAAACATTTGAAACCGACCATTTTTCACCTTTCTGAAGCATGACGTAATGGGGGGGTGTTATCTCTTTTGTCAAAAATCACCTGTTTTTGCTTGAACATTAAATGCCTCCAAATGGTATTTAATTCACTACCCGGGCCCCTGGAAGCATGAAAATCACTTTAAACATGCTAATTTTAGCTCTAAAACTGATGATCTACCTACAAATGTGAACTGACGTTCAAAAATAAAACATTTGAAAACGGACCATTTTTCACCTTTCTGAAGCATGACGTAATGGGGGGGTGTTATCTCTTTTGTCAAAAATCATCTGTTTTTGCTTGAACATTAAATGCCTCCAAATGGTAGTTAATTCACTTCCCGGGCCCCTGGAAGCATGAAAATCACTTTAAACATGCTCATTTAGCTCTTAAACTGATGATCTACATACAAATGTGAACTGACGTTCAAAAATAAAACATTTGAAAACGGACCATTTTTCACCTTTCTGAAGCATGACGTAATGGGGGGGTGTTATCTCTTTGGTCAAAAATCACCTGTTTTTGCTTGAACATTAAATGCCTCCAAATGGTATTTAATTCACTTCCCGGGCCCCTGGAAGCATGAAAATCACTTTAAACATGCTAATTTTAGCTCTTAAACTGATGATCTACCTACAAATGTGAACTGACGTTCAAAAATAAAACATTTGAAAACAGACCATTTTTCACCTTTCTGAAGCATGACGTAATGGGGGGGGGTGTTATCTCTTTTGTCAAAAATCACCTGTTTTTGCTTGAACATTAAATGCCTCCGAATGGAATTTAATTCACTTCCCAGACCGCTGGAAGCATGAAAATCACTTTAAACATGCTAATTTTAGCTCTAAAACTGATGATCTACCTACAAATGTGAACTGACGTTCAAAAATAAAACATTTGAAACTGACCATTTTTCACCTTTCTGAAGCATGACGTAATGGGGGGGGTGTTATCTCTTTTGTCAAAAATCACCTGTTTTTGCTTGAACATTAAATGCCTCCAAATGGTATTTAATTCACTTCCTGAGCGCCTGGAAGCATGAAAATCACTTTAAACATGCTAATTTTAGCTCTAAAACTGATGATCTACCTACAAATGTGAACTGACGTTCAAAAATAAAACATTTGAAAACGGACCATTTTTCACCTTTCTAAAGCATGACGTAATGGGGGGGTGTTATCTCTTTTGTCAAAAATCATCTGTTTTTGCTTGAACATTAAATGCCTCCAAATGGTATTTAATTCACTTCCCGGGCCCCTGGAAGCATGAAAATCACTTTAAACATGCTAATTTTAGCTCTTAAACTGATAATCTACCTACAAATGTGAACTGACGTTCAAAAATAAAACATTTGAAAACGGACCATTTTTCACCTTTCTGAAGCATGACTTAATGGGGGGGTGTTATCTCTTTTGTCAAAAATCACCTGTTTTTGCTTGAACATTAAATGTCTCCAAATGGTATTTAATTCACTTCCCGGACCACTGGAAGCATGAAAATCACTTTAAACATGCTAATTTTAGCTCTAAAACTGATGATCTACCTACAAATGTAAACTGACGTTCAAAAATAAAACATTTGAAACGGACCATTTTTCACCTTTATGAAGCATGACGTAATGGGGGGGGGTGTTATCTCTTTTGTCAAAAATCACCTGTTTTTGCTTGAACATTAAATGCCTCCAAATGGTATTTAATTTACTTCCCGGGCCCCTGGAAGCATGAAAATCACTTTAAACATGCTAATTTTAGCTCTTAAACTGATGATCTACCTACAAATGTGAATTGACGTTCAAAAATAAAACATTTGAAACCGACCATTTTTCACCTTTCTGAAGCATGACGTAATGGGGGGGTATTATCTCTTTTGTCAAAAATCACCTGTTTTTGCTTGAACATTAAATGCCTCCAAATGGTATTTAATTCACTACCCGGGCCCCTGGAAGCATGAAAATCACTTTAAACATGCTAATTTTAGCTCTAAAACTGATGATCTACCTACAAATGTGAACTGACGTTCAAAAATAAAACATGAAGCATGACGTAATGGGGGGGTGTTATCTCTTTTGTCAAAAATCATCTGTTTTTGCTTGAACATTAAATGCCTCCAAATGGTAGTTAATTCACTTCCCGGGCCCCTGGAAGCATGAAAATCACTTTAAACATGCTCATTTAGCTCTTAAACTGATGATCTACATACAAATGTGAACTGACGTTCAAAAATAAAACATTTGAAAACGGACCATTTTTCACCTTTCTGAAGCATGACGTAATGGGGGGGTGTTATCTCTTTGGTCAAAAATCACCTGTTTTTGCTTGAACATTAAATGCCTCCAAATGGTATTTAATTCACTTCCCGGGCCCCTGGAAGCATGAAAATCACTTTAAACATGCTAATTTTAGCTCTTAAACTGATGATCTACCTACAAATGTGAACTGACGTTCAAAAATAAAACATTTGAAAACGGACCATTTTTCACCTTTCTGAAGCATGACGTAATGGGGGGGGTGTTATCTCTTTTGTCAAAAATCACCTGTTTTTGCTTGAACATTAAATGCCTCCAAATGGTATTTAATTCACTTCCCGGACCCCTAGAAGCATGAAAATCTCCTTAAACATGCTAATTTTAGCTCTAAAACTGATGATCTACCTACAAATGTGAACTGACGTTCAAAAATAAAACATTTGAAACGGACCATTTTTCACCTTTATGAAGCATGACGTAATGGGGGGGTGTTATCTCTTTTGTCAAAAATCACCTGTTTTTGCTTGAACATTAAATGCCTCCGAATGGTATTTAATTCACTTCCCAGACCGCTGGAAGCATGAAAATCACTTTAAACATGCTAATTTTAGCTCTAAAACTGATGATCTACCTACAAATGTGAACTGACGTTCAAAAATAAAACATTTGAAACTGACCATTTTTCACCTTTCTGAAGCATGACGTTATGGGGGGGGTGTTATCTCTTTTGTCAAAAATCACCTGTTTTTGCTTGAACATTAAATGCCTCCAAATGGTATTTAATTCACTTCCTGAGCGCCTGGAAGCATGAAAATCACTTTAAACATGCTAATTTTAGCTCTAAAACTGATGATCTACCTACAAATGTGAACTGACGTTCAAAAATAAAACATTTGAAAACGGACCATTTTTCACCTTTCTAAAGCATGACGTAATGGGGGGGTGTTATCTCTTTTGTCAAAAATCATCTGTTTTTGCTTGAACATTAAATGCCTCCAAATGGTATTTAATTCACTTCCCGGGCCCCTGGAAGCATGAAAATCACTTTAAACATGCTAATTTTAGCTCTTAAACTGATAATCTACCTACAAATGTGAACTGACGTTCAAAAATAAAACATTTGAAAACGGACCATTTTTCACCTTTCTGAAGCATGACTTAATGGGGGGGTGTTATCTCTTTTGTCAAAAATCACCTGTTTTTGCTTGAACATTAAATGTCTCCAAATGTTATTTAATTCACTTCCCGGACCACTGGAAGCATGAAAATCACTTTAAACATGCTAATTTTAGCTCTAAAACTGATGATCTACCTACAAATGTAAACTGACGTTCAAAAATAAAACATTTGAAACGGACCATTTTTCACCTTTATGAAGCATGACGTAATGGGGGGGGTGTTATCTCTTTTGTCAAAAATCACCTGTTTTTGCTTGAACATTAAATGCCTCCAAATGGTATTTAATTTACTTCCCGGGCCCCTGGAAGCATGAAAATCACTTTAAACATGCTAATTTTAGCTCTTAAACTGATGATCTACCTACAAATGTGAATTGACGTTCAAAAATAAAACATTTGAAACCGACCATTTTTCACCTTTCTGAAGCATGACGTAATGGGGGGGTGTTATCTCTTTTGTCAAAAATCACCTGTTTTTGCTTGAACATTAAATGCCTCCAAATGGTATTTAATTCACTACCCGGGCCCCTGGAAGCATGAAAATCACTTTAAACATGCTAATTTTAGCTCTAAAACTGATGATCTACCTACAAATGTGAACTGACGTTCAAAAATAAAACATTTGAAAACGGACCATTTTTCACCTTTCTGAAGCATGACGTAATGGGGGGGTGTTATCTCTTTTGTCAAAAATCATCTGTTTTTGCTTGAACATTAAATGCCTCCAAATGGTAGTTAATTCACTTCCCGGGCCCCTGGAAGCATGAAAATCACTTTAAACATGCTCATTTAGCTCTTAACCTGATGATCTACATACAAATGTGAACTGACGTTCAAAAATAAAACATTTGAAAACGGACCATTTTTCACCTTTCTGAAGCATGACGTAATGGGGGGGTGTTATCTCTTTGGTCAAAAATCACCTGTTTTTGCTTGAACATTAAATGCCTCCAAATGGTATTTAATTCACTTCCCGGGCCCCTGGAAGCATGAAAATCACTTTAAACATGCTAATTTTAGCTCTTAAACTGATGATCTACCTACAAATGTGAACTGACGTTCAAAAATAAAACATTTGAAA
The DNA here is from genome assembly GCF_964261635.1 of Lissotriton helveticus. NCBI lineage: Eukaryota > Metazoa > Chordata > Amphibia > Caudata > Salamandridae > Lissotriton > Lissotriton helveticus. Next base: position 715,689,934 of record NC_136073.1, read on the forward strand.
ACGGACCATTTTTCACCTTTCTGAAGCATGACGTAATGGGGGGGGGGTGTTATCTCTTTTGTCAAAAATCACCTGTTTTTGCTTGAACATTAAATGCCTCCGAATGGTATTTAATTCACTTCCCAGACCGCTGGAAGCATGAAAATCACTTTAAACATGCTAATTTTAGCTCTAAAACTGATGATCTACCTACAAATGTGAACTGACGTTCAAAAATAAAACATTTGAAACTGACCATTTTTCACCTTTCTGAAGCATGACGTAATGGGGGGGGTGTTATCTCTTTTGTCAAAAATCACCTGTTTTTGCTTGAACATTAAATGCCTCCAAATGGTATTTAATTCACTTCCTGAGCGCCTGGAAGCATGAAAATCACTTTAAACATGCTAATTTTAGCTCTAAAACTGATGATCTACCTACAAATGTGAACTGACGTTCAAAAATAAAACATTTGAAAACGGACCATTTTTCACCTTTCTAAAGCATGACGTAATGGGGGGGTGTTATCTCTTTTGTCAAAAATCATCTGTTTTTGCTTGAACATTAAATGCCTCCAAATGGTATTTAATTCACTTCCCGGGCCCCTGGAAGCATGAAAATCACTTTAAACATGCTAATTTTAGCTCTTAAACTGATAATCTACCTACAAATGTGAACTGACGTTCAAAAATAAAACATTTGAAAACGGACCATTTTTCACCTTTCTGAAGCATGACTTAATGGGGGGGTGTTATCTCTTTTGTCAAAAATCACCTGTTTTTGCTTGAACATTAAATGTCTCCAAATGGTATTTAATTCACTTCCCGGACCACTGGAAGCATGAAAATCACTTTAAACATGCTAATTTTAGCTCTAAAACTGATGATCTACCTACAAATGTAAACTGACGTTCAAAAATAAAACATTTGAAACGGACCATTTTTCACCTTTATGAAGCATGACGTAATGGGGGGGGTGTTATCTCTTTTGTCAAAAATCATCTGTTTTTGCTTGAACATTAAATGCCTCCAAATGGTATTTAATTCACTTCCCGGGCCCCTGGAAGCATGAAAATCACTTTAAACATGCTAATTTTAGCTCTTAAACTGATAATCTACCTACAAATGTGAACTGACGTTCAAAAATAAAACATTTGAAAACGGACCATTTTTCACCTTTCTGAAGCATGACTTAATGGGGGGGTGTTATCTCTTTTGTCAAAAATCACCTGTTTTTGCTTGAACATTAAATGTCTCCAAATGGTATTTAATTCACTTCCCGGACCACTGGAAGCATGAAAATCACTTTAAACATGCTAATTTTAGCTCTAAAACTGATGATCTACCTACAAATGTAAACTGACGTTCAAAAATAAAACATTTGAAACGGACCATTTTTCACCTTTATGAAGCATGACGTAATGGGGGGGGTGTTATCTCTTTTGTCAAAAATCACCTGTTTTTGCTTGAACATTAAATGCCTCCAAATGGTATTTAATTTACTTCCCGGGCCCCTGGAAGCATGAAAATCACTTTAAACATGCTAATTTTAGCTCTTAAACTGATGATCTACCTACAAATGTGAATTGACGTTCAAAAATAAAACATTTGAAACCGACCATTTTTCACCTTTCTGAAGCATGACGTAATGGGGGGGTGTTATCTCTTTTGTCAAAAATCACCTGTTTTTGCTTGAACATTAAATGCCTCCAAATGGTATTTAATTCACTACCCGGGCCCCTGGAAGCATGAAAATCACTTTAAACATGCTAATTTTAGCTCTAAAACTGATGATCTACCTACAAATGTGAACTGACGTTCAAAAATAAAACATTTGAAAACAGACCATTTTTCACCTTTCTGAAGCATGACGTAATGGGGGGGTGTTATCTCTTTTGTCAAAAATCATCTGTTTTTGCTTGAACATTAAATGCCTCCAAATGGTAGTTAATTCACTTCCCGGGCCCCTGGAAGCATGAAAATCACTTTAAACATGCTCATTTAGTTCTTAAACTGATGATCTACATACAAATGTGAACTGACGTTCAAAAATAAAACATTTGAAAACGGACCATTTTTCACCTTTCTGAAGCATGACGTAATGGGGGGGTGTTATCTCTTTGGTCAAAAATCACCTGTTTTTGCTTGAACATTAAATGCCTCCAAATGGTATTTAATTCACTTCCCGGGCCCCTGGAAGCATGAAAATCACTTTAAACATGCTAATTTTAGCTCTTAAACTGATGATCTACCTACAAATGTGAACTGACGTTCAAAAATAAAACATTTGAAAACGGACCATTTTTCACCTTTCTGAAGCATGACGTAATGGGGGGGGTGTTATCTCTTTTGTCAAAAATCACCTGTTTTTGCTTGAACATTAAATGCCTCCAAATGGTATTTAATTCACTTCCCGGACCCCTAGAAGCATGAAAATCTCCTTAAACATGCTAATTTTAGCTCTAAAACTGATGATCTACCTACAAATGTGAACTGACGTTCAAAAATAAAACATTTGAAACGGACCATTTTTCACCTTTATGAAGCATGACGTAATGGGGGGGTGTTATCTCTTTTGTCAAAAATCACCTGTTTTTGCTTGAACATTAAATGCCTCCGAATGGTATTTAATTCACTTCCCAGACCGCTGGAAGCATGAAAATCACTTTAAACATGCTAATTTTAGCTCTAAAACTGATGATCTACCTACAAATGTGAACTGACGTTCAAAAATAAAACATTTGAAACTGACCATTTTTCACCTTTCTGAAGCATGACGTTATGGGGGGGGTGTTATCTCTTTTGTCAAAAATCACCTGTTTTTGCTTGAACATTAAATGCCTCCAAATGGTATTTAATTCACTTCCTGAGCGCCTGGAAGCATGAAAATCACTTTAAACATGCTAATTTTAGCTCTAAAACTGATGATCTACCTACAAATGTGAACTGACGTTCAAAAATAAAACATTTGAAAACGGACCATTTTTCACCTTTCTAAAGCATGACGTAATGGGGGGGTGTTATCTCTTTTGTCAAAAATCATCTGTTTTTGCTTGAACATTAAATGCCTCCAAATGGTATTTAATTCACTTCCCGGGCCCCTGGAAGCATGAAAATCACTTTAAACATGCTAATTTTAGCTCTTAAACTGATAATCTACCTACAAATGTGAACTGACGTTCAAAAATAAAACATTTGAAAACGGACCATTTTTCACCTTTCTGAAGCATGACTTAATGGGGGGGTGTTATCTCTTTTGTCAAAAATCACCTGTTTTTGCTTGAACATTAAATGTCTCCAAATGTTATTTAATTCACTTCCCGGACCACTGGAAGCATGAAAATCACTTTAAACATGCTAATTTTAGCTCTAAAACTGATGATCTACCTACAAATGTAAACTGACGTTCAAAAATAAAACATTTGAAACGGACCATTTTTCACCTTTATGAAGCATGACGTAATGGGGGGGGTGTTATCTCTTTTGTCAAAAATCACCTGTTTTTGCTTGAACATTAAATGCCTCCAAATGGTATTTAATTTACTTCCCGGGCCCCTGGAAGCATGAAAATCACTTTAAACATGCTAATTTTAGCTCTTAAACTGATGATCTACCTACAAATGTGAATTGACGTTCAAAAATAAAACATTTGAAACCGACCATTTTTCACCTTTCTGAAGCATGACGTAATGGGGGGGTGTTATCTCTTTTGTCAAAAATCACCTGTTTTTGCTTGAACATTAAATGCCTCCAAATGGTATTTAATTCACTACCCGGGCCCCTGGAAGCATGAAAATCACTTTAAACATGCTAATTTTAGCTCTAAAACTGATGATCTACCTACAAATGTGAACTGACGTTCAAAAATAAAACATTTGAAAACGGACCATTTTTCACCTTTCTGAAGCATGACGTAATGGGGGGGTGTTATCTCTTTTGTCAAAAATCATCTGTTTTTGCTTGAACATTAAATGCCTCCAAATGGTAGTTAATTCACTTCCCGGGCCCCTGGAAGCATGAAAATCACTTTAAACATGCTCATTTAGCTCTTAAACTGATGATCTACATACAAATGTGAACTGACGTTCAAAAATAAAACATTTGAAAACGGACCATTTTTCACCTTTCTGAAGCATGACGTAATGGGGGGGTGTTATCTCTTTGGTCAAAAATCACCTGTTTTTGCTTGAACATTAAATGCCTCCAAATGGTATTTAATTCACTTCCCGGGCCCCTGGAAGCATGAAAATCACTTTAAACATGCTAATTTTAGCTCTTAAACTGATGATCTACCTACAAATGTGAACTGACGTTCAAAAATAAAACATTTGAAAACGGACCATTTTTCACCTTTCTGAAGCATGACGTAATGGGGGGGGGTGTTATCTCTTTTGTCAAAAATCACCTGTTTTTGCTTGAACATTAAATGCCTCCGAATGGTATTTAATTCACTTCCCAGACCGCTGGAAGCATGAAAATCACTTTAAACATGCTAATTTTAGCTCTAAAACTGATGATCTACCTACAAATGTGAACTGACGTTCAAAAATAAAACATTTGAAACTGACCATTTTTCACCTTTCTGAAGCATGACGTAATGGGGGGGGTGTTATCTCTTTTGTCAAAAATCACCTGTTTTTGCTTGAACATTAAATGCCTCCAAATGGTATTTAATTCACTTCCTGAGCGCCTGGAAGCATGAAAATCACTTTAAACATGCTAATTTTAGCTCTAAAACTGATGATCTACCTACAAATGTGAACTGACGTTCAAAAATAAAACATTTGAAAACGGACCATTTTTCACCTTTCTAAAGCACGACGTAATGGGGGGGTGTTATCTCTTTTGTCAAAAATCATCTGTTTTTGCTTGAACATTAAATGCCTCCAAATGGTATTTAATTCACTTCCCGGGCCCCTGGAAGCATGAAAATCACTTTAAACATGCTAATTTTAGCTCTTAAACTGATAATCTACCTACAAATGTGAACTGACGTTCAAAAATAAAACATTTGAAAACGGACCATTTTTCACCTTTCTGAAGCATGACTTAATGGGGGGGTGTTATCTCTTTTGTCAAAAATCACCTGTTTTTGCTTGAACATTAAATGTCTCCAAATGGTATTTAATTCACTTCCCGGACCACTGGAAGCATGAAAATCACTTTAAACATGCTAATTTTAGCTCTAAAACTGATGATCTACCTACAAATGTAAACTGACGTTCAAAAATAAAACATTTGAAACGGACCATTTTTCACCTTTATGAAGCATGACGTAATGGGGGGGGTGTTATCTCTTTTGTCAAAAATCACCTGTTTTTGCTTGAACATTAAATGCCTCCAAATGGTATTTAATTTACTTCCCGGGCCCCTGGAAGCATGAAAATCACTTTAAACATGCTAATTTTAGCTCTTAAACTGATGATCTACCTACAAATGTGAATTGACGTTCAAAAATAAAACATTTGAAACCGACCATTTTTCACCTTTCTGAAGCATGACGTAATGGGGGGGTGTTATCTCTTTTGTCAAAAATCATCTGTTTTTGCTTGAACATTAAATGCCTCCAAATGGTAGTTAATTCACTTCCCGGGCCCCTGGAAGCATGAAAATCACTTTAAACATGCTCATTTAGCTCTTAAACTGATGATCTACATACAAATGTGAACTGACGTTCAAAAATAAAACATTTGAAAACGGACCATTTTTCACCTTTCTGAAGCATGACGTAATGGGGGGGTGTTATCTCTTTGGTCAAAAATCACCTGTTTTTGCTTGAACATTAAATGCCTCCAAATGGTATTTAATTCACTTCCCGGGCCCCTGGAAGCATGAAAATCACTTTAAACATGCTAATTTTAGCTCTTAAACTGATGATCTACCTACAAATGTGAACTGACGTTCAAAAATAAAACATTTGAAAACGGACCATTTTTCACCTTTCTGAAGCATGACGTAATGGGGGGGGTGTTATCTCTTTTGTCAAAAATCACCTGTTTTTGCTTGAACATTAAATGCCTCCAAATGGTATTTAAATCACTTTCCGGACCCCTAGAAGCATGAAAATCTCCTTAAACATGCTAATTTTAGCTCTAAAACTGATGATCTACCTACAAATGTGAACTGACGTTCAAAAATAAAACATTTGAAACGGACCATTTTTCACCTTTATGAAGCATGACGTAATGGGGGGGTGTTATCTCTTTTGTCAAAAATTACCTGTTTTTGCTTGAACATTAAATGCCTCCAAATGGTATTTAATACACTTCCCGGGCCCATGGAAGCATGAAAATCACTTTAAACATGCTAATTTTAGCTCTTAAACTGATGATCTACCTACAAATGTGAACTGACGTTCAAAAATAAAACATTTGAAAACGGACCATTTTTCACCTTTCTGAAGCATGACGTAATGGGGGGGTGTTATCTCTTTTGTCAAAAATCGCCTGTTTCTTCTTGAACATTAAATGCCTCCAAATGGTATTTAATTCACTTCCTGGGCCCCTGGAAGCATGAAAATCACTTTAAACATGCTAATTTTAGCTCTTAAACTGATGATCTACCTACAAATGTGAACTGACGTTCAAAAATAAAACATTTGAAACGGACCATTTTTCACCTTTCTGAAGCATGACGTAATGGGGGGGTGTTATCTCTTTTGTCAAAAATCACCTGTTTTTGCTTGAACATTAAATGCCTCCGAATGGTATTTAATTCACTTCCCAGACCGCTGGAAGCATGAAAATCACTTTAAACATGCTAATTTTAGCTCTAAAACTGATGATCTACCTACAAATGTGAACTGACGTTCAAAAATAAAACATTTGAAACTGACCATTTTTCACCTTTCTGAAGCATGACGTTATGGGGGGGGTGTTATCTCTTTTGTCAAAAATCACCTGTTTTTGCTTGAACATTAAATGCCTCCAAATGGTATTTAATTCACTTCCTGAGCGCCTGGAAGCATGAAAATCACTTTAAACATGCTAATTTTAGCTCTAAAACTGATGATCTACCTACAAATGTGAACTGACGTTCAAAAATAAAACATTTGAAAACGGACCATTTTTCACCTTTCTAAAGCATGACGTAATGGGGGGGTGTTATCTCTTTTGTCAAAAATCATCTGTTTTTGCTTGAACATTAAATGCCTCCAAATGGTATTTAATTCACTTCCCGGGCCCCTGGAAGCATGAAAATCACTTTAAACATGCTAATTTTAGCTCTTAAACTGATAATCTACCTACAAATGTGAACTGACGTTCAAAAATAAAACATTTGAAAACGGACCATTTTTCACCTTTCTGAAGCATGACTTAATGGGGGGGTGTTATCTCTTTTGTCAAAAATCACCTGTTTTTGCTTGAACATTAAATGTCTCCAAATGGTATTTAATTCACTTCCCGGACCACTGGAAGCATGAAAATCACTTTAAACATGCTAATTTTAGCTCTAAAACTGATGATCTACCTACAAATGTAAACTGACGTTCAAAAATAAAACATTTGAAACGGACCATTTTTCACCTTTATGAAGCATGACGTAATGGGGGGGGTGTTATCTCTTTTGTCAAAAATCACCTGTTTTTGCTTGAACATTAAATGCCTCCAAATGGTATTTAATTTACTTCCCGGGCCCCTGGAAGCATGAAAATCACTTTAAACATGCTAATTTTAGCTCTTAAACTGATGATCTACCTACAAATGTGAATTGACGTTCAAAAATAAAACATTTGAAACCGACCATTTTTCACCTTTCTGAAGCATGACGTAATGGGGGGGTGTTATCTCTTTTGTCAAAAATCACCTGTTTTTGCTTGAACATTAAATGCCTCCAAATGGTATTTAATTCACTACCCGGGCCCCTGGAAGCATGAAAATCACTTTAAACATGCTAATTTTAGCTCTAAAACTGATGATCTACCTACAAATGTGAACTGACGTTCAAAAATAAAACATTTGAAAACGGACCATTTTTCACCTTTCTGAAGCATGACGTAATGGGGGGGTGTTATCTCTTTTGTCAAAAATCATCTGTTTTTGCTTGAACATTAAATGCCTCCAAATGGTAGTTAATTCACTTCCCGGGCCCCTGGAAGCATGAAAATCACTTTAAACATGCTCATTTAGCTCTTAAACTGATGATCTACATACAAATGTGAACTGACGTTCAAAAATAAAACATTTGAAAACGGACCATTTTTCACCTTTCTGAAGCATGACGTAATGGGGGGGTGTTATCTCTTTGGTCAAAAATCACCTGTTTTTGCTTGAACATTAAATGCCTCCAAATGGTATTTAATTCACTTCCCGGGCCCCTGGAAGCATGAAAATCACTTTAAACATGCTAATTTTAGCTCTTAAACTGATGATCTACCTACAAATGTGAACTGACGTTCAAAAATAAAACATTTGAAAACGGACCATTTTTCACTTTTCTGAAGCATGACGTAATGGGGGGGGGGTGTTATCTCTTTTGTCAAAAATCACCTGTTTTTGCTTGAACATTAAATGCCTCCGAATGGTATTTAATTCACTTCCCAGACCGCTGGAAGCATGAAAATCACTTTAAACATGCTAATTTTAGCTCTAAAACTGATGATCTACCTACAAATGTGAACTGACGTTCAAAAATAAAACATTTGAAACTGACCATTTTTCACCTTTCTGAAGCATGACGTAATGGGGGGGGTGTTATCTCTTTTGTCAAAAATCACCTGTTTTTGCTTGAACATTAAATGCCTCCAAATGGTATTTAATTCACTTCCTGAGCGCCTGGAAGCATGAAAATCACTTTAAACATGCTAATTTTAGCTCTAAAACTGATGATCTACCTACAAATGTGAACTGACGTTCAAAAATAAAACATTTGAAAACGGACCATTTTTCACCTTTCTAAAGCATGACGTAATGGGGGGGTGTTATCTCTTTTGTCAAAAATCATCTGTTTTTGCTTGAACATTAAATGCCTCCAAATGGTATTTAATTCACTTCCCGGGCCCCTGGAAGCATGAAAATCACTTTAAACATGCTAATTTTAGCTCTTAAACTGATAATCTACCTACAAATGTGAACTGACGTTCAAAAATAAAACATTTGAAAACGGACCATTTTTCACCTTTCTGAAGCATGACTTAATGGGGGGGTGTTATCTCTTTTGTCAAAAATCACCTGTTTTTGCTTGAACATTAAATGTCTCCAAATGGTATTTAATTCACTTCCCGGACCACTGGAAGCATGAAAATCACTTTAAACATGCTAATTTTAGCTCTAAAACTGATGATCTACCTACAAATGTAAACTGACGTTCAAAAATAAAACATTTGAAACGGACCATTTTTCACCTTTATGAAGCATGACGTAATGGGGGGGGTGTTATCTCTTTTGTCAAAAATCACCTGTTTTTGCTTGAACATTAAATGCCTCCAAATGGTATTTAATTTACTTCCCGGGCCCCTGGAAGCATGAAAATCACTTTAAACATGCTAATTTTAGCTCTTAAACTGATGATCTACCTACAAATGTGAATTGACGTTCAAAAATAAAACATTTGAAACCGACCATTTTTCACCTTTCTGAAGCATGACGTAATGGGGGGGTGTTATCTCTTTTGTCAAAAATCACCTGTTTTTGCTTGAACATTAAATGCCTCCAAATGGTATTTAATTCACTACCCGGGCCCCTGGAAGCATGAAAATCACTTTAAACATGCTAATTTTAGCTCTAAAACTGATGATCTACCTACAAATGTGAACTGACGTTCAAAAATAAAACATTTGAAAACAGACCATTTTTCACCTTTCTGAAGCATGACGTAATGGGGGGGTGTTATCTCTTTTGTCAAAAATCATCTGTTTTTGCTTGAACATTAAATGCCTCCAAATGGTAGTTAATTCACTTCCCGGGCCCCTGGAAGCATGAAAATCACTTTAAACATGCTCATTTAGCTCTTAAACTGATGATCTACATACAAATGTGAACTGACGTTCAAAAATAAAACATTTGAAAACGGACCATTTTTCACCTTTCTGAAGCATGACGTAATGGGGGGGTGTTATCTCTTTGGTCAAAAATCACCTGTTTTTGCTTGAACATTAAATGCCTCCAAATGGTATTTAATTCACTTCCCGGGCCCCTGGAAGCATGAAAATCACTTTAAACATGCTAATTTTAGCTCTTAAACTGATGATCTACCTACAAATGTGAACTGACGTTCAAAAATAAAACATTTGAAAACGGACCATTTTTCACCTTTCTGAAGCATGACGTAATGGGGGGGTGTTATCTCTTTTGTCAAAAATCACCTGTTTTTGCTTGAACATTAAATGCCTCCAAATGGTATTTAATTCACTTCCCGGACCCCTAGAAGCATGAAAATCTCCTTAAACATGCTAATTTTAGCTCTAAAACTGATGATCTACCTACAAATGTGAACTGACGTTCAAAAATAAAACATTTGAAACGGACCATTTTTCACCTTTATGAAGCATGACGTAATGGGGGGGTGTTATCTCTTTTGTCAAAAATCACCTGTTTTTGCTTGAACATTAAATGCCTCCAAATGGTATTTAATACACTTCCCGGGCCCATGGAAGCATGAAAATCACTTTAAACATGCTAATTTTAGCTCTTAAACTGATGATCTACCTACAAATGTGAACTGACGTTCAAAAATAAAACATTTGAAAACGGACCATTTTTCACCTTTCTGAAGCATGACATAATGGGGGGGTGTTATCTCTTTTGTCAAAAATCGCCTGTTTCTTCTTGAACATTAAATGCCTCCAAATGGTATTTAATTCACTTCCTGGGCCCCTGGAAGCATGAAAATCACTTTAAACATGCTAATTTTAGCTCTTAAACTGATGATCTACCTACAAATGTGAACTGACGTTCAAAAATAAAACATTTGAAACGGACCATTTTTCACCTTTCTGAAGCATGACGTAATGGGGGGGTGTTATCTCTTTTGTCAAAAATCACCTGTTTTTGCTTGAACATTAAATGCCTCCAAATGGTATTTAATTCACTTCCCGGGCCCCTGGAAGCATGAAAATCACTTTAAACATGCTAATTTTAGCTCTAAAACTGATGATCTACCTACAAATGTGAACTGACGTTCAAAAATAAAACATTTGAAACGGACCATTTTTCACCTTTATGAAGCATGACGTAATGGGGGGGGTGTTATCTCTTTTGTCAAAAATCACCTGTTTTTGCTTGAACATTAAAGGCCTCCAAATGGTATTTAATTCACTTCCCGGGCCCCTGGAAGCATGAAAATCACTTTAAACATGCTAATTGTAGCTCTTAAACTGATGATCTACCTACAAATGTGAACTGACGTTCAAAAATAAAACATTTGAAACAGACCATTTTTCACCTTTCTGAAGCATGACGTAATGGGGGGGTGTTATCTCTTTTGTCAAAAATCACCTGTTTTTGCTTGAACAATAAATACCTCCAAATGGTATTTAATTCACTTCCCGGGCCCCTGGAAGCATGAAAATCACTTTAAACATGCTAATTTTAGCTCTAAAACTGATGATCTACCTACAAATGTGAACTGACGTTCAAAAATAAAACATTTGAAAACGGACCATTTTTCACCTTTCTGAAGCATGACGTAATGGGGGGGTGTTATCTCTTTTGTCAAAAATAATCTGTTTTTGCTTGAACATTAAATGCCTCCAAATGGTATTTAATTCAATTCCCGGGCCCCTGGAAGCATGAAAATCACTTTACACATGCTAATTTTAGCTCTAAAACTGATGATCTACATACAAATGTGAACTGACGTTCAAAAATAAAACATTTGAAAACAGACCATTTTTCACCTTTCTGAAGCATGACGTAATGGGGGGGGGTGTTATCTCTTTTGTCAACAATCACCTGTTTTTGCTTGAACATTAAATGCCTCCAAATGGTATTTAATTCACTTCCCGGGCCCCTGGAAGCATGAAAATCACTTTAAACATGCTAATTTTAGCTCTTAAACTGATGATCTACCTACAAATGTGAACTGACGTTCAAAAATAAAACATTTGAAACGGACCATTTTTCACCTTTCTGAAGCATGACGTAATGGGGGGGGGTGTTATCTCTTTTGTCAAAAATTACCTGTTTTTGCTTGAACATTAAATGCCTCCAAATGGTATTTAATTCACTTCCCGGGCCTCTGGAAGCATGAAAATCACTTTAAACATGCTAATTTTAGCTCTTAAATTGATGATCTACCTACAAATGTGAACTGACGTTCAAAAATAAAACATTTGAAAACGGACCATTTTTCACCTTTCTGAAGCATGACGTAATGGGGGGGTGTTAGCTCTTTTGTCAAAAATCACCTGTTTTTGCTTGAACATTACATGCCTCCAAATGGTATTTAATTCACTTCCCAGACCACTGGAAGCATGAAAATCACTTTAAACATGCTAATTTTAGCTCTAAAACTGATGATCTACCTACAAATGTGAACTGACGTTCAAAAACTAAAACATTTGAAACGGACCATTTTTCACCTTTCTGAAGCATGACGTAATGGGGGGGTGTTATCTCTTTTGTCAAAAATCACCTGTTTTTGCTTAAACATTAAATGCCTCCAAATGGTATTTAATTCACTTCCCGGGCCCCTGGAAGCATGAAAATCACTTTACACATGCTCATTTTAGCTCTTAAACTGATGATCTACATACAAATGTGAACTGACGTTCAAAAATAAAACATTTGAAAACGGACCATTTTTCACCTTTCTGAAGCATGACGTAATGGGGGGGTGTTATCTCTTTTGTCAAAAATCACCTGTTTTTGCTTGGACATTAAATGCCTCCAAATGGTATTTAATTCACTTCCCGGGCCCCTGGAAGCATGAAAATCACTTTCAACATGCTAATTTTAGCTCTTAAACTGATGATCTAACTACAAATGTGAACTGACGTTCAAAAATAAAACATTTGAAAACGGACCATTTTTCACCTTTCTGAAGCATGACGTAATGGGGGGGTGTTATCTCTTTTGTCAAAAATCACCTGTTTTTGCTTGAACATTAAATGCCTCCAAATGGTATTTAATTCACTTCCCGGACCCCTAGAAGCATGAAAATCACTTTAAACGTGCTAATTTTAGCTCTAAAACTGATGATCTACCTACAAATGTGAACTGACGTTCAAAAATAAAACATTTGAAAACGGACCATTTTTCACCTTTCTGAAGCATGACGTAATGGGGGGGTGTTATCTCTTTTGTCAAAAATCACCTGTTTTTGCTTGAACATTAAATGCCTCCAAATGGTATTTAATTTACTTCCCGGGCCCCTGGAAGCATGAAAATCAATTTAAACATGCTAATTTTAGCTCTTAAATTGATGATCTACCTACAAATGTGAACTGGCGTTCAAAAATAAAACATTTGAAACGGATCATTTTTCACCTTTCTGAAGCATGACGTAATGGGGGGGTGTTATCTCTTTTGTCAAAAATCACCTGTTTTTGCTTGAACATTAAATGCCTCCAAATGGTATTTAATTCACTTCCCGGGCCCCTGGAAGCATGAAAATCACTTTCAACATGCTAATTTTAGCTCTTAAACGGATGATCTACCTACAAATGTGAACTGACGTTCAAAAATAAAACATTTGAAATGGACCATTTTTCACCTTTATGAAGCATGACGTAATGGGGGGGTGTTATCTCTTTTGTCAAAAATCACCTGTTTTTGCTTGAACATTAAATGCCTCCAAATGGTATTTAATTCACTTCCCGGGCCCCTGGAAGCATGAAAATCACTTTAAACATGCTAATTTTAGCTCTTAAACTGATGATCTACCTACAAATGTGAATTGACGTTCAAAAATAAAACATTTGAAACGGACCATTTTTCACCTTTATGAAGCATGACGTAATGGAGTGGTGTTATCTCTTTTGTCAAAAATCACCTGTTTTTGCTTGAACATTAAATGCCTCCAAATGGTATTTTATTTACTTCCCGGGCCCCTGGAAGCATGAAAATCACTTTAAACATGCTAATTTTAGCTCTTAAACTGATGATCTACCTACAAATGTGAACTGACGTTCAAAAATAAAACATTTGAAACGGACCATTTTTCACCTTTCTGAAGCATGACGTAATGGGGGGGTGTTATCTCTTTTGTCAAAAATCACCTGTTTTTGCTTCAACATTAAATGCCTCCAAATGGTATTTAATTCACTTCCCGGGCCCCTGGAAGCATGAAAATCACTTTAAACATGCTAATTTTAGCTCTTAAACTGATGATCTACCTACAAATGTGAATTGACGTTCAAAAATAAAACATTTGAAATGGACCATTTTTCACCTTTCTGAAGCATGACGTAATGGGGGGTGTTATCTCTTTTGTCAAAAATCATCTGTTTTTGCTTGAACATTAAATGCCTCCAAATGGTATTTAATTCACTTCCCGGGCCCCTGGAAGCATGAAAATCACTTTACACATGCTCATTTTAGCTCTTAAACTGATGATCTACATACAAATGTGAACTGACGTTCAAAAATAAAACATTTGAAAACGGACCATTTTTCACCTTTCTGAAGCATGACGTAATGGGGGGGTGTTATCTCTTTTGTCAAAAATCACCTGTTTTTGCTTGGACATTAAATGCCTCCAAATGGTATTTAATTCACTTCCCGGGCCCCTGGAAACATGAAAATCACTTTCAACATGCTAATTTTAGCTCTTAAACGGATGATCTACCTACAAATGTGAACTGACGTTCAAAAATAAAACATTTGAAACAGACCATTTTTCACCTTTATGAAGCATGACGTAATGGGGGGGTGTTATCTCTTTTGTCAAAAATCACCTGTTTTTGCTTGAACATTAAATGCCTCCAAATGGTATTTAATTCACTTCCCGGGCCCCTGGAAGCATGAAAATCACTTTAAACATGCTAATTTTAGCTCTTAAACTGATGATCTACCTACAAATGTGAATTGACGTTCAAAAATAAAACATTTGAAACGGACCATTTTCACCTTTATGAAGCATGACGTAATGGGGGGTGTTATCTCTTTTGTCAAAAATCACCTGTTTTTGCTTGGACATTAAATGCCTCCAAATGGTATTTAATTCACTTCCCGGGCCCCTGGAAGCATGAAAATCACTTTCAACATGCTAATTTTAGCTCTTAAACGGATGATCTACCTACAAATGTGAACTGACGTTCAAAAATAAAACATTTGAAACGGACCATTTTTCACCTTTATGAAGCATGACGTAATGGGGGGGTGTTATCTCTTTTGTCAAAAATCACCTGTTTTTGCTTGAACATTAAATGCCTCCAAATGGTATTTAATTCACTTCCCGGGCCCCTGGAAGCATGAAAATCACTTTAAACATGCTAATTTTAGCTCTTAAACTGATGATCTACCTACAAATGTGAATTGACGTTCAAAAATAAAACATTTGAAACGGACCATTTTTCACCTTTATGAAGCATGACGTAATGGGGTGGTGTTATCTCTTTTGTCAAAAATCACCTGTTTTTGCTTGAACATTAAATGCCTCCAAATGGTATTTAATTTACTTCCCGGGCCCCTGGAAGCATGAAAATCACTTTAAACATGCTAATTTTAGCTCTTAAACTGATGATCTACCTACAAATGTGAACTGACGTTCAAAAATAAAACATTTGAAATGGACCATTTTTCACCTTTCTGAAGCATGACGTAATGGGGGGGTGTTATCTCTTTTGTCAAAAATCACCTGTTTTTGCTTGAACATTAAATGCCTCCAAATGGTATTTAATTCACTTCCCGGGCCCCTGGAACCATGAAAATCACTTTACACATGCTAATTTTAGCTCTAAAACTGATGATCTACATACAAATGTGAACTGACGTTCAAAAATAAAACATTTTAAAACAGACCATTTTTCACCTTTCTGAAGCATGACGTAATGGGGGGTGTTATCTCTTTTGTCAACAATCACCTGTTTTTGCTTGAACATTAAATGCCTCCAAATGGTATTTAATTCACTTCCCGGGCACCTGGAAGCATGAAAATCACTTTAAACATGCTAATTTTAGCTCTTAAACTGATGATCTACCTACAAATGTGAACTGACGTTCAAAAATAAAACATTTGAAACTTACCATTTTTCACCTTTATGAAGCATGACGTAATGGGGGGGTGTTATCTCTTTTGTCAAAAATCACCTGTTTTTGCTTGAACATTAAAGGCCTCCAAATGGTATTTAATTCACTTCCCGGGCCCCTGGAAGCATGAAAATCACTTTAAACATGCTAATTTTAGCTCTAAAACTGATGATCTACCTACAAATGTGAACTGACGTTCAAAAATAAAACATTTGAAACGGACCATTTTTCACCTTTATGAAGCATGACGTAATGGGGGGGGTGTTATCTCTTTTGTCAAAAATCACCTGTTTTTGCTTGAACATTAAATGCCTCCAAATGGTATTTAATTTACTTCCCGGGCCCCTGGAAGCATGAAAATCACTTTAAACATGCTAATTTTAGCTCTTAAACTGATGATCTACCTACAAATGTGAACTGACGTTCAAAAATAAAACATTTGAAACGGACCATTTTTCACCTTTCTGAAGCATGACGTAATGGGGGGGTGTTATCTCTTTTGTCAAAAATCACCTGTTTTTGCTTGAACATTAAATGCCTCCAAATGGTATTTAATTCACTTCCCAGGCCCCTGGAAGCATGAAAATCACTTTAAACATGCTAATTTTAGCTCTAAAACTGATGATCTACCTACAAATGTGAACTGACGTTCAAAAATAAAACATTTGAAAACGGACCCTTTTTCACCTTTCTGAAGCATGACATAATGGGGGGTGTTATCTCTTTTGTCAAAAATCATCTGTTTTTGCTTGAACATTAAATGCCTCCAAATGGTATTTAATTCACTTCCCGGGCCCCTGGAAGCATGAAAATCACTTTAAACATGCTAATTTTAGCTCTTAAACTGATGATCTACCTACAAATGTGAACTGACGTTCAAAAATAAAACATTTGAAAACGGACAATTTTTCACCTTTCTGAAGCATGACGTAATGGGGGGTGTTATCTCTTTTGTCAAAAATCACCTGTTTTTGCTTGAACATTAAATGCCTCCAAATGGTATTTAATTCACTTCCCGGACCCCTAGAAGCATGAAAATCTCCTTAAACATGCTAATTTTAGCTCTAAAACTGATGATCTACCTACAAATGTGAACTGAAGTTCAAAAATAAAACATTTTAAACGGACCATTTTTCACCTTTATGAAGCATGACGTAATGGGGGGGTGTTATCTCTTTTGTCAAAAATCACCTGTTTTTGCTTGAACATTAAATGCCTCCAAATGGTATTTAATTCACTTCCCAGGCCCCTGGAAGCACGAAAATCACTTTAAACATGCTAATTTTAGCTCTAAAACTGATGATCTACCTACAAATGTGAACTGACGTTCAAAAATAAAACATTTGAAACGGACCATTTTTCACCTTTCTGATGCATGACGTAATGGGGGGGGGTGTTATCTCTTTTGTCAAAAATCACCTGTTTTTGCTTGAACATTAAATGCCTCCAAATGGTATTTAATTCACTTCCCCGGCCCCTGGAAGCATGAAAATCACTTTAAACATGCTAATTTTAGCTCTAAAACTGATGATCTACCTAAAAATGTGAACTGACGTTCAAAAATAAAACATTTGAAAACGGACCATTTTTCACCTTTCTGAAGCATGACGTAATGGGGGGTGTTATCTCTTTTGTCAAAAATCATCTGTTTTTGCTTGAACATTAAATGCCTCCAAATGGTATTTAATTCACTTCCCGGGCCCCTGGAAGCATGAAAATCACTTTACACATGCTAATTTTAGCTCTAAAACTGATGATCTACCTACAAATGTGAACTGACGTTCAAAAATAAAACATTTGAAAATGGACCATTTTTCACCTTTATGAAGCATGACGTATTGGGGGGGTGTTATCTCTTTTGTCAAAAATCACCTGTTTTTGCTTGAACATTAAATGCCTCCAAATGGTATTTAATTCACTTCCCGGGCCCCTGGAAGCATGAAAATCACTTTAAACATGCTAATTTTAGCTCTTAAACTGATGATCTACCTACAAATATGAACTGACGATCTAAAAAAAAACATTTGAAACGGACCATTTTTCACCTTTCTGAAGCATGACGTAATGGGGGGTGTTATCTCTTTTGTCAAAAATCACCTGTTTTTGCTTGAACATTAAATGCCTCCAAATGGTATTTAATTCACTTCCCGGGCCCCTGGAAGCATGAAAATCACTTTAAACATGCTAATTTTAGCTCTAAAACTGATGATCTACCAAAAAATGTGAACTGACGTTCAAAAATAAAACATTTGAAAACGGACCATTTTTCACCTTTCTGAAGCATGACGTAATGAGGGGGTGTTATCTCTTTTGTCAAAAATCACCTGTTTTTGCTTGAACATTAAATGCCTCCGAATGGTATTTAATTCACTTCCCAGACCACTGGAAGCATGAAAATCACTTTAAACATGCTAATTTTAGCTCTAAACCTGATGATCTACCTACAAATATGAACTGACGTTCAAAAATAAAACATTTGAAACGGACCATTTTTCACCTTTCTGAAGCATGACGTAATGGGGGGGTGTTATCTCTTTTGTCAAAAATCACCTGTTTTTGCTTGAACATTAAATGCCTCCAAATGGTATTTAATTCACTTCCTGAGCGCCTGGAAGCATGAAAATCACTTTAAACCTGCTAATTTTAGCTCTAAAACTGATGATCTACCTACAAATGTGAACTGACGTTCAAAAATAAAACATTTGAAAACGGACCATTTTTCACCTTTCTAAAGCATGACGGGGGGTGTTATCTCTTTTGTCAAAAATCATCTGTTTTTGCTTGAACATTAAATGCCTCCAAATGGTATTTAATTCACTTCCCGGGCCCCTGGAAGCATGAAAATCACTTTAAACATGCTAATTTTAGCTCTTAAACTGATAATCTACCTACAAATGTGAACTGACGTTCAAAAATAAAACATTTGAAAACGGACCATTTTTCACCTTTCTGAAGCATGACGTAATGGGGGGGTGTTATCTCTTTTGTCAAAAATCATCTGTTTTTGCTTGAACATTAAATGCCTCCAAATGGTATTTAATTCACTTCCCGGGCCCCTGGAAGCATGAAAATCCCTTTAAACATGCTCATTTTAGCTCTTAAACTGATGATCTACATACAAATGTGAACTGGCGTTCAAAAATAAAACATTTGAAAACGGACCATTTTTCACCTTTCTGAAGCATGACGTAATGGGGGGGTGTTATCTCTTTTGTCAAAAATCACCTGTTTTTGCTTGAACATTAAATGCCTCCAAATGGTATTTAATTCACTTCCCGGGCCCCTGGAAGCATGAAAATCACTTTAAACATGCTAATTTTAGCTCTAAAACTGATGATCTACCTACAAATGTGAACTGACGTTCAAAAATAAAACATTTGAAAACGGACCATTTTTCACCTTTCTAAAGCATGACGTGATGGAAGGGGTGTTATCTCTTTTGTCAAAAATCATCTGTTTTTGCTTAAACATTAAATGCCTCCAAATGGTATTTAATTCACTTCCCGGGCCCCTGGAAGCATGAAAATCACTTTACACATGCTCATTTTAGCTCTTAAACTGATGATCTACATACAAATGTGAACTGACGTTCAAAAATAAAACATTTGAAAACGGACCATTTTTCACCTTTCTGAAGCATGACGTAATGGGGGGGTGTTATCTCTTTTGTCAAAAATCACCTGTTTTTGCTTGAACATTAAATGCCTCCAAATGGTATTTAATTCACTTCCCGGGCCCCTGGAAGCATGAAAATCACTTTAAACATGCTAATTTTAGCTCTAAAACTGATGATCTACCAAAAAATGTGAACTGACGTTCAAAAATAAAACATTTGAAAACGGACCATTTTTCACCTTTCTGAAGCATGACGTAATGAGGGGGTGTTATCTCTTTTGTCAAAAATCACCTGTTTTTGCTTGAACATTAAATGCCTCCGAATGGTATTTAATTCACTTCCCAGACCACTGGAAGCATGAAAATCACTTTAAACATGCTAATTTTAGCTCTAAAACTGATGATCTACCTACAAATATGAACTGACGTTCAAAAATAAAACATTTGAAACGGACCATTTTTCACCTTTCTGAAGCATGACGTAATGGGGGGGTGTTATCTCTTTTGTCAAAAATCACCTGTTTTTGCTTGAACATTAAATGCCTCCAAATGGTATTTAATTCACTTCCTGAGCGCCTGGAAGCATGAAAATCACTTTAAACCTGCTAATTTTAGCTCTAAAACTGATGATCTACCTACAAATGTGAACTGACGTTCAAAAATAAAACATTTGAAAACGGACCATTTTTCACCTTTCTAAAGCATGACGTAATGGGGGGGTGTTATCTCTTTTGTCAAAAATCATCTGTTTTTGCTTGAACATTAAATGCCTCCAAATGGTATTTAATTCACTTCCCGGGCCCCTGGAAGCATGAAAATCACTTTAAACATGCTAATTTTAGCTCTTAAACTGATAATCTACCTACAAATGTGAACTGACGTTCAAAAATAAAACATTTGAAAACGGACCATTTTTCACCTTTCTGAAGCATGACGTAATGGGGGGGTGTTATCTCTTTTGTCAAAAATCATCTGTTTTTGCTTGAACATTAAATGCCTCCAAATGGTATTTAATTCACTTCCCGGGCCCCTGGAAGCATGAAAATCCCTTTAAACATGCTCATTTTAGCTCTTAAACTGATGATCTACATACAAATGTGAACTGGCGTTCAAAAATAAAACATTTGAAAACGGACCATTTTTCACCTTTCTGAAGCATGACGTAATGGGGGGGTGTTATCTCTTTTGTCAAAAATCACCTGTTTTTGCTTGAACATTAAATGCCTCCAAATGGTATTTAATTCACTTCCCGGGCCCCTGGAAGCATGAAAATCACTTTAAACATGCTAATTTTAGCTCTAAAACTGATGATCTACCTACAAATGTGAACTGACGTTCAAAAATAAAACATTTGAAAACGGACCATTTTTCACCTTTCTAAAGCATGACGTGATGGAAGGGGTGTTATCTCTTTTGTCAAAAATCATCTGTTTTTGCTTAAACATTAAATGCCTCCAAATGGTATTTAATTCACTTCCCGGGCCCCTGGAAGCATGAAAATCACTTTACACATGCTCATTTTAGCTCTTAAACTGATGATCTACATACAAATGTGAACTGACGTTCAAAAATAAAACATTTGAAAACGGACCATTTTTCACCTTTCTGAAGCATGACGTAATGGGGGGGTGTTATCTCTTTTGTCAAAAATCACCTGTTTTTGCTTGAACATTAAATGCCTCCAAATGGTATTTAATTCACTTCCCGGGCCCCTGGAAGCATGAAAATCACTTTAAACATGCTAATTTTAGCTCTAAAACTGATGATCTACCTAAAAATGTGAACTGACGTTCAAAAATAAAACATTTGAAAACGGACCATTTTTCACCTTTCTGAAGCATGACGTAATGAGGGGGTGTTATCTCTTTTGTCAAAAATTACCTGTTTTTGCTTGAACATTAAATGCCTCCGAATGGTATTTAATTCACTTCCCAGACCACTGGAAGCATGAAAATCACTTTAAACATGCTAATTTTAGCTCTAAAACTGATGATCTACCTACAAATGTGAACTGACGTTCAAAAATAAAACATTTGAAACGGACCATTTTTCACCTTTCTGAAGCATGACGTAATGGGGGGGTGTTATCTCTTTTGTCAAAAATCACCTGTTTTTGCTTGAACATTAAATGCCTCCAAATGGTATTTAATTCACTTCCTGAGCGCCTGGAAGCATGAAAATCACTTTAAACATGCTAATTTTAGCTCTAAAACTGATGATCTACCTACAAATGTGAACTGACGTTCAAAAATAAAACATTTGAAAACGGACCATTTTTCACCTTTCTAAAGCATGACGTAATGGGGGGGTGTTATCTCTTTTGTCAAAAATCATCTGTTTTTGCTTGAACATTAAATGCCTCCAAATGGTATTTAATTCACTTCCCGGGCCCCTGGAAGCATGAAAATCACTTTAAACATGCTAATTTTAGCTCTTAAACTGATAATCTACCTACAAATGTGAACTGACGTTCAAAAATAAAACATTTGAAAACGGACCATTTTTCACCTTTCTGAAGCATGACGTAATGGGGGGGTGTTATCTCTTTTGTCAAAAATCACCTGTTTTTGCTTGAAAATTAAATGCCTCCAAATGGTATTTAATTCCGCTGCCGGGCCCCTGGAAGCATGAAAATCACTTTAAACATGCTAATTTTAGCTCTTAAACTGATGATCTACCTACAAATGTGAACTGACGTTCAAAAATAAAACATTTGAAAACGGACCATTTTTCACCTTTCTGAAGCATGACGTAATGGGGGGGGTGTTATCTCTTTTGTCAAAAATCACCTGTTTTTGCTTGAACATTAAATGCCTCCAAATGGTATTTAATTCACTTCCCGGACCCCTAGAAGCATGAAAATCTCCTTAAACATGCTAATTTTAGCTCTAAAACTGATGATCTACCTACAAATGTGAACTGACGTTCAAAAATAAAACATTTGAAACGGACCATTTTTCACCTTTCTGAAGCATGACGTAATGGGGGGGTGTTATCTCTTTTGTCAAAAATCACCTGTTTTTGCTTGAACATTAAATGCCTCCAAATGGTATTTAATTTACTTCCCGGGCCCCTGGAAGCATGAAAATCACTTTAAACATGCTCATTTTAGCTCTTAAATTGATGATCTACCTACAAATGTGAACTGGCGTTCAAAAATAAAACATTTGAAACGGACCATTTTTCACCTTTCTGAAGCATGACGTAATGGGGGGTGTTATCTCTTTTGTCAAAAATCACCTGTTTTTGCTTAAACATTAAATGCCTCCAAATGGTATTTAATTCACTTCCCGGGCCCCTGGAAGCATGAAAATCACTTTACACATGCTCATTTTAGCTCTTAAACTGATGATCTACATACAAATGTGAACTGACGTTCAAAAATAAAACATTTGAAAACGGACCATTTTTCACCTTTCTGAAGCATGACGTAATGGGGGGGTGTTATCTCTTTTGTCAAAAATCACCTGTTTTTGCTTGGACATTAAATGCCTCCAAATGGTATTTAATTCACTTCCCGGGCCCCTCGAAGCATGAAAATCACTTTAAACATGCTAATTTTAGCTCTTAAACTGATGATCTGCCTACAAATGTGAATTGACGTTCAAAAATAAAACATTTGAAACAGACCATTTTTCACCTTTATGAAGCATGACGTAATGGGGGGGTGTTATCTCTTTTGTCAAAAATCACCTGTTTTTGCTTGAACATTAAATGCCTCCAAATGGTATTTAATTCACTTCCCGGGCCCCTGGAAGCATGAAAATCACTTTAAACATGCTAATTTTAGCTCTTAAACTGATGATCTACCTACAAATGTGAATTGACGTTCAAAAATAAAACATTTGAAACAGACCATTTTTCACCTTTATGAAGCATGACGTAATGGGGGGGTGTTATCTCTTTTGTCAAAAATCATCTGTTTTTGCTTGAACATTAAATGCCTCCAAATGGTATTTAATTCACTTCCCGGGCCCCTGGAAGCATGAAAATCACTTTAAACATGCTAATTTTAGCTCTTAAACTGATGATCTACATACAAATGTGAACTGACGTTCAAAAATAAAACATTTGAAAACGGACCATTTTTCACCTTTCTGAAGCATGACGTAATGGGGGGGTGTCATCTCTTTGGTCAAAAATCACCTGTTTTTGCTTGAAAATTAAATGCCTCCAAATGGTATTTAATTCCCCTGCCGGGCCCCTGGAAGCATGAAAATCACTTTAAACATGCTAATTTTAGCTCTTAAACTGATGATCTACCTACAAATGTGAACTGACGGTCAAAAATAAAACATTTGAAAACGGACCATTTTTCACCTTTCTGAAGCATGACGTAATGGGGGGGGGGTGTTATCTCTTTTGTCAAAAATCACCTGTTTTTGCTTGAACATTAAATGCCTCCAAATGGTATTTAATTCACTTCCCGGACCCCTAGAAGCATGAAAATCTCCTTAAACATGCTAATTTTAGCTCTAAAACTGATGATCTACCTACAAATGTGAACTGACGTTCAAAAATAAAACATTTGAAACGGACCATTTTTCACCTTTCTGAAGCATGACGTAATGGGGGGGTGTTATCTCTTTTGTCAAAAATCACCTGTTTTTGCTTGAACATTAAATGCCTCCAAATGGTATTTAATTTACTTCCCGGGCCCCTGGAAGCATGAAAATCACTTTAAACATGCTCATTTTAGCTCTTAAATTGATGATCTACCTACAAATGTGAACTGGCGTTCAAAAATAAAACATTTGAAACGGACCATTTTTCACCTTTCTGAAGCATGACGTAATGGGGGGGTGTTATCTCTTTTGTCAAAAATCACCTGTTTTTGCTTAAACATTAAATGCCTCCAAATGGTATTTAATTCACTTCCCGGGCCCCTGGAAGCATGAAAATCACTTTACACATGCTCATTTTAGCTCTTAAACTGATGATCTACATACAAATGTGAACTGACGTTCAAAAATAAAACATTTGAAAACGGACCATTTTTCACCTTTCTGAAGCATGACGTAATGGGGGGGTGTTATCTCTTTTGTCAAAAATCACCTGTTTTTGCTTGGACATTAAATGCCTCCAAATGGTATTTAATTCACTTCCCGGGCCCCTCGAAGCATGAAAATCACTTTCAACATGCTAATTTTAGCTCTTAAACGGATGATCTACCTACAAATGTGAACTGACGTTCAAAAATAAAACATTTGAAACGGACCATTTTTCACCTTTATGAAGCATGACGTAATGGGGGGGTGTTATCTCTTTTGTCAAAAATCACCTGTTTTTGCTTGAACATTAAATGCCTCCAAATGGTATTTAATTCACTTCCCGGGCCCCTGGAAGCATGAAAATCACTTTAAACATGCTAATTTTAGCTCTTAAACTGATGATCTACCTACAAATGTGAATTGACGTTCAAAAATAAAACATTTGAAACAGACCATTTTTCACCTTTATGAAGCATGACGTAATGGGGTGGTGTTATCTCTTTTGTCAAAAATCACCTGTTTTTGCTTGAACAATAAATGCCTCCAAATGGTATTTAATTTACTTCCCGGGCCCCTGGAAGCATGAAAATCACTTTAAACATGCTAATTTTAGCTCTTAAACTGATGATCTACCTACAAATGTGAACTGACGTTCAAAAATAAAACATTTGAAACGGACCATTTTTCACCTTTCTGAAGCATGACGTAATGGGGGGGTGTTATCTCTTTTGTCAAAAATCACCTGTTTTTGCTTGAACATTAAATGCCTCCAAATGGTATTTAATTCACTTTCCGGGCCCCTGGAAGCATGAAAATCACTTTAAACATGCTAATTTTAGCTCTTAAACTGATGATCTACCTACAAATGTGAATTGACGTTCAAAAATAAAACATTTGAAACGGACCATTTTTCACCTTTCTGAAGCATGACGTAATGGGGGGTGTTATCTCTTTTGTCAAAAATCACCTGTTTTTGCTTGAACAATAAATGCCTCCAAATGGTATTTAATTCACTTCCCGGGCCCCTGGAAGCATGAAAATCACTTTAAACATGCTAATTTTAGCTCTAAAACTGATGATCTACCTACAAATGTGAACTGACGTTCAAAAATAAAACATTTGAAAACGGACCATTTTTCACCTTTCTGAAGCATGACGTAATGGGGGGGTGTTATCTCTTTTGTCAAAAATCATCTGTTTTTGCTTGAACATTAAATGCCTCCAAATGGTATTTAATTCACTTCCCGGGCCCCTGGAAGCATGAAAATCACTTTACACATGCTAATTTTAGCTCTAAAACTGATGATCTACATACAAATGTGAACTAACGTTCAAAAATAAAACATTTGAAAACAGACAATTCTTCACCTTTCTGAAGCATGACGTAATGGGGGGGGGGTGTTATCTCTTTTGTCAACAATCACCTGTTTTTGCTTGAACATTAAATGCCTCCAAATAATATTTAATTCACTTCCCGGGCCCCTGGAAGCATGAAAATCACTTTAAACATGCTAATTTTAGCTCTTAAACTGATGATCTACCTACAAATGTGAACTGACGTTCAAAAATAAAACATTTGAAACGGACCATTTTTCACCTTTCTGAAGCATGACGTAATGGGGGGTGTTATCTCTTTTGTCAAAAATCACCTGTTTTTGCTTGAACATTAAATGCCTCCAAATGGTATTTAATGCACTTCCCGGGCCCCTGGAAGCATGAAAATCACTTTAAACATGCTAATTTTAGCTCTTAAACTGATGATCTACCTACAAATGTGAACTGACGTTCAAAAATAAAACATTTGAAAACGGACCATTTTTCACCTTTCTAAAGCATGACGTAATGGGGGGGTGTTATCTCTTTTGTCAAAAATCATCTGTTTTTGCTTAAACATTAAATGCCTCCAAATGGTATTTAATTCACTTCCCGGGCCCCTGGAAGCATGAAAATCACTTTACACATGCTCATTTTAGCTCTTAAACTGATGATCTACATACAAATGTGAACTGACGTTCAAAAATAAAACATTTGAAAACGGACCATTTTTCACCTTTCTGAAGCATGACGTAATGGGGGGGTGTTATCTCTTTTGTCAAAAATCACCTGTTTTTGCTTGAACATTAAATGCCTCCAAATGGTATTTAATTCACTTTCCGGGCCCCTGGAAGCATGAAAATCACTTTAAACATGCTAATTTTAGCTCTTAAACTGATGATCTACCTACAAATGTGAATTGACGTTCAAAAATAAAACATTTGAAACGGACCATTTTTCACCTTTCTGAAGCATGACGTAATGGGGGGTGTTATCTCTTTTGTCAAAAATCACCTGTTTTTGCTTGAACAATAAATGCCTCCAAATGGTATTTAATTCACTTCCCGGGCCCCTGGAAGCATGAAAATCACTTTAAACATGCTAATTTTAGCTCTAAAACTGATGATCTACCTACAAATGTGAACTGACGTTCAAAAATAAAACATTTGAAAACGGACCATTTTTCACCTTTCTGAAGCATGACGTAATGGGGGGGTGTTATCTCTTTTGTCAAAAATCATCTGTTTTTGCTTGAACATTAAATGCCTCCAAATGGTATTTAATTCACTTCCCGGGCCCCTGGAAGCATGAAAATCACTTTACACATGCTAATTTTAGCTCTAAAACTGATGATCTACATACAAATGTGAACTAACGTTCAAAAATAAAACATTTGAAAACAGACAATTCTTCACCTTTCTGAAGCATGACGTAATGGGGGGGGGTGTTATCTCTTTTGTCAACAATCACCTGTTTTTGCTTGAACATTAAATGCCTCCAAATAATATTTAATTCACTTCCCGGGCCCCTGGAAGCATGAAAATCACTTTAAACATGCTAATTTTAGCTCTTAAACTGATGATCTACCTACAAATGTGAACTGACGTTCAAAAATAAAACATTTGAAACGGACCATTTTTCACCTTTCTGAAGCATGACGTAATGGGGGGTGTTATCTCTTTTGTCAAAAATCACCTGTTTTTGCTTGAACATTAAATGCCTCCAAATGGTATTTAATGCACTTCCCGGGCCCCTGGAAGCATGAAAATCACTTTAAACATGCTAATTTTAGCTCTTAAACTGATGATCTACCTACAAATGTGAACTGACGTTCAAAAATAAAACATTTGAAAACGGACCATTTTTCACCTTTCTAAAGCATGACGTAATGGGGGGGTGTTATCTCTTTTGTCAAAAATCATCTGTTTTTGCTTAAACATTAAATGCCTCCAAATGGTATTTAATTCACTTCCCGGGCCCCTGGAAGCATGAAAATCACTTTACACATGCTCATTTTAGCTCTTAAACTGATGATCTACATACAAATGTGAACTGACGTTCAAAAATAAAACATTTGAAAACGGACCATTTTTCACCTTTCTGAAGCATGACGTAATGGGGTGGTGTTATCTCTTTTGTCAAAAATCACCTGTTTTTGCTTGAACATTAAATGCCTCCAAATGGTATTTAATTCACTTTCCGGGCCCCTGGAAGCATGAAAATCACTTTAAACATGCTAATTTTAGCTCTTAAACTGATGATCTACCTACAAATGTGAATTGACGTTCAAAAATAAAACATTTGAAACGGACCATTTTTCACCTTTCTGAAGCATGACGTAATGGGGGGTGTTATCTCTTTTGTCAAAAATCACCTGTTTTTGCTTGAACAA
The DNA here is from genome assembly GCF_964261635.1 of Lissotriton helveticus. Classification (NCBI taxonomy): domain Eukaryota; kingdom Metazoa; phylum Chordata; class Amphibia; order Caudata; family Salamandridae; genus Lissotriton; species Lissotriton helveticus. Next base: position 715,718,354 of record NC_136073.1, read on the forward strand.
TAAATGCCTCCAAATGGTATTTAATTCACTTCCCGGGCCCCTGGAAGCATGAAAATCACTTTAAACATGCTAATTTTAGCTCTAAAACTGATGATCTACCTACAAATGTGAACTGACGTTCAAAAATAAAACATTTGAAAACGGACCATTTTTCACCTTTCTGAAGCATGACGTAATGGGGGGGTGTTATCTCTTTTGTCAAAAATCATCTGTTTTTGCTTGAACATTAAATGCCTCCAAATGGTATTTAATTCACTTCCCGGGCCCCTGGAAGCATGAAAATCACTTTACACATGCTAATTTTAGCTCTAAAACTGATGATCTACATACAAATGTGAACTAACGTTCAAAAATAAAACATTTGAAAACAGACAATTCTTCACCTTTCTGAAGCATGACGTAATGGGGGGGGGGTGTTATCTCTTTTGTCAACAATCACCTGTTTTTGCTTGAACATTAAATGCCTCCAAATAATATTTAATTCACTTCCCGGGCCCCTGGAAGCATGAAAATCACTTTAAACATGCTAATTTTAGCTCTTAAACTGATGATCTACCTACAAATGTGAACTGACGTTCAAAAATAAAACATTTGAAACGGACCATTTTTCACCTTTCTGAAGCATGACGTAATGGGGGGTGTTATCTCTTTTGTCAAAAATCACCTGTTTTTGCTTGAACATTAAATGCCTCCAAATGGTATTTAATGCACTTCCCGGGCCCCTGGAAGCATGAAAATCACTTTAAACATGCTAATTTTAGCTCTTAAACTGATGATCTACCTACAAATGTGAACTGACGTTCAAAAATAAAACATTTGAAAACGGACCATTTTTCACCTTTCTAAAGCATGACGTAATGGGGGGGTGTTATCTCTTTTGTCAAAAATCATCTGTTTTTGCTTAAACATTAAATGCCTCCAAATGGTATTTAATTCACTTCCCGGGCCCCTGGAAGCATGAAAATCACTTTACACATGCTCATTTTAGCTCTTAAACTGATGATCTACATACAAATGTGAACTGACGTTCAAAAATAAAACATTTGAAAACGGACCATTTTTCACCTTTCTGAAGCATGACGTAATGGGGTGGTGTTATCTCTTTAGTCAAAAATCACCTGTTTTTGCTTGGACATTAAATGCCTCCAAATGGTATTTAATTCACTTCCCGGGCCCCTGGAAGCATGAAAATCACTTTCAACATGCTAATTTTAGCTCTTAAACGGATGATCTACCTACAAATGTGAACTGACGTTCAAAAATAAAACATTTGAAAACGGACCATTTTTCACCTTTCTGAAGCATGACGTAATGGAGGGGTGTCATCTCTTTGGTCAAAAATCACCTGTTTTTGCTTGAACATTAAATGCCTCCAAATGGTATTTAATTCCCCTGCCGGGCCCCTGGAAGCATGAAAATCACTTTAAACATGCTAATTTTAGCTCTTAAACTGATGATCTACCTACAAATGTGAACTGACGTTCAAAAATAAAACATTTGAAAACGGACCATTTTTCACCTTTCTGAAGCATGACTTAATGGGGGGGGTGTTATCTCTTTTGTCAAAAATCACCTGTTTTTGCTTGAACATTAAATGCCTCCAAATGGTATTTAATTCACTTCCCGGACCCCTAGAAGCATGAAAATCTCCTTAAACATGCTAATTTTAGCTCTAAAACTGATGATCTACCTACAAATGTGAACTGACGTTCAAAAATAAAACATTTGAAACGGACCATTTTTCACCTTTCTGAAGCATGACGTAATGGGGGGGTGTTATCTCTTTTGTCAAAAATCACCTGTTTTTGCTTGAACATTAAATGCCTCCAAATGGTATTTAATTTACTTCCCGGGCCCCTGGAAGCATGAAAATCACTTTAAACATGCTCATTTTAGCTCTTAAATTGATGATCTACCTACAAATGTGAACTGGCGTTCAAAAATAAAACATTTGAAACGGACCATTTTTCACCTTTCTGAAGCATGACGTAATGGGGGGGTGTTATCTCTTTTGTCAAAAATCACCTGTTTTTGCTTGAACATTAAATGCCTCCAAATGGTATTTAATTCACTTCCCGGGCCCCTGGAAGCATGAAAATCACTTTAAACATGCTAATTTTAGCTCTAAAACTGATGATCTACCTAAAAATGTGAACTGACGTTCAAAAATAAAACATTTGAAAACGGACCATTTTTCACCTTTCTGAAGCATGACGTAATGAGGGGGTGTTATCTCTTTTGTCAAAAATCACCTGTTTTTGCTTGAACATTAAATGCCTCCGAATGGTATTTAATTCACTTCCCAGACCACTGGAAGCATAAAAATCACTTTAAACATGCTAATTTTAGCTCTAAAACTGATGATCTACCTACAAATGTGAACTGACGTTCAAAAATAAAACATTTGAAACGGACCATTTTTCACCTTTCTGAAGCATGACGTAATGGGGGGGTGTTATCTCTTTTGTCAAAAATCACCTGTTTTTGCTTGAACATTAAATGCCTCCAAATGGTATTTAATTCACTTCCTGAGCGCCTGGAAGCATGAAGATCACTTTAAACCTGCTAATTTTAGCTCTAAAACTGATGATCTACCTACAAATGTGAACTGACGTTCAAAAATAAAACATTTGAAAACGGACCATTTTTCACCTTTCTAAAGCATGACGTAATGGGGGGTGTTATCTCTTTTGTCAAAAATCATCTGTTTTTGCTTGAACATTAAATGCCTCCAAATGGTATTTAATTCCCCTGCCGGGCCCCTGGAAGCATGAAAATCACTTTAAACATGCTAATTTTAGCTCTTAAACTGATGATCTACCTACAAATGTGAACTGAAGTTCAAAAATAAAACATTTGAAAACGGACCATTTTTCACCTTTCTGAAGCATGACGTAATGGGGGGGGTGTTATCTCTTTTGTCAAAAATCACCTGTTTTTGCTTGAACATTAAATGCCTCCAAATGGTATTTCATTCACTTCCCGGACCCCTAGAAGCATGAAAATCTCCTTAAACATGCTAATTTTAGCTCTAAAACTGATGATCTACCTACAAATGTGAACTGACGTTCAAAAATAAAACATTTGAAACGGACCATTTTTCACCTTTCTGAAGCATGACGTAATGGGGGGGTGTTATCTCTTTTGTCAAAAATCACCTGTTTTTGCTTGAACATTAAATGCCTCCAAATGGTATTTAATTCACTTCCCGGGTCCCTGGAAGCATGAAAATCACTTTAAACATGCTCATTTTAGCTCTTAAATTGATGATCTACCTACAAATGTGAACTGGCGTTCAAAAATAAAACATTTGAAACGGACCATTTTTCACCTTTCTGAAGCATGACGTAATGGGGGGGTGTTATCTCTTTTGTCAAAAATCACCTGTTTTTGCTTAAACATTAAATGCCTCCAAATGGTATTTAATTCACTTCCCGGGCCCCTGGAAGCATGAAAATCACTTTACACATGCTCATTTTAGCTCTTAAACTGATGATCTACATACAAATGTGAACTGACGTTCAAAAATAAAACATTTGAAAACGGACCATTTTTCACCTTTCTGAAGCATGACGTAATGGGGGGTGTTATCTCTTTTGTCAAAAATCACCTGTTATTGCTTGGACATTAAATGCCTCCAAATGGTATTTAATTCACTTCCCGGGCCCCTGGAAGCATGAAAATCACTTTCAACATGCTAATTTTAGCTCTTAAACGGATGATCTACCTACAAATGTGAACTGACGTTCAAAAATAAAACATTTGAAACGGACCATTTTTCACCTTTATGAAGCATGACGTAATGGGGGGGTGTTATCTCTTTTGTCAAAAATCACCTGTTTTTGCTTGAACATTAAATGCCTCCAAATGGTATTTAATTCACTTCCCGGGCCCCTGGAAGCATGAAAATCACTTTAAACATGCTAATTTTAGCTCTTAAACTGATGATCTACCTACAAATGTGAATTGACGTTCAAAAATAAAACATTTGAAACGGACCATTTTTCACCTTTATGAAGCATGACGTAATGGGGTGGTGTTATCTCTTTTGTCAAAAATCACCTGTTTTTGCTTGAACATTAAATGCCTCCAAATGGTATTTAATTTACTTCCCGGGCCCCTGGAAGCATGAAAGTCACTTTAAACATGCTAATTTTAGCTCTTAAACTGATGATCTACCTACAAATGTGAACTGACGTTCAAAAATAAAACATTTGAAACGGACCATTTTTCACCTTTCTGAAGCATGACGTAATGGGGGGGTGTTATCTCTTTTGTCAAAAATCACCTGTTTTTGCTTGAACATTAAATGCCTCCAAATGGTATTTAATTCACTTTCCGGGCCCCTGGAAGCATGAAAATCACTTTAAACATGCTAATTTTAGCTCTTAAACTGATGATCTACCTACAAATGTGAATTGACGTTCAAAAATAAAACATTTGAAACGGACCATTTTTCACCTTTCTGAAGCATGACGTAATGGGGGGTGTTATCTCTTTTGTCAAAAATCACCTGTTTTTGCTTGAACAATAAATGCCTCCAAATGGTATTTAATTCACTTCCCGGGCCCCTGGAAGCATGAAAATCACTTTAAACATGCTAATTTTAGCTCTAAAACTGATGATCTACCTACAAATGTGAACTGACGTTCAAAAATAAAACATTTGAAAACGGACCATTTTTCACCTTTCTGAAGCATGACGTAATGGGGGGGTGTTATCTCTTTTGTCAAAAATCATCTGTTTTTGCTTGAACATTAAATGCCTCCAAATGGTATTTAATTCACTTCCCGGGCCCCTGGAAGCATGAAAATCACTTTACACATGCTAATTTTAGCTCTAAAACTGATGATCTACATACAAATGTGAACTAACGTTCAAAAATAAAACATTTGAAAACAGACAATTCTTCACCTTTCTGAAGCATGACGTAATGGTGGGGGGTGTTATCTCTTTTGTCAACAATCACCTGTTTTTGCTTGAACATTAAATGCCTCCAAATAATATTTAATTCACTTCCCGGGCCCCTGGAAGCATGAAAATCACTTTAAACATGCTAATTTTAGCTCTTAAACTGATGATCTACCTACAAATGTGAACTGACGTTCAAAAATAAAACATTTGAAACGGACCATTTTTCACCTTTCTGAAGCATGACGTAATGGGGGGTGTTATCTCTTTTGTCAAAAATCACCTGTTTTTGCTTGAACATTAAATGCCTCCAAATGGTATTTAATTCACTTCCCGGGCCCCTGGAAGCATGAAAATCACTTTAAACATGCTAATTTTAGCTCTTAAACTGATGATCTACCTACAAATGTGAACTGACGTTCAAAAATAAAACATTTGAAAACGGACCATTTTTCACCTTTCTAAAGCATGACGTAATGGGGGGGTGTTATCTCTTTTGTCAAAAATCATCTGTTTTTGCTTAAACATTAAATGCCTCCAAATGGTATTTAATTCACGTCCCGGGCCCCTGGAAGCATGAAAATCACTTTACACATGCTCATTTTAGCTCTTAAACTGATGATCTACATACAAATGTGAACTGACGTTCAAAAATAAAACATTTGAAAACGGACCATTTTTCACCTTTCTGAAGCATGACGTAATGGGGTGGTGTTATCTCTTTTGTCAAAAATCACCTGTTTTTGCTTGGACATTAAATGCCTCCAAATGGTATTTAATTCACTTCCCGGGCCCCTGGAAGCATGAAAATCACTTTCAACATGCTAATTTTAGCTCTTAAATGGATGATCTACCTACAAATGTGAACTGACGTTCAAAAATAAAACATTTGAAAACGGACCATTTTTCACCTTTCTGAAGCATGACGTAATGGGGGGGTGTCATCTCTTTGGTCAAAAATCACCTGTTTTTGCTTGAACATTAAATGCCTCCAAATGGTATTTAATTCCCCTGCCGGGCCCCTGGAAGCATGAAAATCACTTTAAACATGCTAATTTTAGCTCTTAAACTGATGATCTACCTACAAATGTGAACTGACGTTCAAAAATAAAACATTTGAAAACGGACCATTTTTCACCTTTCTGAAGCATGACGTAATGGGGGGGGTGTTATCTCTTTTGTCAAAAATCACCTGTTTTTGCTTGAACATTAAATGCCTCCAAATGGTATTTAATTCACTTCCCGGACCCCTAGAAGCATGAAAATCTCCTTAAACATGCTAATTTTAGCTCTAAAACTGATGCTCTACCTACAAATGTGAACTGACGTTCAAAAATAAAACATTTGAAACGGACCATTTTTCACCTTTCTGAAGCATGACGTAATGGGGGGGTGTTATCTCTTTTGTCAAAAATCATCTGTTTTTGCTTAAACATTAAATGCCTCCAAATGGTATTTAATTCACTTCCCGGGCCCCTGGAAGCATGAAAATCACTTTACACATGCTCATTTTAGCTCTTAAACTGATGATCTACATACAAATGTGAACTGACGTTCAAAAATAAAACATTTGAAACGGACCAGTTTTCACCTTTATGAAGCATGACGTAATGGGGGGTGTTATCTCTTTTGTCAAAAATCACCTGTTTTTGCTTGAACATTAAATGCCTCCAAATGGTATTTAATTCACTTCCCGGGCCCCTGGAAGCATGAAAATCACTTTAAACATGCTAATTTTAGCTCTTAAACTGATGATCTACCTACAAATATGAACTGACGTTCAAAAATAAAACATTTGAAACTGACCATTTTTCACCTTTCTGAAGCATGACGTAATGGGGGGGTGTTATCTCTTTTGTCAAAAATCACCTGTTTTTTCTTGAACATTAAATGCCTCCAAATGGTATTTGATTCACTTCCCGGGCCCCTGGAAGCATGAAAATCACTTTAAACATGCTAATTTTAGCTCTAAAACTGATGATCTACCTACAAATGTGAACTGACGTTCAAAAATAAAACATTTGAAAACGGACCATTTTTCACCTTTCTGAAGCATGACGTAATGGGGGGGTGTTATCTCTTTTGTCAAAAATCACCTGTTTTTGCTTGAACATTAAATGCCTCCGAATGGTATTTAATTCACTTCCCAGACCGCTGGAAGCATCAAAATCACTTTAAACATGCTAATTTTAGCTCTAAAACTGATGATCTACCTACAAATGTGAACTGACGTTCAAAAATAAAACATTTGAAACGGACCATTTTTCACCTTTCTGAAGCATGACGTAATGGGGGGGGTGTTATCTCTTTTGTCAAAAATCACCTGTTTTTGCTTGAACATTAAATGCCTCCAAATGGTATTTAATTCACTTCCTGAGCGCCTGGAAGCATGAAAATCACTTTAAACATGCTAATTTTAGCTCTAAAACTGATGATCTACCTACAAATGTGAACTGACGTTCAAAAATAAAACATTTGAAAACGGACCATTTTTCACCTTTCTAAAGCATGACGTAATGGGGGGGTGTTATCTCTTTTGTCAAAAATCATCTGTTTTTGCTTGAACATTAAATGCCTCCAAATGGTATTTAATTCACTTCCCGGACCACTGGAAGCATGAAAATCACTTTAAACATGCTAATTTTAGCTCTAAAACTGATGATCTACCTACAAATGTGAACTGATGTTCAAAAATAAAACATTTGAAACGGACCATTTTTCACCTTTATGAAGCATGACGTAATGGGGGGGTGTTATCTCTTTTGTCAAAAATCACCTGTTTTTGCTTGAACATTAAATGCCTCCAAATGGTATTTAATTTACTTCCCGGGCCCCTGGAAGCATGAAAATCACTTTAAACATGCTAATTTTAGCTCTTAAACTGATGATCTACCTACAAATGTGAATTGACGTTCAAAAATAAAACATTTGAAACGGACCATTTTTCACCTTTCTGAAGCATGACGTAATGGGGGTGTTATCTCTTTTGTCAAAAATCACCTGTTTTTGCTTGAACATTAAATGCCTCCAAATGGTATTTAATTCACTTCCCGGGCCCCTGGAAGCATGAAAATCACTTTAAACATGCTAATTTTAGCTCTAAAACTGATGATCTACCTACAAATGTGAACTGACGTTCAAAAATAAAACATTTGAAAACGGACCATTTTTCACCTTTCTGAAGCATGACGTAATGGGGGGGTGTTATCTCTTTTGTCAAAAATCATCTGTTTTTGCTTGAACATTAAATGCCTCCAAATGGTAGTTAATTCACTTCCCGGGCCCCTGGAAGCATGAAAATCACTTTAAACATGCTCATTTAGCTCTTAAACTGATGATCTACATACAAATGTGAACTGACGTTCAAAAATAAAACATTTGAAAACGGACCATTTTTCACCTTTCTGAAGCATGACGTAATGGGGGGGTGTTATCTCTTTGGTCAAAAATCTCCTGTTTTTGCTTGAACATTAAATGCCTCCAAATGGTATTTAATTCACTTCCCGGGCCCCTGGAAGCATGAAAATCACTTTAAACATGCTAATTTTAGCTCTTAAACTGATGATCTACCTACAAATGTGAACTGACGTTCAAAAATAAAACATTTGAAAACGGACCATTTTTCACCTTTCTGAAGCATGACGTAATGGGGGGGTGTTATCTCTTTTGTCAAAAATCACCTGTTTTTGCTTGAACATTAAATGCCTCCAAATGGTATTTAATTCACTTCCCCGGCCCCTGGAAGCATGAAAATCACTTTAAACATGCTAATTTTAGCTCTAAAACTGATGATCTACCTAAAAATGTGAACTGACGTTCAAAAATAAAACATTTGAAAACGGACCATTTTTCACCTTTCTGAAGCATGACGTAATGGGGGGTGTTATCTCTTTTGTCAAAAATCATCTGTTTTTGCTTGAACATTAAATACCTCCAAATGGTATTTAATTCACTTCCCGGGCCCCTGGAAGCATGAAAATCACTTTACACATGCTAATTTTAGCTCTAAAACTGATGATCTACCTACAAATGTGAACTGACGTTCAAAAATAAAACATTTGAAACGGACCATTTTTCACCTTTATGAAGCATGACGTAATGGGGGGTGTTATCTCTTTTGTCAAAAATCACCTGTTTTTGCTTGAACATTAAATGCCTCCAAATGGTATTTAATTCACTTCCCGGGCCCCTGGAAGCATGAAAATCACTTTAAACATGCTAATTTTAGCTCTTAAACTGATGATCTACCTACAAATATGAACTGACGTTTAAAAATAAAACATTTGAAACGGACCATTTTTCACCTTTCTGAAGCATGACGTAATGGGGGGGTGTTATCTCTTTTGTCAAAAATCACCTGTTTTTGCTTGAACATTAAATGCCTCCAAATGGTATTTAATTCACTTCCCAGGCCCCTGGAAGCATGAAAATCACTTTAAACATGCTAATTTTAGCTCTAAAACTGATGATCTACCTACAAATGTGAACTGACGTTCAAAAATAAAACATTTGAAAACGGACCATTTTTCACCTTTCTGAAGCATGACGTAATGGGGGGGTGTTATCTCTTTTGTCAAAAATCACCTGTTTTTGCTTGAACATTAAATGCCTCCGAATGGTATTTAATTCACTTCCCAGACCGCTGGAAGCATGAAAATCACTTTAAACATGCTAATTTTAGCTCTAAAACTGATGATCTACCTACAAATGTGAACTGACGTTCAAAAATAAAACATTTGAAACTGACCATTTTTCACCTTTCTGAAGCATGACGTAATGGGGGGGTGTTATCTCTTTTGTCAAAAATCACCTGTTTTTGCTTGAACATTAAATGCCTCCAAATGGTATTTAATTCACTTCCTGAGTGCCTGGAAGCATGAAAATCACTTTAAACATGCTAATTTTAGCTCTAAAACTGATGATCTACCTACAAATGTGAACTGACGTTCAAAAATAAAACATTTGAAAACGGACCATTTTTCACCTTTCTAAAGCATGACGTAATGGGGGGGTGTTATCTCTTTTGTCAAAAATCATCTGTTTTTGCTTGAACATTAAATGCCTCCAAATGGTATTTAATTCACTTCCCGGGCCCCTGGAAGCATGAAAATCACTTTAAACATGCTAATTTTAGCTCTTAAACTGATAATCTACCTACAAATGTGAACTGACGTTCAAAAATAAAACATTTGAAAACGGACCATTTTTCACCTTTCTGAAGCATGACTTAATGGGGGGGTGTTATCTCTTTTGTCAAAAATCACCTGTTTTTGCTTGAACATTAAATGTCTCCAAATGGTATTTAATTCACTTCCCGGACCACTGGAAGCATGAAAATCACTTTAAACATGCAAATTTTAGCTCTAAAACTGATGATCTACCTACAAATGTAAACTGACGTTCAAAAATAAAACATTTGAAACGGACCATTTTTCACCTTTATGAAGCATGACGTAATGGGGGGGTGTTATCTCTTTTGTCAAAAATCACCTGTTTTTGCTTGAACATTAAATGCCTCCAAATGGTATTTAATTTACTTCCCGGGCCCCTGGAAGCATGAAAATCACTTTAAACATGCTAATTTTAGCTCTTAAACTGATGATCTACCTACAAATGTGAATTGACGTTCAAAAATAAAACATTTGAAACGGACCATTTTTCACCTTTCTGAAGCATGACGTAATGGGGGGGTGTTATCTCTTTTGTCAAAAATCACCTGTTTTTGCTTGAACATTAAATGCCTCCAAATGGTATTTAATTCACTACCCGGGCCCCTGGAAGCATGAAAATCACTTTAAACATGCTAATTTTAGCTCTAAAACTGATGATCTACCTACAAATGTGAACTGACGTTCAAAAATAAAACATTTGAAAACGGACCATTTTTCACCTTTCTGAAGCATGACGTAATGGGGGGGTGTTATCTCTTTTGTCAAAAATCATCTGTTTTTGCTTGAACATTAAATGCCTCCAAATGGTAGTTAATTCACTTCCCGGGCCCCTGGAAGCATGAAAATCACTTTAAACATGCTCATTTAGCTCTTAAACTGATGATCTACATACAAATGTGAACTGACGTTCAAAAATAAAACATTTCAAAACGGACCATTTTTCACCTTTCTGAAGCATGACGTAATGGGGGGGTGTTATCTCTTTGGTCAAAAATCACCTGTTTTTGCTTGAACATTAAATGCCTCCAAATGGTATTTAATTCACTTCCCGGGCCCCTGGAAGCATGAAAATCACTTTAAACATGCTAATTTTAGCTCTTAAACTGATGATCTACCTACAAATGTGAACTGACGTTCAAAAATAAAACATTTGAAAACGGACCATTTTTCACCTTTCTGAAGCATGACGTAATGGGGGGGGGTGTTATCTCTTTTGTCAAAAATCACCTGTTTTTGCTTGAACATTAAATGCCTCCAAATGGTATTTAATTCACTTCCCGGACCCCTAGAAGCATGAAAATCTCCTTAAACATGCTAATTTTAGCTCTAAAACTGATGATCTACCTACAAATGTGAACTGACGTTCAAAAATAAAACATTTAAAACGGACCATTTTTCACCTTTATGAAGCATGACGTAATGGGGGGGTGTTATCTCTTTTGTCAAAAATCACCTGTTTTTGCTTGAACATTAAATGCCTCCAAATGGTATTTAATACACTTCCCGGGCCCATGGAAGCATGAAAATCACTTTAAACATGCTAATTTTAGCTCTTAAACTGATGATCTACCTACAAATGTGAACTGACGTTCAAAAATAAAACATTTGAAAACGGACCATTTTTCACCTTTCTGAAGCATGACGTAATGGGGGGGTGTTATCTCTTTTGTCAAAAATCGCCTGTTTCTTCTTGAACATTAAATGCCTCCAAATGGTATTTAATTCACTTCCCGGGCCCCTGGAAGCATGAAAATCACTTTAAACATGCTAATTTTAGCTCTTAAACTGATGATCTACCTACAAATGTGAACTGACGTTCAAAAATAAAACATTTGAAAACGGACCATTTTTCACCTTTCTGAAGCATGACGTAATGGGGGGGGTGTTATCTCTTTTGTCAAAAATCACCTGTTTTTGCTTGGACATTAAATGCCTCCAAATGGTATTTAATTCACTTCCCGGGCCCCTGGAAGCATGAAAATCACTTTCAACATGCTAATTTTAGCTCTTAAACGGATGATCTACCTACAAATGTGAACTGACGTTCAAAAATAAAACATTTGAAACGGACCATTTTTCACCTTTATGAAGCATGACGTAATGGGGGGGTGTTATCTCTTTTGTCAAAAATCACCTGTTTTTGCTTGAACATTAAATGCCTCCAAATGGTATTTAATTCACTTCCCGGGCCCCTGGAAGCATGAAAATCACTTTAAACATGCTAATTTTAGCTCTTAAACTGATGATCTACCTACAAATGTGAATTGACGTTCAAAAATAAAACATTTGAAACGGACCATTTTTCACCTTTATGAAGCATGACGTAATGGGGTGGTGTTATCTCTTTTGTCAAAAATCACCTGTTTTTGCTTGAACATTAAATGCCTCCAAATGGTATTTAATTTACTTCCCGGGCCCCTGGAAGCATGAAAATCACTTTAAACATGCTAATTTTAGCTCTTAAACTGATGATCTACCTACAAATGTGAACTGACGTTCAAAAATAAAACATTTGAAACGGACCATTTTTCACCTTTCTGAAGCATGACGTAATGGGGGGGTGTTATCTCTTTTGTCAAAAATCACCTGTTTTTGCTTGAACATTAAATGCCTCCAAATGGTATTTAATTCACTTTCCGGGCCCCTGGAAGCATGAAAATCACTTTAAACATGCTAATTTTAGCTCTTAAACTGATGATCTACCTACAAATGTGAATTGACGTTCAAAAATAAAACATTTGAAACGGACCATTTTTCACCTTTCTGAAGCATGACGTAATGGGGGTGTTATCTCTTTTGTCAAAAATCACCTGTTTTTGCTTGAACAATAAATGCCTCCAAATGGTATTTAATTCACTTCCCGGGCCCCTGGAAGCATGAAAATCACTTTAAACATGCTAATTTTAGCTCTAAAACTGATGATCTACCTACAAATGTGAACTGACGTTCAAAAATAAAACATTTGAAAACGGACCATTTTTCACCTTTCTGAAGCATGACGTAATGGGGGGGTGTTATCTCTTTTGTCAAAAATCATCTGTTTTTGCTTGAACATTAAATGCCTCCAAATGGTATTTAATTCACTTCCCGGGCCCCTGGAAGCATGAAAATCACTTTAAACATGCTCATTTTAGCTCTTAAATTGATGATCTACCTACAAATGTGAACTGGCGTTCAAAAATAAAACATTTGAAACGGACCATTTTTCACCTTTCTGAAGCATGACGTAATGGGGGGGTGTTATCTCTTTTGTCAAAAATCACCTGTTTTTGCTTAAACATTAAATGCCTCCAAATGGTATTTAATTCACTTCCCGGGCCCCTGGAAGCATGAAAATCACTTTACACATGCTCATTTTAGCTCTTAAACTGATGATCTACATACAAATGTGAACTGACGTTCAAAAATAAAACATTTGAAAACGGACCATTTTTCACCTTTCTGAAGCATGACGTAATGGGGGGGTGTTATCTCTTTTGTCAAAAATCACCTGTTTTTGCTTGGACATTAAATGCCTCCAAATGGTATTTAATTCACTTCCCGGGCCCCTGGAAGCATGAAAATCACTTTCAACATGCTAATTTTAGCTCTTAAACGGATGATCTACCTACAAATGTGAACTGACGTTCAAAAATAAAACATTTGAAACGGACCATTTTTCACCTTTATGAAGCATGACGTAATGGGGGGGTGTTATCTCTTTTGTCAAAAATCACCTGTTTTTGCTTGAACATTAAATGCCTCCAAATGGTATTTAATTCACTTCCCGGGCCCCTGGAAGCATGAAAATCACTTTAAACATGCTAATTTTAGCTCTTAAACTGATGATCTACCTACAAATGTGAATTGACGTTCAAAAATAAAACATTTGAAACGGACCATTTTTCACCTTTATGAAGCATGACGTAATGGGGTGGTGTTATCTCTTTTGTCAAAAATCACCTGTTTTTGCTTGAACATTAAATGCCTCCAAATGGTATTTAATTTACTTCCCGGGCCCCTGGAAGCATGAAAATCACTTTAAACATGCTAATTTTAGCTCTTAAACTGATGATCTACCTACAAATGTGAACTGACGTTCAAAAATAAAACATTTGAAACGGACCATTTTTCACCTTTCTGAAGCATGACGTAATGGGGGGGTGTTATCTCTTTTGTCAAAAATCACCTGTTTTTGCTTGAACATTAAATGCCTCCAAATGGTATTTAATTCACTTTCCGGGCCCCTGGAAGCATGAAAATCACTTTAAACATGCTAATTTTAGCTCTTAAACTGATGATCTACCTACAAATGTGAATTGACGTTCAAAAATAAAACATTTGAAACGGACCATTTTTCACCTTTATGAAGCATGACGTAATGGGGGGGTGTTATCTCTTTTGTCAAAAATCACCTGTTTTTGCTTGAACATTAAATGCCTCCAAATGGTATTTAATTCACTTCCCGGGCCCCTGGAAGCATGAAAATCACTTTAAACATGCTAATTTTAGCTCTTAAACTGATGATCTACCTACAAATGTGAATTGACGTTCAAAAATAAAACATTTGAAACGGACCATTTTTCACCTTTATGAAGCATGACGTAATGGGGTGGTGTTATCTCTTTTGTCAAAAATCACCTGTTTTTGCTTGAACATTAAATACCTCCAAATGGTATTTAATTTACTTCCCGGGCCCCTGGAAGCATGAAAATCACTTTAAACATGCTAATTTTAGCTCTTAAACTGATGATCTACCTACAAATGTGAACTGACGTTCAAAAATAAAACATTTGAAACGGACCATTTTTCACCTTTCTGAAGCATGACGTAATGGGGGGGTGTTATCTCTTTTGTCAAAAATCACCTGTTTTTGCTTGAACATTAAATGCCTCCAAATGGTATTTAATTCACTTTCCGGGCCCCTGGAAGCATGAAAATCACTTTAAACATGCTAATTTTAGCTCTTAAACTGATGATCTACCTACAAATGTGAATTGACGTTCAAAAATAAAACATTTGAAACGGACCATTTTTCACCTTTCTGAAGCATGACGTAATGGGGGTGTTATCTCTTTTGTCAAAAATCACCTGTTTTTGCTTGAACAATAAATGCCTCCAAATGGTATTTAATTCACTTCCCGGGCCCCTGGAAGCATGAAAATCACTTTAAACATGCTAATTTTAGCTCTAAAACTGATGATCTACCTACAAATGTGAACTGACGTTCAAAAATAAAACATTTGAAAACGGACCATTTTTCACCTTTCTGAAGCATGACGTAATGGGGGGGTGTTATCTCTTTTGTCAAAAATCATCTGTTTTTGCTTGAACATTAAATGCCTCCAAATGGTATTTAATTCACTTCCCGGGCCCCTGGAAGCATGAAAATCACTTTAAACATGCTCATTTTAGCTCTTAAATTGATGATCTACCTACAAATGTGAACTGGCGTTCAAAAATAAAACATTTGAAACGGACCATTTTTCACCTTTCTGAAGCATGACGTAATGGGGGGGTGTTATCTCTTTTGTCAAAAATCACCTGTTTTTGCTTAAACATTAAATGCCTCCAAATGGTATTTAATTCACTTCCCGGGCCCCTGGAAGCATGAAAATCACTTTACACATGCTCATTTTAGCTCTTAAACTGATGATCTACATACAAATGTGAACTGACGTTCAAAAATAAAACATTTGAAAACGGACCATTTTTCACCTTTCTGAAGCATGACGTAATGGGGGGGTGTTATCTCTTTTGTCAAAAATCACCTGTTTTTGCTTGGACATTAAATGCCTCCAAATGGTATTTAATTCACTTCCCGGGCCCCTGGAAGCATGAAAATCACTTTCAACATGCTAATTTTAGCTCTTAAACGGATGATCTACCTACAAATGTGAACTGACGTTCAAAAATAAAACATTTGAAACGGACCATTTTTCACCTTTATGAAGCATGACGTAATGGGGGGGTGTTATCTCTTTTGTCAAAAATCACCTGTTTTTGCTTGAACATTAAATGCCTCCAAATGGTATTTAATTCACTTCCCGGGCCCCTGGAAGCATGAAAATCACTTTAAACATGCTAATTTTAGCTCTTAAACTGATGATCTACCTACAAATGTGAATTGACGTTCAAAAATAAAACATTTGAAACGGACCATTTTTCACCTTTATGAAGCATGACGTAATGGGGTGGTGTTATCTCTTTTGTCAAAAATCACCTGTTTTTGCTTGAACATTAAATGCCTCCAAATGGTATTTAATTTACTTCCCGGGCCCCTGGAAGCATGAAAATCACTTTAAACATGCTAATTTTAGCTCTTAAACTGATGATCTACCTACAAATGTGAACTGACGTTCAAAAATAAAACATTTGAAACGGACCATTTTTCACCTTTCTGAAGCATGACGTAATGGGGGGGTGTTATCTCTTTTGTCAAAAATCACCTGTTTTTGCTTGAACATTAAATGCCTCCAAATGGTATTTAATTCACTTTCCGGGCCCCTGGAAGCATGAAAATCACTTTAAACATGCTAATTTTAGCTCTTAAACTGATGATCTACCTACAAATGTGAATTGACGTTCAAAAATAAAACATTTGAAACGGACCATTTTTCACCTTTCTGAAGCATGACGTAATGGGGGGTGTTATCTCTTTTGTCAAAAATCACCTGTTTTTGCTTGAACAATAAATGCCTCCAAATGGTATTTAATTCACTTCCCGGGCCCCTGGAAGCATGAAAATCACTTTAAACATGCTAATTTTAGCTCTAAAACTGATGATCTACCTACAAATGTGAACTGACGTTCAAAAATAAAACATTTGAAAACGGACCATTTTTCACCTTTCTGAAGCATGACGTAATGGGGGGGGGTGTTATCTCTTTTGTCAAAAATCATCTGTTTTTGCTTGAACATTAAATGCCTCCAAATGGTATTTAATTCACTTCCCGGGCCCCTGGAAGCATGAAAATCACTTTACACATGCTAATTTTAGCTCTAAAACTGATGATCTACATACAAATGTAAACTAACGTTCAAAAATAAAACATTTGAAAACAGACAATTCTTCACCTTTCTGAAGCATGACGTAATGGGGGGGGGGTTATCTCTTTTGTCAACAATCACCTGTTTTTGCTTGAACATTAAATGCCTCCAAATAATATTTAATTCACTTCCCGGGCCCCTGGAAGCATGAAAATCACTTTAAACATGCTAATTTTAGCTCTTAAACTGATGATCTACCTACAAATGTGAACTGACGTTCAAAAATAAAACATTTGAAACGGACCATTTTTCACCTTTCTGAAGCATGACGTAATGGGGGGTGTTATCTCTTTTGTCAAAAATCACCTGTTTTTGCTTGAACATTAAATGCCTCCAAATGGTATTTAATTCACTTCCCGGGCCCCTGGAAGCATGAAAATCACTTTAAACATGCTAATTTTAGCTCTTAAACTGATGATCTACCTACAAATGTGAACTGACGTTCAAAAATAAAACATTTGAAAACGGACCATTTTTCACCTTTCTAAAGCATGACGTAATGGGGGGGTGTTATCTCTTTTGTCAAAAATCATCTGTTTTTGCTTAAACATTAAATGCCTCCAAATGGTATTTAATTCACTTCCCGGGCCCCTGGAAGCATGAAAATCACTTTACACATGCTCATTTTAGCTCTTAAACTGATGATCTACATACAAATGTGAACTGACGTTCAAAAATAAAACATTTGAAAACGGACCATTTTTCACCTTTCTGAAGCATGACGTAATGGGGTGGTGTTATCTCTTTTGTCAAAAATCACCTGTTTTTGCTTGGACATTAAATGCCTCCAAATGGTATTTAATTCACTTCCCGGGCCCCTGGAAGCATGAAAATCACTTTCAACATGCTAATTTTAGCTCTTAAACGGATGATCTACCTACAAATGTGAACTGACGTTCAAAAATAAAACATTTGAAAACGGACCATTTTTCACCTTTCTGAAGCATGACGTAATGGGGGGGTGTCATCTCTTTGGTCAAAAATCACCTGTTTTTGCTTGAACATTAAATGCCTCCAAATGGTATTTAATTCCCCTGCCGGGCCCCTGGAAGCATGAAAATCACTTTAAACATGCTAATTTTAGCTCTTAAACTGATGATCTACCTACAAATGTGAACTGACGTTCAAAAATAAAACATTTGAAAACGGACCATTTTTCACCTTTCTGAAGCATGACGTAATGGGGGGGGGGTGTTATCTCTTTTGTCAAAAATCACCTCTTTTTGCTTGAACATTAAATGCCTCCAAATGGTATTTAATTCACTTCCCGGACCCCTAGAAGCATGAAAATCTCCTTAAACATGCTAATTTTAGCTCTAAAACTGATGATCTACCTACAAATGTGAACTGACGTTCAAAAATAAAACATTTGAAACGGACCATTTTTCACCTTTCTGAAGCATGACGTAATGGGGGGGTGTTATCTCTTTTGTCAAAAATCACCTGTTTTTGCTTGAACATTAAATGCCTCCAAATGGTATTTAATTTACTTCCCGGGCCCCTGGAAGCATGAAAATCACTTTAAACATGCTCATTTTAGCTCTTAAATTGATGATCTACCTACAAATGTGAACTGGCGTTCAAAAATAAAACATTTGAAACGGACCATTTTTCACCTTTCTGAAGCATGACGTAATGGGGGGGTGTTATCTCTTTTGTCAAAAATCACCTGTTTTTGCTTAAACATTAAATGCCTCCAAATGGTATTTAATTTACTTCCCGGGCCCCTGGAAGCATGAAAATCACTTTACACATGCTCATTTTAGCTCTTAAACTGATGATCTACATACAAATGTGAACTGACGTTCAAAAATAAAACATTTGAAACGGACCATTTTTCACCTTTATGAAGCATGACGTAATGGGGGGTGTTATCTCTTTTGTCAAAAATCACCTGTTTTTGCTTGAACATTAAATGCCTCCAAATGGTATTTAATTCACTTCCCGGGCCCCTGGAAGCATGAAAATCACTTTAAACATGCTAATTTTAGCTCTTAAACTGATGATCTACCTACAAATGTGAACTGACGTTCAAAAATAAAACATTTGAAACGGACCATTTTTCACCTTTCTGAAGCATGACGTAATGGGGGGGTGTTATCTCTTTTGTCAAAAATCACCTGTTTTTGCTTGAACATTAAATGCCTCCAAATGGTATTTAATTCACTTCCTGAGCGCCTGGAAGCATGAAAATCACTTTAAACATGCTAATT
The DNA here is from genome assembly GCF_964261635.1 of Lissotriton helveticus. NCBI lineage: Eukaryota > Metazoa > Chordata > Amphibia > Caudata > Salamandridae > Lissotriton > Lissotriton helveticus. The sequence goes on from NC_136073.1 coordinate 715,737,678, forward strand.
TTAGCTCTAAAACTGATGATCTACCTACAAATGTGAACTGACGTTCAAAAATAAAACATTTGAAAACGGACCATTTTTCACCTTTCTAAAGCATGACGTAATGGGGGGGTGTTATCTCTTTTGTCAAAAATCATCTGTTTTTGCTTGAACATTAAATGCCTCCAAATGGTATTTAATTCACTTCCCGGGCTCCTGGAAGCATGAAAATCACTTTAAACATGCTAATTTTAGCTCTTAAACTGATAATCTACCTACAAATGTGAACTGACGTTCAAAAATAAAACATTTGAAAACGGACCATTTTTCACCTTTCTGAAGCATGACTTAATGGGGGGGTGTTATCTCTTTTGTCAAAAATCACCTGTTTTTGCTTGAACATTAAATGTCTCCAAATGGTATTTAATTCACTTCCCGGACCACTGGAAGCATGAAAATCACTTTAAACATGCTAATTTTAGCTCTAAAACTGATGATCTACCTACAAATGTGAACTGATGTTCAAAAATAAAACATTTGAAACGGACCATTTTTCACCTTTATGAAGCATGACGTAATATGGGGGTTTTATCTCTTTTGTCAAAAATCACCTGTTTTTGCTTGAACATTAAATGCCTCCAAATGGTATTTAATTTACTTCCCGGGCCCCTGGAAGCATGAAAATCACTTTAACCATGCTAATTTTAGCTCTTAAACTGATGATCTACCTACAAATGTGAATTGACGTTCAAAAATAAAACATTTGAAACGGACCATTTTTCACCTTTCTGAAGCATGACGTAATGGGGGTGTTATCTCTTTTGTCAAAAATCACCTGTTTTTGCTTGAACATTAAATGCCACCAAATGGTATTTAATTCACTTCCCGGGCCCCTGGAAGCATGAAAATCACTTTAAACATGCTAATTTTAGCTCTAAAACTGATGATCTACCTACAAATGTGAACTGACGTTCAAAAATAAAACATTTGAAAACGGACCATTTTTCACCTTTCTGAAGCATGACGTAATGGGGGGGTGTTATCTCTTTTGTCAAAAATCATCTGTTTTTGCTTGAACATTAAATGCCTCCAAATGGTAGTTAATTCACTTCCCGGGCCCCTGGAAGCATGAAAATCACTTTAAACATGCTCATTTAGCTCTTAAACTGATGATCTACATACAAATGTGAACTGACGTTCAAAAATAAAACATTTGAAAACGGACCATTTTTCACCTTTCTGAAGCATGACGTAATGGGGGGGTGTTATCTCTTTGGTCAAAAATCTCCTGTTTTTGCTTGAACATTAAATGCCTCCAAATGGTATTTAATTCACTTCCCGGGCCCCTGGAAGCATGAAAATCACTTTAAACATGCTAATTTTAGCTCTTAAACTGATGATCTACCTACAAATGTGAACTGACGTTCAAAAATAAAACATTTGAAAACGGACCATTTTTCACCTTTCTGAAGCATGACGTAATGGGGGGGTGTTATCTCTTTTGTCAAAAATCACCTGTTTTTGCTTGAACATTAAATGCCTCCAAATGGTATTTAATTCACTTCCCCGGCCCCTGGAAGCATGAAAATCACTTTAAACATGCTAATTTTAGCTCTAAAACTGATGATCTACCTAAAAATGTGAACTGACGTTCAAAAATAAAACATTTGAAAACGGACCATTTTTCACCTTTCTGAACCATGACGTAATGGGGGGTGTTATCTCTTTTGTCAAAAATCATCTGTTTTTGCTTGAACATGAAATACCTCCAAATGGTATTTAATTCACTTCCCGGGCCCCTGGAAGCATGAAAATCACTTTACACATGCTAATTTTAGCTCTAAAACTGATGATCTACCTACAAATGTGAACTGACGTTCAAAAATAAAACATTTGAAACGGACCATTTTTCACCTTTATGAAGCATGACGTAATGGGGGGTGTTATCTCTTTTGTCAAAAATCACCTGTTTTTGCTTGAACATTAAATGCCTCCAAATGGTATTTAATTCACTTCCCGGGCCCCTGGAAGCATGAAAATCACTTTAAACATGCTAATTTTAGCTCTTAAACTGATGATCTACCTACAAATATGAACTGACGTTTAAAAATAAAACATTTGAAACGGACCATTTTTCACCTTTCTGAAGCATGACGTAATGGGGGGGTGTTATCTCTTTTGTCAAAAATCACCTGTTTTTGCTTGAACATTAAATGCCTCCAAATGGTATTTAATTCACTTCCCAGGCCCCTGGAAGCATGAAAATCACTTTAAACATGCTAATTTTAGCTCTAAAACTGATGATCTACCTACAAATGTGAACTGACGTTCAAAAATAAAACATTTGAAAACGGACCATTTTTCACCTTTCTGAAGCATGACGTAATGAGGGGGTGTTATCTCTTTTGTCAAAAATCACCTGCTTTTGCTTGAACATTAAATGCCTCCGAATGGTATTTAATTCACTTCCCAGACCGCTGGAAGCATGAAAATCACTTTAAACATGCTAATTTTAGCTCTAAAACTGATGATCTACCTACAAATGTGAACTGACGTTCAAAAATAAAACATTTGAAACTGACCATTTTTCACCTTTCTGAAGCATGACGTAATGGGGGGGTGTTATCTCTTTTGTCAAAAATCACCTGTTTTTGCTTGAACATTAAATGCCTCCAAATGGTATTTAATTCACTTCCTGAGCGCCTGGAAGCATGAAAATCACTTTAAACATGCTAATTTTAGCTCTAAAACTGATGATCTACCTACAAATGTGAACTGACGTTCAAAAATAAAACATTTGAAAACGGACCATTTTTCACCTTTCTAAAGCATGACGTAATGGGGGGGTGTTATCTCTTTTGTCAAAAATCATCTGTTTTTGCTTGAACATTAAATGCCTCCAAATGGTATTTAATTCACTTCCCGGGCCCCTGGAAGCATGAAAATCACTTTAAACATGCTAATTTTAGCTCTTAAACTGATAATCTACCTACAAATGTGAACTGACGTTCAAAAATAAAACATTTGAAAACGGACCATTTTTCACCTTTCTGAAGCATGACTTAATGGGGGGGTGTTATCTCTTTTGTCAAAAATCACCTGTTTTTGCTTGAACATTAAATGTCTCCAAATGGTATTTAATTCACTTCCCGGACCACTGGAAGCATGAAAATCACTTTAAACATGCTAATTTTAGCTCTAAAACTGATGATCTACCTACAAATGTAAACTGACGTTCAAAAATAAAACATTTGAAACGGACCATTTTTCACCTTTATGAAGCATGACGTAATGGGGGGGTGTTATCTCTTTTGTCAAAAATCACCTGTTTTTGCTTGAACATTAAATGCCTCCAAATGGTATTTAATTCACTACCCGGGCCCCTGGAAGCATGAAAATCACTTTAAACATGCTAATTTTAGCTCTAAAACTGATGATCTACCTACAAATGTGAACTGACGTTCAAAAATAAAACATTTGAAAACGGACCATTTTTCACCTTTCTGAAGCATGACGTAATGGGGGGGTGTTATCTCTTTTGTCAAAAATCATCTGTTTTTGCTTGAACATTAAATGCCTCCAAATGGTAGTTAATTCACTTCCCGGGCCCCTGGAAGCATGAAAATCACTTTAAACATGCTCATTTAGCTCTTAAACTGATGATCTACATACAAATGTGAACTGACGTTCAAAAATAAAACATTTCAAAACGGACCATTTTTCACCTTTCTGAAGCATGACGTAATGGGGGGGTGTTATCTCTTTGGTCAAAAATCACCTGTTTTTGCTTGAACATTAAATGCCTCCAAATGGTATTTAATTCACTTCCCGGGCCCCTGGAAGCATGAAAATCACTTTAAACATGCTAATTTTAGCTCTTAAACTGATGATCTACCTACAAATGTGAACTGACGTTCAAAAATAAAACATTTGAAAACGGACAATTTTTCACCTTTCTGAAGCATGACGTAATGGGGGGGGGGTGTTATCTCTTTTGTCAAAAATCACCTGTTTTTGCTTGAACATTAAATGCCTCCAAATGGTATTTAATTCACTTCCCGGACCCCTAGAAGCATGAAAATCTCCTTAAACATGCTAATTTTAGCTCTAAAACTGATGATCTACCTACAAATGTGAACTGACGTTCAAAAATAAAACATTTGAAACGGACCATTTTTCACCTTTATGAAGCATGACGTAATGGGGGGGTGTTATCTCTTTTGTCAAAAATCACCTGTTTTTGCTTGAACATTAAATGCCTCCAAATGGTATTTAATACACTTCCCGGGCCCATGGAAGCATGAAAATCACTTTAAACATGCTAATTTTAGCTCTTAAACTGATATCCTACCTACAAATGTGAACTGACGTTCAAAAATAAAACATTTGAAAACGGACCATTTTTCACCTTTCTGAAGCATGACGTAATGGGGGGGTGTTATCTCTTTTGTCAAAAATCGCCTGTTTCTTCTTGAACATTAAATGCCTCCAAATGGTATTTAATTCACTTCCCGGGCCCCTGGAAGCATGAAAATCACTTTAAACATGCTAATTTTAGCTCTTAAACTGATGATCTACCTACAAATGTGAACTGACGTTCAAAAATAAAACATTTGAAAACGGACCATTTTTCACCTTTCTGAAGCATGACGTAATGGGGGGGGTGTTATCTCTTTTGTCAAAAATCACCTGTTTTTGCTTGAACATTAAATGCCTCCAAATGGTATTTAATTCACTTCCCGGACCCCTAGAAGCATGAAAATCTCCTTAAACATGCTAATTTTAGCTCTAAAACTGATGATCTACCTACAAATGTGAACTGACGTTCAAAAATAAAACATTTGAAACGGACCATTTTTCACCTTTATGAAGCATGACGTAATGGGGGGGTGTTATCTCTTTTGTCAAAAATCACCTGTTTTTGCTTGAACATTAAATGCCTCCAAATGGTATTTAATTCACTTCCCGGGCCCCTGGAAGCATGAAAATCACTTTAAACATGCTAATTTTAGCTCTTAAACTGATGATCTACCTACAAATGTGAATTGACGTTCAAAAATAAAACATTTGAAACGGACCATTTTTCACCTTTATGAAGCATGACGTAATGGGGTGGTGTTATCTCTTTTGTCAAAAATCACCTGTTTTTGCTTAAACATTAAATGCCTCCAAATGGTATTTAATTCACTTCCCGGGCCCCTGGAAGCATGAAAATCACTTTACACATGCTCATTTTAGCTCTTAAACTGATGATCTACATACAAATGTGAACTGACGTTCAAAAATAAAACATTTGAAAACGGACCATTTTTCACCTTTCTAAAGCATGACGTAATGGGGGGGTGTTATCTCTTTTGTCAAAAATCACCTGTTTTTGCTTGGACATTAAATGCCTCCAAATGGTATTTAATTCACTTCCCGGGCCCCTGGAAGCATGAAAATCCCTTTCAACATGCTAATTTTAGCTCTTAAACGGATGATCTACCTACAAATGTGAACTGACGTTCAAAAATAAAACATTTGAAACGGACCATTTTTCACCTTTATGAAGCATGACGTAATGGGGGGGTGTTATCTCTTTTGTCAAAAATCACCTGTTTTTGCTTGAACATTAAATGCCTCCAAATGGTATTTAATTTACTTCCCGGGCCCCTGGAAGCATGAAAATCACTTTAAACATGCTAATTTTAGCTCTTAAACTGATGATCTACCTACAAATGTGAACTGACGTTCAAAAATAAAACATTTGAAACGGACCATTTTTCACCTTTCTGAAGCATGACGTAATGGGGGGGTGTTATCTCTTTTGTCAAAAATCACCTGTTTTTGCTTGAACATTAAATGCCTCCAAATGGTATTTAATTCACTTTCCGGGCCCCTGGAAGCATGAAAATCACTTTAAACATGCTAATTTTAGCTCTTAAGCTGATGATCTACATACAAATGTGAATTGACGTTCAAAAATAAAACATTTGAAACGGACCATTTTTCACCTTTCTGAAGCATGACGTAATGGGGGGTGTTATCTCTTTTGTCAAAAATCACCTGTTTTTGCTTGAACAATAAATGCCTCCAAATGGTATTTAATTCACTTCCCGGGCCCCTGGAAGCATGAAAATCACTTTAAACATGCTAATTTTAGCTCTAAAACTGATGATCTACCTACAAATGTGAACTGACGTTCAAAAATAAAACATTTGAAAACGGACCATTTTTCACCTTTCTGAAGCATGACGTAATGGGGGGGTGTTATCTCTTTTGTCAAAAATCATCTGTTTTTGCTTGAACATTAAATGCCTCCAAATGGTATTTAATTCACTTCCCGGGCCCCTGGAAGCATGAAAATCACTTTAAACATGCTCATTTTAGCTCTTAAATTGATGATCTACCTACAAATGTGAACTGGCGTTCAAAAATAAAACATTTGAAACGGACCATTTTTCACCTTTCTGAAGCATGACGTAATGGGGGGGTGTTATCTCTTTTGTCAAAAATCACCTGTTTTTGCTTGGACATTAAATGCCTCCAAATGGTATTTAATTCACTTCCCGGGCCCCTGGAAGCATGAAAATCACTTTCAACATGCTAATTTTAGCTCTTAAACGGATGATCTACCTACAAATGTGAACTGACGTTCAAAAATAAAACATTTGAAACGGACCATTTTTCACCTTTATGAAGCATGACGTAATGGGGGGGTGTTATCTCTTTTGTCAAAAATCACCTGTTTTTGCTTGAACATTAAATGCCTCCAAATGGTATTTAATTCACTTCCCGGGCCCCTGGAAGCATGAAAATCACTTTAAACATGCTAATTTTAGCTCTTAAACTGATGATCTACCTACAAATGTGAATTGACGTTCAAAAATAAAACATTTGAAACGGACCATTTTTCACCTTTATGAAGCATGACGTAATGGTGTGGTGTTATCTCTTTTGTCAAAAATCACCTGTTTTTGCTTGAACATTAAATACCTCCAAATGGTATTTAATTTACTTCCCGGGCCCCTGGAAGCATGAAAATCACTTTAAACATGCTAATTTTAGCTCTTAAACTGATGATCTACCTACAAATGTGAACTGACGTTCAAAAATAAAACATTTGAAACGGACCATTTTTCACCTTTCTGAAGCATGACGTAATGGGGGGGTGTTATCTCTTTTGTCAAAAATCACCTGTTTTTGCTTGAACATTAAATGCCTCCAAATGGTATTTAATTCACTTTCCGGGCCCCTGGAAGCATGAAAATCACTTTAAACATGCTAATTTTAGCTCTTAAACTGATGATCTACCTACAAATGTGAATTGACGTTCAAAAATAAAACATTTGAAACGGACCATTTTTCACCTTTCTGAAGCATGACGTAATGGGGGGTGTTATCTCTTTTGTCAAAAATCACCTGTTTTTGCTTGAACAATAAATGCCTCCAAATGGTATTTAATTCACTTCCCGGGCCCCTGGAAGCATGAAAATCACTTTAAACATGCTAATTTTAGCTCTAAAACTGATGATCTACCTACAAATGTGAACTGACGTTCAAAAATAAAACATTTGAAAACGGACCATTTTTCACCTTTCTGAAGCATGACGTAATGGGGGGGTGTTATCTCTTTTGTCAAAAATCATCTGTTTTTGCTTGAACATTAAATGCCTCCAAATGGTATTTAATTCACTTCCCGGGCCCCTGGAAGCATGAAAATCACTTTACACATGCTAATTTTAGCTCTAAAACTGATGATCTACATACAAATGTGAACTAACGTTCAAAAATAAAACATTTGAAAACAGACAATTCTTCACCTTTCTGAAGCATGACGTAATGGGGGGGGGGTTATCTCTTTTGTCAACAATCACCTGTTTTTGCTTGAACATTAAATGCCTCCAAATAATATTTAATTCACTTCCCGGGCCCCTGGAAGCATGAAAATCACTTTAAACATGCTAATTTTAGCTCTTAAACTGATGATCTACCTACAAATGTGAACTAACGTTCAAAAATAAAACATTTGAAACGGACCATTTTTCACCTTTCTGAAGCATGACGTAATGGGGGGTGTTATCTCTTTTGTCAAAAATCACCTGTTTTTGCTTGAACATTAAATGCCTCCAAATGGTATTTAATTCACTTCCCGGGCCCCTGGAAGCATGAAAATCACTTTAAACATGCTAATTTTAGCTCTTAAACTGATGATCTACCTACAAATGTGAACTGACGTTCAAAAATAAAACATTTGAAAACGGACCATTTTTCACCTTTCTAAAGCATGACGTAATGGGGGGGTGTTATCTCTTTTGTCAAAAATCATCTGTTTTTGCTTAAACATTAAATGCCTCCAAATGGTATTTAATTCACTTCCCGGGCCCCTGGAAGCATGAAAATCACTTTACACATGCTCATTTTAGCTCTTAAACTGATGATCTACATACAAATGTGAACTGCCGTTCAAAAATAAAACATTTGAAAACGGACCATTTTTCACCTTTCTGAAGCATGACGTAATGGGGTGGTGTTATCTCTTTTGTCAAAAATCACCTGTTTTTGCTTGGACATTAAATGCCTCCAAATGGTATTTAATTCACTTCCCGGGCCCCTGGAAGCATGAAAATCACTTTCAACATGCTAATTTTAGCTCTTAAACGGATGATCTACCTACAAATGTGAACTGACGTTCAAAAATAAAACATTTGAAAACGGACCATTTTTCACCTTTCTGAAGCATGACGTAATGGGGGGGGTGTCATCTCTTTGGTCAAAAATCACCTGTTTTTGCTTGAACATTAAATGCCTCCAAATGGTATTTAATTCCCCTGCCAGGCCCCTGGAAGCATGAAAATCACTTTAAACATGCTAATTTTAGTTCTTAAACTGATGATCTACCTACAAATGTGAACTGACGTTCAAAAATAAAACATTTGAAAACGGACCATTTTTCACCTTTCTGAAGCATGAGGTAATGGGGGGGGGTGTTATCTCTTTTGTCAAAAATCACCTGTTTTTGCTTGAACATTAAATGCCTCCAAATGGTATTTAATTCACTTCCCGGACCCCTAGAAGCATGAAAATCTCCTTAAACATGCTAATTTTAGCTCTAAAACTGATGATCTACCTACAAATGTGAACTGACGTTCAAAAATAAAACATTTGAAACGGACCATTTTTCACCTTTCTGAAGCATGACGTAATGGGGGGGTGTTATCTCTTTTGTCAAAAATCACCTGTTTTTGCTTGAACATTAAATGCCTCCAAATGGTATTTAATTTACTTCCCGGGCCCCTGGAAGCATGAAAATCACTTTAAACATGCTCATTTTAGCTCTTAAATTGATGATCTACCTACAAATGTGAACTGGCGTTCAAAAATAAAACATTTGAAACGGACCATTTTTCACCTTTCTGAAGCATGACGTAATGGGGGGGTGTTATCTCTTTTGTCAAAAATCACCTGTTTTTGCTTAAACATTAAATGCCTCCAAATGGTATTTAATTCACTTCCCGGGCCCCTGGAAGCATGAAAATCACTTTAAACATGCTAATTTTAGCTCTAAAACTGATGATCTACCTACAAATGTGAACTGACGTTCAAAAATAAAACATTTGAAAACGGACCATTTTTCACCTTTCTAAAGCATGACGTAATGGGGGCGTGTTATCTCTTGTCAAAAATCATCTGTTTTTGCTTAAACATTAAATGCCTCCAAATGGTATTTAATTCACTTCCCGGGCCCCTGGAAGCATGAAAATCACTTTACACATGCTCATTTTAGCTCTTAAACTGATGATCTACATACAAATGTGAACTGACGTTCAAAAATAAAACATTTGAAACGGACCATTTTTCACCTTTATGAAGCATGACGTAATGGGGGGTGTTATCTCTTTTGTCAAAAATCACCTGTTTTTGCTTGAACATTAAATGCCTCCAAATGGTATTTAATTCACTTCCCGGGCCCCTGGAAGCATGAAAATCACTTTAAACATGCTAATTTTAGCTCTTAAACTGATGATCTACCTACAAATATGAACTGACGTTCAAAAATAAAACATTTGAAACTGACCATTTTTCACCTTTCTGTAGCATGACGTAATGGGGGGGTGTTATCTCTTTTGTCAAAAATCACCTGTTTTTGCTTGAACATTAAATGCCTCCAAATGGTATTTGATTCACTTCCCGGGCCCCTGGAAGCATGAAAATCACTTTAAACATGCTAATTTTAGCTCTAAAACTGATGATCTACCTACAAATGTGAACTGACGTTCAAAAATAAAACATTTGAAAACGGACCATTTTTCACCTTTCTGAAGCATGACGTAATGGGGGGGTGTTATCTCTTTTGTCAAAAATCACCTGTTTTTGCTTGAACATTAAATGCCTCCGAATGGTATTTAATTCACTTCCCAGACCGCTGGAAGCATGAAAATCACTTTAAACATGCTAATTTTAGCTCTAAAACTGATGATCTACCTACAAATGTGAACTGACGTTCAAAAATAAAACATTTGAAACGGACCATTTTTCACCTTTCTGAAGCATGACGTAATGGGGGGGTGTTATCTCTTTTGTCAAAAATCACCTGTTTTTGCTTGAACATTAAATGCCTCCAAATGGTATTTAATTCACTTCCTGAGCGCCTGGAAGCATGAAAATCACTTTAAACATGCTAATTTTAGCTCTAAAACTGATGATCTACCTACAAATGTGAACTGACGTTCAAAAATAAAACATTTGAAAACGGACCATTTTTCACCTTTCTAAAGCATGACGTAATGGGGGGGTGTTATCTCTTTTGTCAAAAATCATCTGTTTTTGCTTGAACATTAAATGCCTCCAAATGGTATTTAATTCACTTCCCGGGCCCCTGGAAGCATGAAAATCACTTTAAACATGCTAATTTTAGCTCTTAAACTGATAATCTACCTACAAATGTGAACTGACGTTCAAAAATAAAACATTTGAAAACGGACCATTTTTCACCTCTCTGAAGCATGACTTAATGGGGGGGTGTTATCTCTTTTGTCAAAAATCACCTGTTTTTGCTTGAACATTAAATGTCTCCAAATGGTATTTAATTCACTTCTTGGACCACTGGAAGCATGAAAATCACTTTAAACATGCTAATTTTAGCTCTAAAACTGATGATCTACCTACAAATGTGAACTGATGTTCAAAAATAAAACATTTGAAACGGACCATTTTTCACCTTTATGAAGCATGACGTAATGGGGGGGTGTTATCTCTTTTGTCAAAAATCACCTGTTTTTGCTTGAACATTAAATGCCTCCAAATGGTATTTAATTTACTTCCCGGGCCCCTGGAAGCATGAAAATCACTTTAAACATGCTAATTTTAGCTCTTAAACTGATGATCTACCTACAAATGTGAATTGACGTTCAAAAATAAAACATTTGAAACGGACCATTTTTCACCTTTCTGAAGCATGACGTAATGGGGGGTGTTATCTCTTTTGTCAAAAATCACCTGTTTTTGCTTGAACATTAAATGCCTCCAAATGGTATTTAATTCACTTCCCGGGCCCCTGGAAGCATGAAAATCACTTTAAACATGCTAATTTTAGCTCTAAAACTGATGATCTACCTACAAATGTGAACTGACGTTCAAAAATAAAACATTTGAAAACGGACCATTTTTCACCTTTCTGAAGCATGACGTAATGGGGGGGTGTTATCTCTTTTGTCAAAAATCATCTGTTTTTGCTTGAACATTAAATGCCTCCAAATGGTAGTTAATTCACTTCCCGGGCCCCTGGAAGCATGAAAATCACTTTAAACATGCTCATTTAGCTCTTAAACTGATGATCTACATACAAATGTGAACTGACGTTCAAAAATAAAACATTTGAAAACGGACCATTTTTCACCTTTCTGAAGCATGACGTAATGGGGGGGTGTTATCTCTTTGGTCAAAAATCTCCTGTTTTTGCTTGAACATTAAATGCCTCCAAATGGTATTTAATTCACTTCCCGGGCCCCTGGAAGCATGAAAATCACTTTAAACATGCTAATTTTAGCTCTTAAACTGATGATCTACCTACAAATGTGAACTGACGTTCAAAAATAAAACATTTGAAAACGGACCATTTTTCACCTTTCTGAAGCATGACGTAATGGGGGGGTGTTATCTCTTTTGTCAAAAATCACCTGTTTTTGCTTGAACATTAAATGCCTCCAAATGGTATTTAATTCACTTCCCCGGCCCCTGGAAGCATGAAAATCACTTTAAACATGCTAATTTTAGCTCTAAAACTGATGATCTACCTAAAAATGTGAACTGACGTTCAAAAATAAAACATTTGAAAACGGACCATTTTTCACCTTTCTGAAGCATGACGTAATGGGGGGTGTTATCTCTTTTGTCAAAAATCATCTGTTTTTGCTTGAACATTAAATGCCTCCAAATGGTATTTAATTCACTTCCCGGGCCCCTGGAAGCATGAAAATCACTTTACACATGCTAATTTTAGCTCTAAAACTGATGATCTACCTACAAATGTGAACTGACGTTCAAAAATAAAACATTTGAAACGGACCATTTTTCACCTTTATGAAGCATGACGTAATGGGGGGTGTTATCTCTTTTGTCAAAAATCACCTGTTTTTGCTTGAACATTAAATGCCTCCAAATGGTATTTAATTCACTTCCCGGGCCCCTGGAAGCATGAAAATCACTTTAAACATGCTAATTTTAGCTCTTAAACTGATGATCTACCTACAAATATGAACTGACGTTTAAAAATAAAACATTTGAAACGGACCATTTTTCACCTTTCTGAAGCATGACGTAATGGGGGGGTGTTATCTCTTTTGTCAAAAATCACCTGTTTTTGCTTGAACATTAAATGCCTCCAAATGGTATTTAATTCACTTCCCAGGCCCCTGGAAGCATGAAAATCACTTTAAACATGCTAATTTTAGCTCTAAAACTGATGATCTACCTACAAATGTGAACTGACGTTCAAAAATAAAACATTTGAAAACGGACCATTTTTCACCTTTCTGAAGCATGACGTAATGGGGGGGTGTTATCTCTTTTGTCAAAAATCACCTGTTTTTGCTTGAACATTAAATGCCTCCGAATGGTATTTAATTCACTTCCCAGACCGCTGGAAGCATGAAAATCACTTTAAACATGCTAATTTTAGCTCTAAAACTGATGATCTACCTACAAATGTGAACTGACGTTCAAAAATAAAACATTTGAAACTGACCATTTTTCACCTTTCTGAAGCATGACGTAATGGGGGGGTGTTATCTCTTTTGTCAAAAATCACCTGTTTTTGCTTGAACATTAAATGCCTCCAAATGGTATTTAATTCACTTCCTGAGCGCCTGGAAGCATGAAAATCACTTTAAACATGCTAATTTTAGCTCTAAAACTGATGATCTACCTACAAATGTGAACTGACGTTCAAAAATAAAACATTTGAAAACGGACCATTTTTCACCTTCTAAAGCATGACGTAATGGGGGGGTGTTATCTCTTTTGTCAAAAATCATCTGTTTTTGCTTGAACATTAAATGCCTCCAAATGGTATTTAATTCACTTCCCGGGCCCCTGGAAGCATGAAAATCACTTTAAACACGCTAATTTTAGCTCTTAAACTGATAATCTACCTACAAATGTGAACTGACGTTCAAAAATAAAACATTTGAAAACGGACCATTTTTCACCTTTCTGAAGCATGACTTAATGGGGGGGTGTTATCTCTTTTGTCAAAAATCACCTGTTTTTGCTTGAACATTAAATGTCTCCAAATGGTATTTAATTCACTTCCCGGACCACTGGAAGCATGAAAATCACTTTAAACATGCTAATTTTAGCTCTAAAACTGATGATCTACCTACAAATGTAAACTGACGTTCAAAAATAAAACATTTGAAACGGACCATTTTTCACCTTTATGAAGCATGACGTAATGGGGGGGTGTTATCTCTTTTGTCAAAAATCACCTGTTTTTGCTTGAACATTAAATGCCTCCAAATGGTATTTAATTTACTTCCCGGGCCCCTGGAAGCATGAAAATCATTTTAAACATGCTAATTTTAGCTCTTAAACTGATGATCTACCTACAAATGTGAATTGACGTTCAAAAATAAAACATTTGAAACGGACCATTTTTCACCTTTCTGAAGCATGACGTAATGGGGGGGTGTTATCTCTTTTGTCAAAAATCACCTGTTTTTGCTTGAACATTAAATGCCTCCAAATGGTATTTAATTCACTACCCGGGCCCCTGGAAGCATGAAAATCACTTTAAACATGCTAATTTTAGCTCTAAAACTGATGATCTACCTACAAATGTGAACTGACGTTCAAAAATAAAACATTTGAAAACGGACCATTTTTCACCTTTCTGAAGCATGACGTAATGGGGGGGTGTTATCTCTTTTGTCAAAAATCATCTGTTTTTGCTTGAACATTAAATGCCTCCAAATGGTAGTTAATTCACTTCCCGGGCCCCTGGAAGCATGAAAATCACTTTAAACATGCTCATTTAGCTCTTAAACTGATGATCTACATACAAATGTGAACTGACGTTCAAAAATAAAACATTTGAAAACGGACCATTTTTCACCTTTCTGAAGCATGACGTAATGGGGGGGTGTTATCTCTTTGGTCAAAAATCACCTGTTTTTGCTTGAACATTAAATGCCTCCAAATGGTATTTAATTCACTTCCCGGGCCCCTGGAAGCATGAAAATCACTTTAAACATGCTAATTTTAGCTCTTAAACTGATGATCTACCTACAAATGTGAACTGACGTTCAAAAATAAAACATTTGAAAACGGACCATTTTTCACCTTTCTGAAGCATGACGTAATGGGGGGGGGGTGTTATCTCTTTTGTCAAAAATCACCTGTTTTTGCTTGAACATTAAATGCCTCCAAATGGTATTTAATTCACTTCCCGGACCCCTAGAAGCATGAAAATCTCCTTAAACATGCTAATTTTAGCTCTAAAACTGATGATCTACCTACAAATGTGAACTGACGTTCAAAAATAAAACATTTGAAACGGACCATTTTTCACCTTTATGAAGCATGACGTAATGGGGGGGTGTTATCTCTTTTGTCAAAAATCACCTGTTTTTGCTTGAACATTAAATGCCTCCAAATGGTATTTAATACACTTCCCGGGCCCATGGAAGCATGAAAATCACTTTAAACATGCTAATTTTAGCTCTTAAACTGATGATCTACCTACAAATGTGAACTGACGTTCAAAAATAAAACATTTGAAAACGGACCATTTTTCACCTTTCTGAAGCATGACGTAATGGGGGGGTGTTATCTCTTTTGTCAAAAATCGCCTGTTTCTTCTTGAACATTAAATGCCTCCAAATGGTATTTAATTCACTTCCCGGGCCCCTGGAAGCATGAAAATCACTTTAAACATGCTAATTTTAGCTCTTAAACTGATGATCTACCTACAAATGTGAACTGACGTTCAAAAATAAAACATTTGAAACGGACCATTTTTCACCTTTCTGAAGCATGACGTAATGGGGGGGTGTTATCTCTTTTGTCAAAAATCACCTGTTTTTGCTTGAACATTAAATGCCTCCAAATGGTATTTAATTCACTTCCCGGGCCCCTGGAAGCATGAAAATCACTTTAAACATGCTCATTTTAGCTCTAAAACTGATGATCTACCTACAAATGTGAACTGACGTTCAAAAATAAAACATTTGAAAACGGACCATTTTTCACCTTTCTGAAGCATGACGTAATGGGGGGTGTTATCTCTTTTGTCAAAAATCATCTGTTTTTGCTTGAACATTAAATGCCTCCAAATAGTATTTAATTCACTTCCCGGCCCCCTGGAAGCATGAAAATCACTTTAAACATGCTAATTTTAGGTCTTAAACTGATGATCTACCTACAAATGTGAACTGACGTTCAAAAATAAAACATTTGAAAACGGACCATTTTTCACCTTTCTGAAGCATGACGTAATGGGGGGTGTTATCTCTTTTGTCAAAAATCATCTGTTTTTCCTTGAACATTAAATGCCTCCAAATGGTATTTAATTCACTTCCCGGGCCCCTGGAAGCATGAAAATCACTTTAAACATGCTAATTTTAGCTCTAAAACTGATGATCTACCTACAAATGTGAACTGACGTTCAAAAATAAAACATTTGAAACGGACCATTTTTCACCTTTATGAAGCATGACGTAATGGGGGGGGTGTTATCTCTTTTGTCAAAAATCACCTGTTTTTGCTTGAACATTAAAGGCCTCCAAATGGTATTTAATTCACTTCCCGGGCCCCTGGAAGCATGAAAATCACTTTAAACATGCTAATTTTAGCTCTTAAACTGATGATCTACCTACAAATGTGAACTGACGTTCAAAAATAAAACATTTGAAACGGACCATTTTTCACCTTTCTGAAGCATGACGTAATGGGGGGGGGTGTTATCTCTTTTGTCAAAAATCACCTGTTTTTGCTTGAACAATAAATGCCTCCAAATGGTATTTAATTCACTTCCCGGGCCCCTGGAAGCATGAAAATCACTTTAAACATGCTAATTTTAGCTCTAAAACGGATGATCTACCTACAAATGTGAACTGACGTTCAAAAATAAAACATTTGAAAACGGACCATTTTTCACCTTTCTGAAGCATGACGTAATGGGGGGTGTTATCTCTTTTGTCAAAAATCACCTGTTTTTGCTTGAACATTAAATGCCTCCAAATGGTATTTAATTCACTTCCCGGGCCTCTGGAAGCATGAAAATCACTTTAAACATGCTAATTTTAGCTCTTAAACTGATGATCTACCTACAAATGTGAACTGACGTTCAAAAATAAAACATTTGAAAACGGACCATTTTTCACCTTTCTGAAGCATGACGTAATGGGGGGGTGTTAGCTCTTTTGTCAAAAATCACCTGTTTTTGCTTGAACATTACATGCCTCCAAATGGTATTTAATTCACTTCCCAGACCACTGGAAGCATGAAAATCACTTTAAACATGCTAATTTTAGCTCTAAAACTGATGATCTACCTACAAATGTGAACTGACGTTCAAAAACTAAAACATTTGAAAAGGACCATTTTTCACCTTTCTGAAGCATGACGTAATGGGGGGGTGTTATCTCTTTTGTCAAAAATCACCTGTTTTTGCTTGAACATTAAATGCCTCCAAATGGTATTTAATTCACTTCCCAGACCACTGGAAGCATAAAAATCACTTTAAACATGCTAATTTTAGCTCTAAAACTGATGATCTACCTACAAATGTGAACTGACGTTCAAAAATAAAACATTTGAAAACGGACCATTTTTCACCTTTCTAAAGCATGACGTAATGGGGGGGGTGTTATCTCTTTTGTCAAAAATCATCTGTTTTTGCTTAAACATTAAATGCCTCCAAATGGTATTTAATTCACTTCCCGGGCCCCTGGAAGCATGAAAATCACTTTACACATGCTCATTTTAGCTCTTAAACTGATGATCTACATACAAATGTGAACTGACGTTCAAAAATAAAACATTTGAAAACGGACCATTTTTCACCTTTCTGAAGCATGACGTAATGGGGGGGTGTTATCTCTTTTGTCAAAAATCACCTGTTTTTGCTTGGACATTAAATGCCTCCAAATGGTATTTAATTCACTTCCCGGGCCCCTGGAAGCATGAAAATCACTTTCAACATGCTAATTTTAGCTCTTAAACTGATGATCTAACTACAAATGTGAACTGACGTTCAAAAATAAAACATTTGAAAACGGACCATTTTTCACCTTTCTGAAGCATGACGTAATGGGGGGGTGTTATCTCTTTTGTCAAAAATCACCTGTTTTTGCTTGAACATTAAATGCCTCCAAATGGTATTTAATTCACTTCCCAGACCACTGGAAGCATGAAAATCACTTTAAACATGCTAATTTTAGCTCTAAAACTGATGATCTACCTACAAATGTGAACTGACGTTCAAAAATAAAACATTTGAAAACGGACCATTTTTCACCTTTCTGAAGCATGACGTAATGGGGGGGTGTTATCTCTTTTGTCAAAAATCACCTGTTTTTGCTTGAACATTAAATGCCTCCAAATGGTATTTAATTTACTTCCCGGGCCCCTGGAAGCATGAAAATCAATTTAAACATGCTAATTTTAGCTCTTAAATTGATGATCTACCTACAAATGTGAACTGGCGTTCAAAAATAAAACATTTGAAACGGATCATTTTTCACCTTTCTGAAGCATGACGTAATGGGGGGGTGTTATCTCTTTTGTCAAAAATCACCTGTTTTTGCTTGAACATTAAATGCCTCCAAATGGTATTTAATTCACTTCCCGGGCCCCTGGAAGCATGAAAATCACTTTCAACATGCTAATTTTAGCTCTTAAACGGATGATCTACCTACAAATGTGAACTGACGTTCAAAAATAAAACATTACAAATGGACCATTTTTCACCTTTATGAAGCATGACGTAATGGGGGGGTGTTATCTCTTTTGTCAAAAATCACCTGTTTTTGCTTGAACATTAAATGCCTCCAAATGGTATTTAATTCACTTCCCGGGCCCCTGGAAGCATGAAAATCACTTTAAACATGCTAATTTTAGCTCTTAAACTGATGATCTACCTACAAATGTGAATTGACGTTCAAAAATAAAACATTTGAAACGGACCATTTTTCACCTTTATGAAGCATGACGTAATGGAGTGGTGTTATCTCTTTTGTCAAAAATCACCTGTTTTTGCTTGAACATTAAATGCCTCCAAATGGTATTTAATTTACTTCCCGGGCCCCTGGAAGCATGAAAATCACTTTAAACATGCTAATTTTAGCTCTTAAACTGATGATCTACCCACAAATGTGAACTGACGTTCAAAAATAAAACATTTGAAACGGACCATTTTTCACCTTTCTGAAGCATGACGTAATGGGGGGGTGTTATCTCTTTTGTCAAAAATCACCTGTTTTTGCTTCAACATTAAATGCCTCCAAATGGTATTTAATTCACTTCCCGGGCCCCTGGAAGCATGAAAATCACTTTAAACATGCTAATTTTAGCTCTTAAACTGATGATCTACCTACAAATGTGAATTGACGTTCAAAAATAAAACATTTGAAATGGACCATTTTTCACCTTTCTGAAGCATGACGTAATGGGGGGTGTTATCTCTTTTGTCAAAAATCATCTGTTTTTGCTTGAACATTAAATGCCTCCAAATGGTATTTAATTCACTTCCCGGGCCCCTGGAAGCATGAAAATCACTTTACACATGCTCATTTTAGCTCTTAAACTGATGATCTACATACAAATGTGAACTGACGTTCAAAAATAAAACATTTGAAAACGGACCATTTTTCACCTTTCTGAAGCATGACGTAATGGGGGGGTGTTATCTCTTTTGTCAAAAATCACCTGTTTTTGCTTGGACATTAAATGCCTCCAAATGGTATTTAATTCACTTCCCGGGCCCCTGGAAACATGAAAATCACTTTCAACATGCTAATTTTAGCTCTTAAACGGATGATCTACCTACAAATGTGAACTGACGTTCAAAAATAAAACATTTGAAACGGACCATTTTTCACCTTTATGAAGCATGACGTAATGGGGGGGTGTTATCTCTTTTGTCAAAAATCACCTGTTTTTGCTTGAACATTAAATGCCTCCAAATGGTATTTAATTCACTTCCCGGGCCCCTGGAAGCATGAAAATCACTTTAAACATGCTAATTTTAGCTCTTAAACTGATGATCTACCTACAAATGTGAATTGACGTTCAAAAATAAAACATTTGAAACGGACCATTTTCACCTTTATGAAGCATGACGTAATGGGGGGTGTTATCTCTTTTGTCAAAAATCACCTGTTTTTGCTTGGACATTAAATGCCTCCAAATGGTATTTAATTCACTTCCCGGGCCCCTGGAAGCATGAAAATCACTTTCAACATGCTAATTTTAGCTCTTAAACGGATGATCTACCTACAAATGTGAACTGACATTCAAAAATAAAACATTTGAAACGGACCATTTTTCACCTTTATGAAGCATGACGTAATGGGGGGGTGTTATCTCTTTTGTCAAAAATCACCTGTTTTTGCTTGAACATTAAATGCCTCCAAATGGTATTTAATTCACTTCCCGGGCCCCTGGAAGCATGAAAATCACTTTAAACATGCTAATTTTAGCTCTTAAACTGATGATCTACCTACAAATGTGAATTGACGTTCAAAAATAAAACATTTGAAACGGACCATTTTTCACCTTTATGAAGCATGACGTAATGGGGTGGTGTTATCTCTTTTGTCAAAAATCACCTGTTTTTGCTTGAACATTAAATGCCTCCAAATGGTATTTAATTTACTTCCCGGGCCCCTGGAAGCATGAAAATCACTTTAAACATGCTAATTTTAGCTCTTAAACTGATGATCTACCTACAAATGTGAACTGACGTTCAAAAATAAAACATTTGAAACGGACCATTTTTCACCTTTCTGAAGCATGACGTAATGGGGGGGTGTTATCTCTTTAATCAAAAATCACCTGTTTTTGCTTGAACATTAAATGCCTCCAAATGGTATTTAATTCACTTCCCGGGCCCCTGGAAGCATGAAAATCACTTTAAACATGCTAATTTTAGCTCTAAAACTGATGATCTACCTACAAATGTGAACTGACGTTCAAAAATAAAACATTTGAAAACGGACCCTTTTTCACCTTTCTGAAGCATGACATAATGGGGGGTGTTATCTCTTTTGTCAAAAATCATCTGTTTTTGCTTGAACATTAAATGCCTCCAAATGGTATTGAATTCACTTCCCGGGCCCCTGGAAGCATGAAAATCACTTTAAACATGCTAATTTTAGCTCTTAAACTGATGATCTACCTACAAATGTGAACTGACGTTCAAAAATAAAACATTTGAAAACGGACAATTTTTCACCTTTCTGAAGCATGACGTAATGGGGGGTGTTATCTCTTTTGTCAAAAATCACCTGTTTTTGCTTGAACATTAAATGCCTCCAAATGGTATTTAATTCACTTCCCGGACCCCTAGAAGCATGAAAATTTCCTTAAACATGCTAATTTTAGCTCTAAAACTGATGATCTACCTACAAATGTGAACTGAAGTTCAAAAATAAAACATTTTAAACGGACCATTTTTCACCTTTATGAAGCATGACGTAATGGGGGGGTGTTATCTCTTTTGTCAAAAATCACCTGTTTTTGCTTGAACATTAAATGCCTCCAAATGGTATTTAATTCACTTCCCGGGCCCCTGGAAGCATGAAAATCACTTTAAACATGCTAATTTTAGCTCTAAAACTGATGATCTACCTACAAATGTGAACTGACGTTCAAAAATAAAACATTTGAAACGGACCATTTTTCACCTTTCTGATGCATGACGTAATGGGGGAGTGTTATCTCTTTTGTCAAAAATCACCTGTTTTTGCTTGAACATTAAATGCCTCCAAATGGTATTTAATTCACTTCCCGGGCCCCTGGAAGCATGAAAATCACTTTAAACATGCTAATTTTAGCTCTAAAACTGATGATCTACCTAAAAATGTGAACTGACGTTCAAAAATAAAACATTTGAAAACGGACCATTTTTCACCTTTCTAAAGCATGACGTAATGGGGGGGTGTTATCTCTTTTGTCAAAAATCATCTGTTTTTGCTTGAACATTAAATGCCTCCAAATGGTATTTAATTCACTTCCCGGGCCCCTGGAAGCATGAAAATCACTTTAAACATGCTAATTTTAGCTCTTAAACTGATAATCTACCTACAAATGTGAACTGACGTTCAAAAATAAAACATTTGAAAACGGACCATTTTTCACCTTTCTGAAGCATGACGTAATGGGGGGGTGTTATCTCTTTTGTCAAAAATCATCTGTTTTTGCTTGAACATTAAATGCCTCCAAATGGTATTTAATTCACTTCCCGGGCCCCTGGAAGCATGAAAATCACTTTAAACATGCTCATTTTAGCTCTTAAACTGATGATCTACATACAAATGTGAACTGACGTTCAAAAATAAAACATTTGAAAACGGACCATTTTTCACCTTTCTGAAGCATGACGTAATGGGGGGGTGTTATCTCTTTGGTCAAAAATCACCTGTTTTTGCTTGAACATTAAATGCCTCCAAATGGTATTTAATTCACTTCCCGGACCCCTAGAAGCATGAAAATCTCCTTAAACATGCTAATTTTAGCTCTAAAACTGATGATCTACCTACAAATGTGAACTGACGTTCAAAAATAAAACATTTGAAACAGACCATTTTTCACCTTTCTGAAGCATGACGTAATGGGGGGGTGTTATCTCTTTTGTCAAAAATCACCTGTTTTTGCTTGAACATTAAATACCTCCAAATGGTATTTAATTTACTTCCCGGGCCCCTGGAAGCATGAAAATCACTTTAAACATGCTCATTTTAGCTCTTAAATTGATGATCGACCTACAAATGTGAACTGGCGTTCAAAAATAAAACATTTGAAACGGACCATTTTTTACCTTTCTGAAGCATGACGTAATGGGGTGGTGTTATCTCTTTTGTCAAAAATCACCTGTTTTTGCTTGAACATTAAATGCCTCCAAATGGTATTTAATTCACTTCCCGGGCCCCTGGAAGCATGAAAATCACTTTCAACATGCTAATTTTAGCTCTTAAACGGATGATCTACCTACAAATGTGAACTGACGTTCAAAAATAAAACATTTGAAACTGACCATTTTTCACCTTTATGAAGCATGACGTAATGGGGGGGTGTTATCTCTTTTGTCAAAAATCACCTGTTTTTGCTTGAACATTAAATGCCTCCAAATGGTATTTAATTCACTTCCCGGGCCCCTGGAAGCATGAAAATCACTTTAAACATGCTAATTTTAGCTCTTAAACTGATGATCTACCTACAAATGTGAATTGACGTTCAAAAATAAAACATTTGAAACGGACCATTTTTCACCTTTATGAAGCATGACGTAATGGGGTGGTGTTATCTCTTTTGTCAAAAATCACCTGTTTTTGCTTGAACATTAAATGCCTCCAAATGGTATTTAATTTACTTCCCGGGCCCCTGGAAGCATGAAAATCACTTTAAACATGCTAATTTTAGCTCTTAAACTGATGATCTACCTACAAATGTGAACTGACGTTCAAAAATAAAACATTTGAAACGGACCATTTTTCACCTTTCTGAAGCATGACGTAATGGGGGGGTGTTATCTCTTTAATCAAAAATCACCTGTTTTTGCTTGAACATTAAATGCCTCCAAATGGTATTTAATTCACTTCCCAGGCCCCTGGAAGCATGAAAATCACTTTAAACATGCTAATTTTAGCTCTAAAACTGATGATCTACCTACAAATGTGAACTGACGTTCAAAAATAAAACATTTGAAAACGGACCCTTTTTCACCTTTCTGAAGCATGACATAATGGGGGGTGTTATCTCTTTTGTCAAAAATCATCTGTTTTTGCTTGAACATTAAATGCCTCCAAATGGTATTTAATTCACTTCCCGGGCCCCTGGAAGCATGAAAATCACTTTAAACATGCTAATTTTAGCTCTTAAACTGATGATCTACCTACAAATGTGAACTGACGTTCAAAAATAAAACATTTGAAAACGGACAATTTTTCACCTTTCTGAAGCATGACGTAATGGGGGGTGTTATCTCTTTTGCCAAAAATCACCTGTTTTTGCTTGAACATTAAATGCCTCCAAATGGTATTTAATTCACTTCCCGGACCCCTAGAAGCATGAAAATCTCCTTAAACATGCTAATTTTAGCTCTAAAACTGATGATCTACCTACAAATGTGAACTGAAGTTCAAAAATAAAACATTTTAAACGGACCATTTTTCACCTTTATGAAGCATGACGTAATGGGGGGGTGTTATCTCTTTTGTCAAAAATCACCTGTTTTTGCTTGAACATTAAATGCCTCCAAATGGTATTTAATTCACTTCCCGGGCCCCTGGAAGCATGAAAATCACTTTAAACATGCTAATTTTAGCTCTTAAACTGATAATCTACCTACAAATGTGAACTGACGTTCAAAAATAAAACATTTGAAAACGGACCATTTTTCACCTTTCTGAAGCATGACGTAATGGGGGGGTGTTATCTCTTTTGTCAAAAATCATCTGTTTTTGCTTGAACATTAAATGCCTCCAAATGGTATTTAATTCACTTCCCGGGCCCCTGGAAGCATGAAAATCACTTTAAACATGCTCATTTTAGCTCTTAAACTGATGATCTACATACAAATGTGAACTGACGTTCAAAAATAAAACATTTGAAAACGGACCATTTTTCACCTTTCTGAAGCATGACGTAATGGGGGGGTGTTATCTCTTTGGTCAAAAATCACCTGTTTTTGCTTGAACATTAAATGCCTCCAAATGGTATTTAATTCCCCTGCCGGGCCCCTGGAAGCATGAAAATCACTTTAAACATGCTAATTTTACCTCTTAAACTGATGATCTACCTACAAATGTGAACTGACGTTCAAAAATAAAACATTTGAAAACGGACCATTTTTCACCTTTCTGAAGCATGACGTAATGGGGGGGGGTGTTATCTCTTTTGTCAAAAATCACCTGTTTTTGCTTGAACATTAAATGCCTCCAAATGGTATTTAATTCACTTCCCGGACCCCTAGAAGCATGAAAATCTCCTTAAACATGCTAATTTTAGCTCTAAAACTGATGATCTACCTACAAATGTGAACTGACGTTCAAAAATAAAACATTTGAAACGGACCATTTTTCACCTTTCTGAAGCATGACGTAATGGGGGGGTGTTATCTCTTTTGTCAAAAATCACCTGTTTTTGCTTGAACATTAAATACCTCCAAATGGTATTTAATTTACTTCCCGGGCCCCTGGAAGCATGAAAATCACTTTAAACATGCTCATTTTAGCTCTTAAATTGATGATCGACCTACAAATGTGAACTGGCGTTCAAAAATAAAACATTTGAAACGGACCATTTTTCACCTTTCTGAAGCATGACGTAATGGGGGGGTGTTATCTCTTTTGTCAAAAATCACCTGTTTTTGCTTGAACATTAAATGCCTCCAAATGGTATTTAATTCACTTCCCGGGCCCCTGGAAGCATGAAAATCACTTTAAACATGCTAATTTTAGCTCTAAAACTGATGATCTACCTACAAATGTGAACTGACGTTCAAAAATAAAACATTTGAAAACGGACCATTTTTCACCTTTCTGAAGCATGACGTAATGGGGGGGTGTTATCTCTTTTGTCAAAAATCATCTGTTTTTGCTTGAACATTAAATGCCTCCAAATGGTATTTAATTCACTTCCCGGGCCCCTGGAAGCATGAAAATCACTTTACACATGCTCATTTTAGCTCTTAAACTGATGATCTACATACAAATGTGAACTGACGTTCAAAAATAAAACATTTGAAAATGGACCATTTTTCACCTTTCTGAAGCATGACGTAATGGGGGGGTGTTATCTCTTTTGTCAAAAATCACCTGTTTTTGCTTGGACATTAAATGCCCCCAAATGGTATTTAATTCACTTCCCGGGCCCCTGGAAACATGAAAATCACTTTCAACATGCTAATTTTAGCTCTTAAACGGATGATCTACCTACAAATGTGAACTGACGTTCAAAAATAAAACATTTGAAACGGACCATTTTTCACCTTTATGAAGCATGACGTAATGGGGGGGTGTTATCTCTTTTGTCAAAAATCACCTGTTTTTGCTTGAACATTAAATGCCTCCAAAAGGTATTTAATTCACTTCCCGGGCCCCTGGAAGCATGAAAATCACTTTAAACATGCTAATTTTAGCTCTTAAACTGATGATCTACCTACAAATGTGAATTGACGTTCAAAAATAAAACATTTGAAACGGACCATTTTTCACCTTTATGAAGCATGACGTAATGGGGGGGTGTTATCTCTTTTGTCAAAAATCACCTGTTTTTGCTTGGACATTAAATGCCTCCAAATGGTATTTAATTCACTTCCCGGGCCCCTGGAAGCATGAAAATCACTTTCAACATGCTAATTTTAGCTCTTAAACGGATGATCTACCTACAAATGTGAACTGACGTTCAAAAATAAAACATTTGAAACGGACCATTTTTCACCTTTATGAAGCATGACTTAATGGGGGGGTGTTATCTCTTTTGTCAAAAATCACCTGTTTTTGCTTGAACATTAAATGCCTCCAAATGGTATTTAATTCACTTCCCGGGCCCCTGGAAGCATGAAAATCACTTTAAACATGCTAATTTTAGCTCTTAAACGGATGATCTACCTACAAATGTGAATTGACGTTCAAAAATAAAACATTTGAAACGGACCATTTTTCACCTTTATGAAGCATGACGTAATGGGGTGGTGTTATCTCTTTTGTCAAAAATCACCTGTTTTTGCTTGGACATTAAATGCCTCCAAATGGTATTTAATTCACTTCCCGGGCCCCTGGAAGCATGAATATCACTTTAAACATGCTAATTTTAGCTCTTAAACTGATGATCTACCTACAAATGTGAACTGACGTTCAAAAATAAAACATTTGAAACGGACCATTTTTCACCTTTCTGAAGCATGACGTAATGGGGGGGTGTTATCTCTTTTGTCAAAAATCACCTGTTTTTGCTTGAACATTAAATGCCTCCAAATGGTATTTAATTCACTTCCCGGGCCCCTGGAACCATGAAAATCACTTTACACATGCTAATTTTAGCTCTAAAACTGATGATCTACATACAAATGTGAACTGACGTTCAAAAATAAAACATTTGAAAACAGACCATTTTTCACCTTTCTGAAGCATGACGTAATGGGGGGGTGTTATCTCTTTTGTCAAAAATCACCTGTTTTTGCTTGGACATTAAATGCCTCCAAATGGTATTTAATTCACTTCCCGGGCCCCTGGAAGCATGAAAATCACTTTCAACATGCTAATTTTAGCTCTTAAACGGATGATCTACCTACAAATGTGAACTGACGTTCAAAAATAAAACATTTGAAACGGACCATTTTTCACCTTTATGAAGCATGACGTAATGGGGGGGTGTTATCTCTTTTGTCAAAAATCACCTGTTTTTGCTTGAACATTAAATGCCTCCAAATGGTATTTAATTCACTTCCCGGGCCCCTGGAAGCATGAAAATCACTTTAAACATGCTAATTTTAGCTCTTAAACTGATGATCTACCTACAAATGTGAATTGACGTTCAAAAATAAAACATTTGAAACGGACCATTTTTCACCTTTATGAAGCATGACGTAATGGGGTGGTCTTATCTCTTTTGTCAAAAATCACCTGTTTTTGCTTGAACATTAAATGCCTCCAAATGGTATTTAATTTACTTCCGGGCCCCTGGAAGCATGAAAATCACGTTAAATATGCTAATTTTAGCTCTTAAACTGATGATCTACCTACAAATGTGAACTGACGTTCAAAAATAAAACATTTGAAACGGACCATTTTTCACCTTTCTGAAGCATGACGTAATGGGGGGGTGTTATCTCTTTTGTCAAAAATCACCTGTTTTTGCTTGAACATTAAATGCCTCCAAATGGTATTTAATTCACTTCCCGGGCCCCTGGAAGCATGAAAATCACTTTAAACATGCTAATTTTAGCTCTTAAACTGATGATCTACCTACAAATGTGAATTGACGTTCAAAAATAAAACATTTGAAACTGACCATTTTTCACCTTTCTGAAGCATGACGTAATGGGGGGTGTTATCTCTTTTGTCAAAAATCACCTGTTTTTGCTTGAACAATAAATGCCTCCAAATGGTATTTAATTCACTTCCCGGGCCCCTGGAAGCATGAAAATCACTTTAAACATGCTAATTTTAGCTCTAAAACTGATGATCTACCTACAAATGTGAACTGACGTTCAAAAATAAAACATTTGAAAACGGACCATTTTTCACCTTTCTGAAGCATGACGTAATGGGGGGGTGTTATCTCTTTTGTCAAAAATCATCTGTTTTTGCTTGAACATTAAATGCCTCCAAATGGTATTTAATTCACTTCCCGGGCCCCAGGAAGCATGAAAATCACTTTACACATGCTCATTTTAGCTCTTAAACTGATGATCTACATACAAATGTGAACTGACGTTCAAAAATAAAACATTTGAAAACGGACCATTTTTCACCTTTCTAAAGCATGACGTAATGGGGGGGTGTTATCTCTTTTGTCAAAAATCATCTGTTTTTGCTTGAACATTAAATGCCTCCAAATGGTATTTAATTCACTTCCCGGGCCCCTGGAAGCATGAAAATCACTTTAAACATGCTAATTTTAGCTCTTAAACTGATAATCTACCTACAAATGTGAACTGACGTTCAAAAATAAAACATTTGAAAACGGACCATTTTTCACCTTTCTGAAGCATGACGTAATGGGGGGGTGTTATCTCTTTTGTCAAAAATCATCTGTTTTTGCTTGAACATTAAATGCCTCCAAATGGTATTTAATTCACTTCCCGGGCCCCTGGAAGCATGAAAATCACTTTAAACATGCTCATTTTAGCTCTTAAACTGATGATCTACATACAAATGTGAACTGACGTTCAAAAATAAAACATTTGAAAACGGACCATTTTTCACCTTTCTGAAGCATGACGTAATGGGGGGGTGTTATCTCTTTGGTCAAAAATCACCTGTTTTTGCTTGAACATTAAATGCCTCCAAATGGTATTTAATTCACTTCCCGGACCCCTAGAAGCATGAAAATCTCCTTAAACATGCTAATTTTAGCTCTAAAACTGATGATCTACCTACAAATGTGAACTGACGTTCAAAAATAAAACATTTGAAACGGACCATTTTTCACCTTTCTGAAGCATGACGTAATGGGGGGGTGTTATCTCTTTTGTCAAAAATCACCTGTTTTTGCTTGAACATTAAATACCTCCAAATGGTATTTAATTTACTTCCCGGGCCCCTGGAAGCATGAAAATCACTTTAAACATGCTCATTTTAGCTCTTAAATTGATGATCGACCTACAAATGTGAACTGGCGTTCAAAAATAAAACATTTGAAACGGACCATTTTTTACCTTTCTGAAGCATGACGTAATGGGGTGGTGTTATCTCTTTTGTCAAAAATCACCTGTTTTTGCTTGAACATTAAATGCCTCCAAATGGTATTTAATTCACTTCCCGGGCCCCTGGAAGCATGAAAATCACTTTCAACATGCTAATTTTAGCTCTTAAACGGATGATCTACCTACAAATGTGAACTGACGTTCAAAAATAAAACATTTGAAACGGACCATTTTTCACCTTTATGAAGCATGACGTAATGGGGGGGTGTTATCTCTTTTGTCAAAAATCACCTGTTTTTGCTTGAACATTAAATGCCTCCAAATGGTATTTAATTCACTTCCCGGGCCCCTGGAAGCATGAAAATCACTTTAAACATGCTAATTTTAGCTCTTAAACTGATGATCTACCTACAAATGTGAATTGACGTTCAAAAATAAAACATTTGAAACGGACCATTTTTCACCTTTATGAAGCATGACGTAATGGGGTGGTGTTATCTCTTTTGTCAAAAATCACCTGTTTTTGCTTGAACATTAAATGCCTCCAAATGGTATTTAATTTACTTCCCGGGCCCCTGGAAGCATGAAAATCACTTTAAACATGCTAATTTTAGCTCTTAAACTGATGATCTACCTACAAATGTGAACTGACGTTCAAAAATAAAACATTTGAAACGGACCATTTTTCACCTTTCTGAAGCATGACGTAATGGGGGGGTGTTATCTCTTTAATCAAAAATCACCTGTTTTTGCTTGAACATTAAATGCCTCCAAATGGTATTTAATTCACTTCCCAGGCCCCTGGAAGCATGAAAATCACTTTAAACATGCTAATTTTAGCTCTAAAACTGATGATCTACCTACAAATGTGAACTGACGTTCAAAAATAAAACATTTGAAAACGGACCCTTTTTCACCTTTCTGAAGCATGACATAATGGGGGGTGTTATCTCTTTTGTCAAAAATCATCTGTTTTTGCTTGAACATTAAATGCCTCCAAATGGTATTTAATTCACTTCCCGGGCCCCTGGAAGCATGAAAATCACTTTAAACATGCTAATTTTAGCTCTTAAACTGATGATCTACCTACAAATGTGAACTGACGTTCAAAAATAAAACATTTGAAAACGGACAATTTATCACCTTTCTGAAGCATGACGTAATGGGGGGTGTTATCTCTTTTGCCAAAAATCACCTGTTTTTGCTTGAACATTAAATGCCTCCAAATGGTATTTAATTCACTTCCCGGACCCCTAGAAGCATGAAAATCTCCTTAAACATGCTAATTTTAGCTCTAAAACTGATGATCTACCTACAAATGTGAACTGAAGTTCAAAAATAAAACATTTTAAACGGACCATTTTTCACCTTTATGAAGCATGACGTAATGGGGGGGTGTTATCTCTTTTGTCAAAAATCACCTGTTTTTGCTTGAACATTAAATGCCTCCAAATGGTATTTAATTCACTTCCCGGGCCCCTGGAAGCATGAAAATCACTTTAAACATGCTAATTTTAGCTCTTAAACTGATAATCTACCTACAAATGTGAACTGACGTTCAAAAATAAAACATTTGAAAACGGACCATTTTTCACCTTTCTGAAGCATGACGTAATGGGGGGGTGTTATCTCTTTTGTCAAAAATCATCTGTTTTTGCTTGAACATTAAATGCCTCCAAATGGTATTTAATTCACTTCCCGGGCCCCTGGAAGCATGAAAATCACTTTAAACATGCTCATTTTAGCTCTTAAACTGATGATCTACATACAAATGTGAACTGACGTTCAAAAATAAAACATTTGAAAACGGACCATTTTTCACCTTTCTGAAGCATGACGTAATGGGGGGGTGTTATCTCTTTGGTCAAAAATCACCTGTTTTTGCTTGAACATTAAATGCCTCCAAATGGTATTTAATTCACTTCCCGGGCCCCTGGAAGCATGAAAATCACTTTAAACATGCTAATTTTAGCTCTTAAACTGATAATCTACCTACAAATGTGAACTGACGTTCAAAAATAAAACATTTGAAAACGGACCATTTTTCACCTTTCTGAAGCATGACGTAATGGGGGGGTGTTATCTCTTTTGTCAAAAATCATCTGTTTTTGCTTGAACATTAAATGCCTCCAAATGGTATTTAATTCACTTCCCGGGCCCCTGGAAGCATGAAAATCACTTTAAACATGCTCATTTTAGCTCTTAAACTGATGATCTACATACAAATGTGAACTGACGTTCAAAAATAAAACATTTGAAAACGGACCATTTTTCACCTTTCTGAAGCATGACGTAATGGGGGGGTGTTATCTCTTTGGTCAAAAATCACCTGTTTTTGCTTGAACATTAAATGCCTCCAAATGGTATTTAATTCCCCTGCCGGGCCCCTGGAAGCATGAAAATCACTTTAAACATGCTAATTTTACCTCTTAAACTGATGATCTACCTACAAATGTGAACTGACGTTCAAAAATAAAACATTTGAAAACGGACCATTTTTCACCTTTCTGAAGCATGACGTAATGGGGGGGGTGTTATCTCTTTTGTCAAAAATCACCTGTTTTTGCTTGAACATTAAATGCCTCCAAATGGTATTTAATTCACTTCCCGGACCCCTAGAAGCATGAAAATCTCCTTAAACATGCTAATTTTAGCTCTAAAACTGATGATCTACCTACAAATGTGAACTGACGTTCAAAAATAAAACATTTGAAACGGACCATTTTTCACCTTTCTGAAGCATGACGTAATGGGGGGGTGTTATCTCTTTTGTCAAAAATCACCTGTTTTTGCTTGAACATTAAATACCTCCAAATGGTATTTAATTTACTTCCCGGGCCCCTGGAAGCATGAAAATCACTTTAAACATGCTCATTTTAGCTCTTAAATTGATGATCGACCTACAAATGTGAACTGGCGTTCAAAAATAAAACATTTGAAACGGACCATTTTTCACCTTTCTGAAGCATGACGTAATGGGGGGGTGTTATCTCTTTTGTCAAAAATCACCTGTTTTTGCTTGAACATTAAATGCCTCCAAATGGTATTTAATTCACTTCCCGGGCCCCTGGAAGCATGAAAATCACTTTAAACATGCTAATTTTAGCTCTAAAACTGATGATCTACCTACAAATGTGAACTGACGTTCAAAAATAAAACATTTGAAAACGGACCATTTTTCACCTTTCTGAAGCATGACGTAATGGGGGGGTGTTATCTCTTTTGTCAAAAATCATCTGTTTTTGCTTGAACATTAAATGCCTCCAAATGGTATTTAATTCACTTCCCGGGCCCCTGGAAGCATGAAAATCACTTTACACATGCTCATTTTAGCTCTTAAACTGATGATCTACATACAAATGTGAACTGACGTTCAAAAATAAAACATTTGAAAATGGACCATTTTTCACCTTTCTGAAGCATGACGTAATGGGGGGGTGTTATCTCTTTTGTCAAAAATCACCTGTTTTTGCTTGGACATTAAATGCCCCCAAATGGTATTTAATTCACTTCCCGGGCCCCTGGAAACATGAAAATCACTTTCAACATGCTAATTTTAGCTCTTAAACGGATGATCTACCTACAAATGTGAACTGACGTTCAAAAATAAAACATTTGAAACGGACCATTTTTCACCTTTATGAAGCATGACGTAATGGGGGGGTGTTATCTCTTTTGTCAAAAATCACCTGTTTTTGCTTGAACATTAAATGCCTCCAAAAGGTATTTAATTCACTTCCCGGGCCCCTGGAAGCATGAAAATCACTTTAAACATGCTAATTTTAGCTCTTAAACTGATGATCTACCTACAAATGTGAATTGACGTTCAAAAATAAAACATTTGAAACGGACCATTTTTCACCTTTATGAAGCATGACGTAATGGGGGGGTGTTATCTCTTTTGTCAAAAATCACCTGTTTTTGCTTGGACATTAAATGCCTCCAAATGGTATTTAATTCACTTCCCGGGCCCCTGGAAGCATGAAAATCACTTTCAACATGCTAATTTTAGCTCTTAAACGGATGATCTACCTACAAATGTGAACTGACGTTCAAAAATAAAACATTTGAAACGGACCATTTTTCACCTTTATGAAGCATGACTTAATGGGGGGGTGTTATCTCTTTTGTCAAAAATCACCTGTTTTTGCTTGAACATTAAATGCCTTCAAATGGTATTTAATTCACTTCCCGGGCCCCTGGAAGCATGAAAATCACTTTAAACATGCTAATTTTAGCTCTTAAACGGATGATCTACCTACAAATGTGAATTGACGTTCAAAAATAAAACATTTGAAACGGACCATTTTTCACCTTTATGAAGCATGACGTAATGGGGTGGTGTTATCTCTTTTGTCAAAAATCACCTGTTTTTGCTTGAACATTAAATGCCTCCAAATGGTATTTAATTTACTTCCCGGGCCCCTGGAAGCATGAATATCACTTTAAACATGCTAATTTTAGCTCTTAAACTGATGATCTACCTACAAATGTGAACTGACGTTCAAAAATAAAACATTTGAAACGGACCATTTTTCACCTTTCTGAAGCATGACGTAATGGGGGGGTGTTATCTCTTTTGTCAAAAATCACCTGTTTTTGCTTGAACATTAAATGCCTCCAAATGGTATTTAATTCACTTCCCGGGCCCCTGGAACCATGAAAATCACTTTACACATGCTAATTTTAGCTCTAAAACTGATGATCTACATACAAATGTGAACTGACGTTCAAAAATAAAACATTTGAAAACAGACCATTTTTCACCTTTCTGAAGCATGACGTAATGGGGGGGTGTTATCTCTTTTGTCAAAAATCACCTGTTTTTGCTTGGACATTAAATGCCTCCAAATGGTATTTAATTCACTTCCCGGGCCCCTGGAAGCATGAAAATCACTTTCAACATGCTAATTTTAGCTCTTAAACGGATGATCTACCTACAAATGTGAACTGACGTTCAAAAATAAAACATTTGAAACGGACCATTTTTCACCTTTATGAAGCATGACGTAATGGGGTGGTCTTATCTCTTTTGTCAAAAATCACCTGTTTTTGCTTGAACATTAAATGCCTCCAAATGGTATTTAATTTACTTCCGGGCCCCTGGAAGCATGAAAATCACGTTAAATATGCTAATTTTAGCTCTTAAACTGATGATCTACCTACAAATGTGAACTGACGTTCAAAAATAAAACATTTGAAACGGACCATTTTTCACCTTTCTGAAGCATGACGTAATGGGGGGGTGTTATCTCTTTTGTCAAAAATCACCTGTTTTTGCTTGAACATTAAATGCCTCCAAATGGTATTTAATTCACTTCCCGGGCCCCTGGAAGCATGAAAATCACTTTAAACATGCTAATTTTAGCTCTTAAACTGATGATCTACCTACAAATGTGAATTGACGTTCAAAAATAAAACATTTGAAACTGACCATTTTTCACCTTTCTGAAGCATGACGTAATGGGGGGTGTTATCTCTTTTGTCAAAAATCACCTGTTTTTGCTTGAACAATAAATGCCTCCAAATGGTATTTAATTCACTTCCCGGGCCCCTGGAAGCATGAAAATCACTTTAAACATGCTAATTTTAGCTCTAAAACTGATGATCTACCTACAAATGTGAACTGACGTTCAAAAATAAAACATTTGAAAACGGACCATTTTTCACCTTTCTGAAGCATGACGTAATGGGGGGGTGTTATCTCTTTTGTCAAAAATCATCTGTTTTTGCTTGAACATTAAATGCCTCCAAATGGTATTTAATTCACTTCCCGGGCCCCAGGAAGCATGAAAATCACTTTACACATGCTCATTTTAGCTCTTAAACTGATGATCTACATACAAATGTGAACTGACGTTCAAAAATAAAACATTTGAAAACGGACCATTTTTCACCTTTCTAAAGCATGACGTAATGGGGGGTGTTATCTCTTTTGTCAAAAATCATCTGTTTTTGCTTGAACATTAAATGCCTCCAAATGGTATTTAATTCACTTCCCGGGCCCCTGGAAGCATGAAAATCACTTTAAACATGCTAATTTTAGCTCTTAAACTGATAATCTACCTACAAATGTGAACTGACGTTCAAAAATAAAACATTTGAAAACGGACCATTTTTCACCTTTCTGAAGCATGACGTAATGGGGGGGTGTTATCTCTTTTGTCAAAAATCATCTGTTTTTGCTTGAACATTAAATGCCTCCAAATGGTATTTAATTCACTTCCCGGGCCCCTGGAAGCATGAAAATCACTTTAAACATGCTCATTTTAGCTCTTAAACTGATGATCTACATACAAATGTGAACTGACGTTCAAAAATAAAACATTTGAAAACGGACCATTTTTCACCTTTCTGAAGCATGACGTAATGGGGGGGTGTTATCTCTTTGGTCAAAAATCACCTGTTTTTGCTTGAACATTAAATGCCTCCAAATGGTATTTAATTCACTTCCCGGACCCCTAGAAGCATGAAAATCTCCTTAAACATGCTAATTTTAGCTCTAAAACTGATGATCTACCTACAAATGTGAACTGACGTTCAAAAATAAAACATTTGAAACGGACCATTTTTCACCTTTCTGAAGCATGACGTAATGGGGGGGTGTTATCTCTTTTGTCAAAAATCACCTGTTTTTGCTTGAACATTAAATACCTCCAAATGGTATTTAATTTACTTCCCGGGCCCCTGGAAGCATGAAAATCACTTTAAACATGCTCATTTTAGCTCTTAAATTGATGATCGACCTACAAATGTGAACTGGCGTTCAAAAATAAAACATTTGAAACGGACCATTTTTTACCTTTCTGAAGCATGACGTAATGGGGTGGTGTTATCTCTTTTGTCAAAAATCACCTGTTTTTGCTTGAACATTAAATGCCTCCAAATGGTATTTAATTCACTTCCCGGGCCCCTGGAAGCATGAAAATCACTTTCAACATGCTAATTTTAGCTCTTAAACGGATGATCTACCTACAAATGTGAACTGACGTTCAAAAATAAAACATTTGAAACGGACCATTTTTCACCTTTATGAAGCATGACGTAATGGGGGGGTGTTATCTCTTTTGTCAAAAATCACCTGTTTTTGCTTGAACATTAAATGCCTCCAAATGGTATTTAATTCACTTCCCGGGCCCCTGGAAGCATGAAAATCACTTTAAACATGCTAATTTTAGCTCTTAAACTGATGATCTACCTACAAATGTGAATTGACGTTCAAAAATAAAACATTTGAAACGGACCATTTTTCACCTTTATGAAGCATGACGTAATGGGGTGGTGTTATCTCTTTTGTCAAAAATCACCTGTTTTTGCTTGAACATTAAATGCCTCCAAATGGTATTTAATTTACTTCCCGGGCCCCTGGAAGCATGAAAATCACTTTAAACATGCTAATTTTAGCTCTTAAACTGATGATCTACCTACAAATGTGAACTGACGTTCAAAAATAAAACATTTGAAACGGACCATTTTTCACCTTTCTGAAGCATGACGTAATGGGGGGGTGTTATCTCTTTAATCAAAAATCACCTGTTTTTGCTTGAACATTAAATGCCTCCAAATGGTATTTAATTCACTTCCCAGGCCCCTGGAAGCATGAAAATCACTTTAAACATGCTAATTTTAGCTCTAAAACTGATGATCTACCTACAAATGTGAACTGACGTTCAAAAATAAAACATTTGAAAACGGACCCTTTTTCACCTTTCTGAAGCATGACATAATGGGGGGTGTTATCTCTTTTGTCAAAAATCATCTGTTTTTGCTTGAACATTAAATGCCTCCAAATGGTATTTAATTCACTTCCCGGGCCCCTGGAAGCATGAAAATCACTTTAAACATGCTAATTTTAGCTCTTAAACTGATGATCTACCTACAAATGTGAACTGACGTTCAAAAATAAAACATTTGAAAACGGACAATTTTTCACCTTTCTGAAGCATGACGTAATGGGGGGTGTTATCTCTTTTGCCAAAAATCACCTGTTTTTGCTTGAACATTAAATGCCTCCAAATGGTATTTAATTCACTTCCCGGACCCCTAGAAGCATGAAAATCTCCTTAAACATGCTAATTTTAGCTCTAAAACTGATGATCTACCTACAAATGTGAACTGAAGTTCAAAAATAAAACATTTTAAACGGACCATTTTTCACCTTTATGAAGCATGACGTAATGGGGGGGTGTTATCTCTTTTGTCAAAAATCACCTGTTTTTGCTTGAACATTAAATGCCTCCAAATGGTATTTAATTCACTTCCCGGGCCCCTGGAAGCATGAAAATCACTTTAAACATGCTAATTTTAGCTCTTAAACTGATAATCTACCTACAAATGTGAACTGACGTTCAAAAATAAAACATTTGAAAACGGACCATTTTTCACCTTTCTGAAGCATGACGTAATGGGGGGGTGTTATCTCTTTTGTCAAAAATCATCTGTTTTTGCTTGAACATTAAATGCCTCCAAATGGTATTTAATTCACTTCCCGGGCCCCTGGAAGCATGAAAATCACTTTAAACATGCTCATTTTAGCTCTTAAACTGATGATCTACATACAAATGTGAACTGACGTTCAAAAATAAAACATTTGAAAACGGACCATTTTTCACCTTTCTGAAGCATGACGTAATGGGGGGGTGTTATCTCTTTGGTCAAAAATCACCTGTTTTTGCTTGAACATTAAATGCCTCCAAATGGTATTTAATTCCCCTGCCGGGCCCCTGGAAGCATGAAAATCACTTTAAACATGCTAATTTTACCTCTTAAACTGATGATCTACCTACAAATGTGAACTGACGTTCAAAAATAAAACATTTGAAAACGGACCATTTTTCACCTTTCTGAAGCATGACGTAATGGGGGGGGTGTTATCTCTTTTGTCAAAAATCACCTGTTTTTGCTTGAACATTAAATGCCTCCAAATGGTATTTAATTCACTTCCCGGACCCCTAGAAGCATGAAAATCTCCTTAAACATGCTAATTTTAGCTCTAAAACTGATGATCTACCTACAAATGTGAACTGACGTTCAAAAATAAAACATTTGAAACGGACCATTTTTCACCTTTCTGAAGCATGACGTAATGGGGGGGTGTTATCTCTTTTGTCAAAAATCACCTGTTTTTGCTTGAACATTAAATACCTCCAAATGGTATTTAATTTACTTCCCGGGCCCCTGGAAGCATGAAAATCACTTTAAACATGCTCATTTTAGCTCTTAAATTGATGATCGACCTACAAATGTGAACTGGCGTTCAAAAATAAAACATTTGAAACGGACCATTTTTCACCTTTCTGAAGCATGACGTAATGGGGGGGTGTTATCTCTTTTGTCAAAAATCACCTGTTTTTGCTTGAACATTAAATGCCTCCAAATGGTATTTAATTCACTTCCCGGGCCCCTGGAAGCATGAAAATCACTTTAAACATGCTAATTTTAGCTCTAAAACTGATGATCTACCTACAAATGTGAACTGACGTTCAAAAATAAAACATTTGAAAACGGACCATTTTTCACCTTTCTGAAGCATGACGTAATGGGGGGGTGTTATCTCTTTTGTCAAAAATCATCTGTTTTTGCTTGAACATTAAATGCCTCCAAATGGTATTTAATTCACTTCCCGGGCCCCTGGAAGCATGAAAATCACTTTACACATGCTCATTTTAGCTCTTAAACTGATGATCTACATACAAATGTGAACTGACGTTCAAAAATAAAACATTTGAAAATGGACCATTTTTCACCTTTCTGAAGCATGACGTAATGGGGGGGTGTTATCTCTTTTGTCAAAAATCACCTGTTTTTGCTTGGACATTAAATGCCCCCAAATGGTATTTAATTCACTTCCCGGGCCCCTGGAAACATGAAAATCACTTTCAACATGCTAATTTTAGCTCTTAAACGGATGATCTACCTACAAATGTGAACTGACGCTCAAAAATAAAACATTTGAAACGGACCATTTTTCACCTTTATGAAGCATGACGTAATGGGGGGGTGTTATCTCTTTTGTCAAAAATCACCTGTTTTTGCTTGAACATTAAATGCCTCCAAAAGGTATTTAATTCACTTCCCGGGCCCCTGGAAGCATGAAAATCACTTTAAACATGCTAATTTTAGCTCTTAAACTGATGATCTACCTACAAATGTGAATTGACGTTCAAAAATAAAACATTTGAAACGGACCATTTTTCACCTTTATGAAGCATGACGTAATGGGGGGGTGTTATCTCTTTTGTCAAAAATCACCTGTTTTTGCTTGGACATTAAATGCCTCCAAATGGTATTTAATTCACTTCCCGGGCCCCTGGAAGCATGAAAATCACTTTCAACATGCTAATTTTAGCTCTTAAACGGATGATCTACCTACAAATGTGAACTGACGTTCAAAAATAAAACATTTGAAACGGACCATTTTTCACCTTTATGAAGCATGACTTAATGGGGGGGTGTTATCTCTTTTGTCAAAAATCACCTGTTTTTGCTTGAACATTAAATGCCTCCAAATGGTATTTAATTCACTTCCCGGGCCCCTGGAAGCATGAAAATCACTTTAAACATGCTAATTTTAGCTCTTAAACGGATGATCTACCTACAAATGTGAATTGACGTTCAAAAATAAAACATTTGAAACGGACCATTTTTCACCTTTCTGAAGCATGACGTAATGGGGGGGTGTTATCTCTTTAATCAAAAATCACCTGTTTTTGCTTGAACATTAAATGCCTCCAAATGGTATTTAATTCACTTCCCAGGCCCCTGGAAGCATGAAAATCACTTTAAACATGCTAATTTTAGCTCTAAAACTGATGATCTACCTACAAATGTGAACTGACGTTCAAAAATAAAACATTTGAAAACGGACCCTTTTTCACCTTTCTGAAGCATGACATAATGGGGGGTGTTATCTCTTTTGTCAAAAATCATCTGTTTTTGCTTGA
The DNA here is from genome assembly GCF_964261635.1 of Lissotriton helveticus. Lineage (NCBI taxonomy): Eukaryota > Metazoa > Chordata > Amphibia > Caudata > Salamandridae > Lissotriton > Lissotriton helveticus. The sequence continues at coordinate 715,777,668 of NC_136073.1, forward strand.
ACATTAAATGCCTCCAAATGGTATTTAATTCACTTCCCGGGCCCCTGGAAGCATGAAAATCACTTTAAACATGCTAATTTTAGCTCTTAAACTGATGATCTACCTACAAATGTGAACTGACGTTCAAAAATAAAACATTTGAAAACGGACAATTTTTCACCTTTCTGAAGCATGACGTAATGGGGGGTGTTATCTCTTTTGCCAAAAATCACCTGTTTTTGCTTGAACATTAAATGCCTCCAAATGGTATTTAATTCACTTCCCGGACCCCTAGAAGCATGAAAATCTCCTTACACATGCTAATTTTAGCTCTAAAACTGATGATCTACCTACAAATGTGAACTGAAGTTCAAAAATAAAACATTTTAAACGGACCATTTTTCACCTTTATGAAGCATGACGTAATGGGGGGGTGTTATCTCTTTTGTCAAAAATCACCTGTTTTTGCTTGAACATTAAATGCCTCCAAATGGTATTTAATTCACTTCCCGGGCCCCTGGAAGCATGAAAATCACTTTAAACATGCTAATTTTAGCTCTTAAACTGATAATCTACCTACAAATGTGAACTGACGTTCAAAAATAAAACATTTGAAAACGGACCATTTTTCACCTTTCTGAAGCATGACGTAATGGGGGGGTGTTATCTCTTTTGTCAAAAATCATCTGTTTTTGCTTGAACATTAAATGCCTCCAAATGGTATTTAATTCACTTCCCGGGCCCCTGGAAGCATGAAAATCACTTTAAACATGCTCATTTTAGCTCTTAAACTGATGATCTACATACAAATGTGAACTGACGTTCAAAAATAAAACATTTGAAAACGGACCATTTTTCACCTTTCTGAAGCATGACGTAATGGGGGGGTGTTATCTCTTTGGTCAAAAATCACCTGTTTTTGCTTGAACATTAAATGCCTCCAAATGGTATTTAATTCCCCTGCCGGGCCCCTGGAAGCATGAAAATCACTTTAAACATGCTAATTTTACCTCTTAAACTGATGATCTACCTACAAATGTGAACTGACGTTCAAAAATAAAACATTTGAAAACGGACCATTTTTCACCTTTCTGAAGCATGACGTAATGGGGGGGGTGTTATCTCTTTTGTCAAAAATCACCTGTTTTTGCTTGAACATTAAATGCCTCCAAATGGTATTTAATTCACTTCCCGGACCCCTAGAAGCATGAAAATCTCCTTAAACATGCTAATTTTAGCTCTAAAACTGATGATCTACCTACAAATGTGAACTGACGTTCAAAAATAAAACATTTGAAACGGACCATTTTTCACCTTTCTGAAGCATGACGTAATGGGGGGGTGTTATCTCTTTTGTCAAAAATCACCTGTTTTTGCTTGAACATTAAATACCTCCAAATGGTATTTAATTTACTTCCCGGGCCCCTGGAAGCATGAAAATCACTTTAAACATGCTCATTTTAGCTCTTAAATTGATGATCGACCTACAAATGTGAACTGGCGTTCAAAAATAAAACATTTGAAACGGACCATTTTTCACCTTTCTGAAGCATGACGTAATGGGGGGGTGTTATCTCTTTTGTCAAAAATCACCTGTTTTTGCTTGAACATTAAATGCCTCCAAATGGTATTTAATTCACTTCCCGGGCCCCTGGAAGCATGAAAATCACTTTAAACATGCTAATTTTAGCTCTAAAACTGATGATCTACCTACAAATGTGAACTGACGTTCAAAAATAAAACATTTGAAAACGGACCATTTTTCACCTTTCTGAAGCATGACGTAATGGGGGGGTGTTATCTCTTTTGTCAAAAATCATCTGTTTTTGCTTGAACATTAAATGCCTCCAAATGGTATTTAATTCACTTCCCGGGCCCCTGGAAGCATGAAAATCACTTTACACATGCTCATTTTAGCTCTTAAACTGATGATCTACATACAAATGTGAACTGACGTTCAAAAATAAAACATTTGAAAATGGACCATTTTTCACCTTTCTGAAGCATGACGTAATGGGGGGGTGTTATCTCTTTTGTCAAAAATCACCTGTTTTTGCTTGGACATTAAATGCCCCCAAATGGTATTTAATTCACTTCCCGGGCCCCTGGAAACATGAAAATCACTTTCAACATGCTAATTTTAGCTCTTAAACGGATGATCTACCTACAAATGTGAACTGACGTTCAAAAATAAAACATTTGAAACGGACCATTTTTCACCTTTATGAAGCATGACGTAATGGGGGGGTGTTATCTCTTTTGTCAAAAATCACCTGTTTTTGCTTGAACATTAAATGCCTCCAAAAGGTATTTAATTCACTTCCCGGGCCCCTGGAAGCATGAAAATCACTTTAAACATGCTAATTTTAGCTCTTAAACTGATGATCTACCTACAAATGTGAATTGACGTTCAAAAATAAAACATTTGAAACGGACCATTTTTCACCTTTATGAAGCATGACGTAATGGGGGGGTGTTATCTCTTTTGTCAAAAATCACCTGTTTTTGCTTGGACATTAAATGCCTCCAAATGGTATTTAATTCACTTCCCGGGCCCCTGGAAGCATGAAAATCACTTTCAACATGCTAATTTTAGCTCTTAAACGGATGATCTACCTACAAATGTGAACTGACGTTCAAAAATAAAACATTTGAAACGGACCATTTTTCACCTTTATGAAGCATGACTTAATGGGGGGGTGTTATCTCTTTTGTCAAAAATCACCTGTTTTTGCTTGAACATTAAATGCCTCCAAATGGTATTTAATTCACTTCCCGGGCCCCTGGAAGCATGAAAATCACTTTAAACATGCTAATTTTAGCTCTTAAACGGATGATCTACCTACAAATGTGAATTGACGTTCAAAAATAAAACATTTGAAACGGACCATTTTTCACCTTTATGAAGCATGACGTAATGGGGTGGTGTTATCTCTTTTGTCAAAAATCACCTGTTTTTGCTTGAACATTAAATGCCTCCAAATGGTATTTAATTTACTTCCCGGGCCCCTGGAAGCATGAATATCACTTTAAACATGCTAATTTTAGCTCTTAAACTGATGATCTACCTACAAATGTGAACTGACGTTCAAAAATAAAACATTTGAAACGGACCATTTTTCACCTTTCTGAAGCATGACGTAATGGGGGGGTGTTATCTCTTTTGTCAAAAATCACCTGTTTTTGCTTGAACATTAAATGCCTCCAAATGGTATTTAATTCACTTCCCGGGCCCCTGGAACCATGAAAATCACTTTACACATGCTAATTTTAGCTCTAAAACTGATGATCTACATACAAATGTGAACTGACGTTCAAAAATAAAACATTTGAAAACAGACCATTTTTCACCTTTCTGAAGCATGACGTAATGGGGGGGTGTTATCTCTTTTGTCAAAAATCACCTGTTTTTGCTTGGACATTAAATGCCTCCAAATGGTATTTAATTCACTTCCCGGGCCCCTGGAAGCATGAAAATCACTTTCAACATGCTAATTTTAGCTCTTAAACGGATGATCTACCTACAAATGTGAACTGACGTTCAAAAATAAAACATTTGAAACGGACCATTTTTCACCTTTATGAAGCATGACGTAATGGGGGGGTGTTATCTCTTTTGTCAAAAATCACCTGTTTTTGCTTGAACATTAAATGCCTCCAAATGGTATTTAATTCACTTCCCGGGCCCCTGGAAGCATGAAAATCACTTTAAACATGCTAATTTTAGCTCTTAAACTGATGATCTACCTACAAATGTGAATTGACGTTCAAAAATAAAACATTTGAAACGGACCATTTTTCACCTTTATGAAGCATGACGTAATGGGGTGGTCTTATCTCTTTTGTCAAAAATCACCTGTTTTTGCTTGAACATTAAATGCCTCCAAATGGTATTTAATTTACTTCCGGGCCCCTGGAAGCATGAAAATCACGTTAAATATGCTAATTTTAGCTCTTAAACTGATGATCTACCTACAAATGTGAACTGACGTTCAAAAATAAAACATTTGAAACGGACCATTTTTCACCTTTCTGAAGCATGACGTAATGGGGGGGTGTTATCTCTTTTGTCAAAAATCACCTGTTTTTGCTTGAACATTAAATGCCTCCAAATGGTATTTAATTCACTTCCCGGGCCCCTGGAAGCATGAAAATCACTTTAAACATGCTAATTTTAGCTCTTAAACTGATGATCTACCTACAAATGTGAATTGACGTTCAAAAATAAAACATTTGAAACTGACCATTTTTCACCTTTCTGAAGCATGACGTAATGGGGGGTGTTATCTCTTTTGTCAAAAATCACCTGTTTTTGCTTGAACAATAAATGCCTCCAAATGGTATTTAATTCACTTCCCGGGCCCCTGGAAGCATGAAAATCACTTTAAACATGCTAATTTTAGCTCTAAAACTGATGATCTACCTACAAATGTGAACTGACGTTCAAAAATAAAACATTTGAAAACGGACCATTTTTCACCTTTCTGAAGCATGACGTAATGGGGGGGTGTTATCTCTTTTGTCAAAAATCATCTGTTTTTGCTTGAACATTAAATGCCTCCAAATGGTATTTAATTCACTTCCCGGGCCCCAGGAAGCATGAAAATCACTTTACACATGCTCATTTTAGCTCTTAAACTGATGATCTACATACAAATGTGAACTGACGTTCAAAAATAAAACATTTGAAAACGGACCATTTTTCACCTTTCTAAAGCATGACGTAATGGGGGGGTGTTATCTCTTTTGTCAAAAATCATCTGTTTTTGCTTGAACATTAAATGCCTCCAAATGGTATTTAATTCACTTCCCGGGCCCCTGGAAGCATGAAAATCACTTTAAACATGCTAATTTTAGCTCTTAAACTGATAATCTACCTACAAATGTGAACTGACGTTCAAAAATAAAACATTTGAAAACGGACCATTTTTCACCTTTCTGAAGCATGACGTAATGGGGGGGTGTTATCTCTTTTGTCAAAAATCATCTGTTTTTGCTTGAACATTAAATGCCTCCAAATGGTATTTAATTCACTTCCCGGGCCCCTGGAAGCATGAAAATCACTTTAAACATGCTCATTTTAGCTCTTAAACTGATGATCTACATACAAATGTGAACTGACGTTCAAAAATAAAACATTTGAAAACGGACCATTTTTCACCTTTCTGAAGCATGACGTAATGGGGGGGTGTTATCTCTTTGGTCAAAAATCACCTGTTTTTGCTTGAACATTAAATGCCTCCAAATGGTATTTAATTCACTTCCCGGACCCCTAGAAGCATGAAAATCTCCTTAAACATGCTAATTTTAGCTCTAAAACTGATGATCTACCTACAAATGTGAACTGACGTTCAAAAATAAAACATTTGAAACGGACCATTTTTCACCTTTATGAAGCATGACGTAATGGGGGGGGTGTTATCTCTTTTGTCAACAATCACCTGTTTTTGCTTGAACATTAAATGCCTCCAAATGGTATTTAATTCACTTCCCGGGCCCCTGGAAGCATGAAAATCACTTTAAACATGCTAATTTTAGCTCTTAAACTGATGATCTACATACAAATGTGAACTGACGTTCAAAAATAAAACATTTGAAACGGACCATTTTTCACCTTTATGAAGCATGACGTAATGGGGTGGTGTTATCTCTTTTGTCAAAAATCACCTGTTTTTGCTTGAACATTAAATGCCTCCAAATGGTATTTAATTTACTTCCCGGGCCCCTGGAAGCATGAAAATCACTTTAAACATGCTAATTTTAGCTCTTAAACTGATGATCTACCTACAAATGTGAACTGACGTTCAAAAATAAAACATTTGAAACGGACCATTTTTCACCTTTCTGAAGCATGACGTAATGGGGGGGTGTTATCTCTTTTGTCAAAAATCACCTGTTTTTGCTTGAACATTAAATGCCTCCAAATGGTATTTAATTCACTTCCCGGGCCCCTGAAACCATGAAAATCACTTTACACATGCTAATTTTAGCTCTAAAACTGATGATCTACATACAAATGTGAACTGACGTTCAAAAATAAAACATTTTAAAACAGACCATTTTTCACCTTTCTGAAGCATGACGTAATGGGGGGTGTTATCTCTTTTGTCAACAATCACCTGTTTTTGCTTGAACATTAAATGCCTCCAAATGGTATTTAATTCACTTCCCGGGCACCTGGAAGCATGAAAATCACTTTAAACATGCTAATTTTAGCTCTTAAACTGATGATCTACCTACAAATGTGAACTGACGTTCAAAAATAAAACATTTGAAACGGACCATTTTTCACCTTTATGAAGCATGACGTAATGGGGGGGTGTTATCTCTTTTGTCAAAAATCACCTGTTTTTGCTTGAACATTAAAGGCCTCCAAATGGTATTTAATTCACTTCCCGGGCCCCTGGAAGCATGAAAATCACTTTAAACATGCTAATTTTAGCTCTAAAACTGATGATCTACCTACAAATGTGAACTGACGTTCAAAAATAAAACATTTGAAACGGACCATTTTTCACCTTTATGAAGCATGACGTAATGGGGGGGTGTTATCTCTTTTGTCAAATATCACCTGTTTTTGCTTGAACATTAAATGCCTCCAAATGGTATTTAATTCACTTCCAGGCCCCTGGAAGCATGAAAATCACTTTAAACATGCTAATTTTAGCTCTAAAACTGATGATCTACCTACAAATGTGAACTGACGTTCAAAAATAAAACATTTGAAAACGGACCCTTTTTCACCTTTCTGAAGCATGACATAATGGGGGGTGTTATCTCTTTTGTCAAAAATCATCTGTTTTTGCTTGAACATTAAATGCCTCCAAATGGTATTTAATTCACTTCCCGGGCCCCTGGAAGCATGAACATCACTTTAAACATGCTAATTTTAGCTCTTAAACTGATGATCTACCTACAAATGTGAACTGACGTTCAAAAATAAAACATTTGAAAACGGACAATTTTTCACCTTTCTGAAGCATGACGTAATGGGGGGTGTTATCTCTTTTGTCAAAAATCACCTGTTTTTGCTTGAACATTAAATGCCTCCAAATGGTATTTAATTCACTTCCCGGACCCCTAGAAGCATGAAAATCTCCTTAAACATGCTAATTTTAGCTCTAAAACTGATGATCTACCTACAAATGTGAACTGAAGTTCAAAAATAAAACATTTTAAACGGACCATTTTTCACCTTTATGAAGCATGACGTAATGGGGGGGTGTTATCTCTTTTGTCAAAAATCACCTGTTTTTGCTTGAACAATAAATGCCTCCAAATGGTATTTAATTCACTTCCCGGGCCCCTGGAAGCATGAAAATCACTTTAAACATGCTAATTTTAGCTCTAAAACTGATGATCTACCTACAAATGTGAACTGACGTTCAAAAATAAAACATTTGAAAACGGACCATTTTTCACCTTTCTGAAGCATGACGTAATGGGGGGGTGTTATCTCTTTTGTCAAAAATCATCTGTTTTTGCTTGAACATTAAATGCCTCCAAATGGTATTTAATTCACTTCCCGGGCCCCTGGAAGCATGAAAATCACTTTACACATGCTCATTTTAGCTCTTAAACTGATGATCTACATACAAATGTGAACTGACGTTCAAAAATAAAACATTTGAAAACGGACCATTTTTCACCTTTCTGAAGCATGACGTAATGGGGGGGTGTTATCTCTTTTGTCAAAAATCACCTGTTTTTGCTTGGACATTAAATGCCTCCAAATGGTATTTAATTCACTTCCCGGGCCCCTGGAAACATGAAAATCACTTTCAACATGCTAATTTTAGCTCTTAAACGGATGATCTACCTACAAATGTGAACTGACGTTCAAAAATAAAACATTTGAAACGGACCATTTTTCACCTTTATGAAGCATGACGTAATGGGGGGGGTGTTATCTCTTTTGTCAAAAATCACCTGTTTTTGCTTGAACATTAAATGCCTCCAAATGGTATTTAATTCACTTCCCGGGCCCCTGGAAGCATGAAAATCACTTTAAACATGCTAATTTTAGCTCTTAAACTGATGATCTACCTACAAATGTGAATTGACGTTCAAAAATAAAACATTTGAAACGGACCATTTTTCACCTTTATGAAGCCTGACGTAATGGGGGGGTGTTATCTCTTTTGTCAAAAATCACCTGTTTTTGCTTGAACATTAAATGCCTCCAAATGGTATTTAATTCACTTCCCGGGCCCCTGGAAGCATGAAAATCACTTTAAACATGCTAATTTTAGCTCTTAAACTGATGATCTACCTACAAATGTGAATTGACGTTCAAAAATAAAACATTTGAAACGGACCATTTTTCACCTTTATGAAGCTTGACGTAATGGGGTGGTGTTATCTCTTTTGTCAAAAATCACCTGTTTTTGCTTGAACATTAAATGCCTCCAAATGGTATTTAATTTACTTCCCGGGCCCCTGGAAGCATGAAAATCACTTTAAACATGCAAATTTTAGCTCTTAAACTGATGATCTACCTACAAATGTGAACTGACGTTCAAAAATAAAACATTTTAAAACAGACCATTTTTCACCTTTCTGAAGCATGACGTAATGGGGGGTGTTATCTCTTTTGTCAACAATCACCTGTTTTTGCTTGAACATTAAATGCCTCCAAATGGTATTTAATTCAATTCCCGGGCACCTGGAAGCATGAAAATCACTTTAAACATGCTAATTTTAGCTCTTAAACTGATGATCTACCTACAAATGGGAACTGACGTTCAAAAATAAAACATTTGAAACGGACCATTTTTCACCTTTATGAAGCATGACGTAATGGGGGGGTGTTATCTCTTTTGTCAAAAATCACCTGTTTTTGCTTGAACATTAAAGGCCTCCAAATGGTATTTAATTCACTTCCCGGGCCCCTGGAAGCATGAAAATCACTTTAAACATGCTAATTTTAGCTCTAAGACTTATGATCTACCTACAAATGTGAACTGACGTTCAAAAATAAAACATTTGAAACGGACCATTTTTCACCTTTATGAAGCATGACGTAATGGGGAGGTGTTATCTCTTTTGTCAAAAATCACCTGTTTTTGCTTGAACATTAAATGCCTCCAAATGGTATTTAATTTACTTCCCGGGCCCCTGGAAGCATGAAAATCACTTTAAACATGCTAATTTTAGCTCTTAAACTGATGATCTACCTACAAATGGGAACTGACGTTCAAAAATAAAACATTTGAAACGGACCATTTTTCACCTTTATGAAGCATGACGTAATGGGGGGGTGTTATCTCTTTTGTCAAAAATCACCTGTTTTTGCTTGAACATTAAAGGCCTCCAAATGGTATTTAATTCACTTCCCGGGCCCCTGGAAGCATGAAAATCACTTTAAACATGCTAATTTTAGCTCTAAGACTGATGATCTACCTACAAATGTGAACTGACGTTCAAAAATAAAACATTTGAAACGGACCATTTTTCACCTTTATGAAGCATGACGTAATGGGGGGGTGTTATCTCTTTTGTCAAAAATCACCTGTTTTTGCTTGAACATTAAATGCCTCCAAATGGTATTTAATTTACTTCCCGGGCCCCTGGAAGCATGAAAATCACTTTAAACATGCTAATTTTAGCTCTTAAACTGATGATCTACCTACAAATGTGAACTGACGTTCAAAAATAAAGCATTTGAAACGGACCATTTTTCACCTTTCTGAAGCATGACGTAATGGGGGGGTGTTATCTCTTTTGTCAAAAATCACCTGTTTTTGCTTGAACATTAAATGCCTCCAAATGGTATTTAATTCACTTCCCAGGCCCCTGGAATCATGAAAATCACTTTAAACATGCTAATTTTAGCTCTAAATCTGATGATCTACCTACAAATGTGAACTGACGTTCAAAAATAAAACATTTGAAACGGACCATTTTTCACCTTTATGAAGCATGACGTAATGGGGGGGTGTTATCTCTTTTGTCAAAAATCACCTGTTTTTGCTTGAACATTAAAGGCCTCCAAATGGTATTTAATTCACTTCCCGGGCCCCTGGAAGCATGAAAATCACTTTAAACATGCTAATTTTAGCTCTAAAACTGATGATCTACCTACAAATGTGAACTGACGTTCAAAAATAAAACATTTGAAACGGACCATTTTTCACCTTTATGAAGCATGACGTAATGACGTAATGGGGGGGTGTTATCTCTTTTGTCAAAAATCACCTGTTTTTGCTTGAACATTAAATGCCTCCAAATGGTATTTAATTTACTTCCCGGGCCCCTGGAAGCATGAAAATCACTTTAAACATGCTAATTTTAGCTCTTAAACTGATGATCTACCTACAAATGTGAACTGACGTTCAAAAATAAAACATTTGAAACGGACCATTTTTCACCTTTCTGAAGCATGACGTAATGGGGGGGTGTTATCTCTTTTGTCAAAAATCACCTGTTTTTGCTTGAACATTAAATGCCTCCAAATGGTATTTAATTCACTTCCCGGGCCCCTGGAAGCATGAAAATCACTTTAAACATGCTAATTTTAGCTCTTAAACTGATGATCTACCTACAAATGTGAACTGACGTTCAAAAATAAAACATTTGAAACGGACCATTTTCACCTTTATGAAGCATGACGTAATGGGGGGGGTGTTATTTCTTTTGTCAAAAATCACCTGTTTTTGCTTGAACATTAAATGCCTCCAAATGGTATTTAATTCACTTCCCGGGCCCCTGGAAGCATGAAAATCACTTTAAACATGCTAATTTTAGCTCTAAAACTGATGATCTACCTACAAATGTGAACTGACGTTAAAAAAAAAACCATTTGAAACGGACCATTTTTCACCTTTCTGAAGCATGACGTAATGGGGGGGTGTTATCTCTTTTGTCAAAAATCACCTGTTTTTGCTTGAACATTAAATGCCTCCAAATGGTATTTAATTCACTTCCCCGGCCCCTGGAAGCATGAAAATCACTTTAAACATGCTAATTTTAGCTCTAAAACTGATGATCTACCTAAAAATGTGAACTGACGTTCAAAAATAAAACATTTGAAAACGGACCATTTTTCACCTTTCTGAAGCATGACGTAATGGGGGGGTGTTATCTCTTTTGTCAAAAATCACCTGTTTTTGCTTGAACAATAAATGCCTCCAAATGGTATTTAATTCACTTCCCGGGCCCCTGGAAGCATGAAAATCACTTTAAACATGCTAATTTTAGCTCTTAAACTGATGATCTACCTACAAATATGAACTGACGTTCAAAAATAAAACATTTGAAACGGACCATTTTTCACCTTTCTGAAGCATGACGTAATGAGGGGGTGTTATCTCTTTTGTCAAAAATCACCTGTTTTTGCTTGAACATTAAATGCCTCCGAATGGTATTTAATTCACTTCCCAGACCACTGGAAGCATGAAAATCACTTTAAACATGCTAATTTTAGCTCTAAAACTGATGATCTACCTACAAATGTGAACTGACGTTCAAAAATAAAACATTTGAAACGGACCATTTTTCACCTTTCTGAAGCATGACGTAATGGGGGGGGTGTTATCTCTTTTGTCAAAAATCACCTGTTTTTGCTTGAACATTAAATGCCTCCAAATGGTATTTAATTCACTTCCTGAGCGCCTGGAAGCATGAAAATCACTTTAAACCTGCTAATTTTAGCTCTAAAACTGATGATCTACCTACAAATGTGAACTGACGTTCAAAAATAAAACATTTGAAAACGGACCATTTTTCACCTTTCTAAAGCATGACGTAATGGGGGGGTGTTATCTCTTTTGTCAAAAATCATCTGTTTTTGCTTGAACATTAAATGCCTCCAAATGGTATTTAATTCACTTCCCGGGCCCCTGGAAGCATGAAAATCACTTTAAACATGCTAATTTTAGCTCTTAAACTGATAATCTACCTACAAATGTGAACTGACGTTCAAAAATAAAACATTTGAAAACGGACCATTTTTCACCTTTCTGAAGCATGACGTAATGGGGGGGTGCTATCTCTTTTGTCAAAAATCATCTGTTTTTGCTTGAACATTAAATGCCTCCAAATGGTATTTGATTCACTTCCCGGGCCCCTGGAAGCATGAAAATCACTTTAAACATGCTCATTTTAGCTCTTAAACTGATGATCTACATACAAATGTGAACTGACGTTCAAAAATAAAACATTTGAAAACGGACCATTTTTCACCTTTCTGAAGCATGACGTTATGGGGGGGTGTTATCTCTTTGGTCAAAAATCACCTGTTTTTGCTTGAACATTAAATGCCTCCAAATGGTATTTAATTCCCCTGCCGGGCCCCTGGAAGCATGAAAATCACTTTAAACATGCTAATTTTAGCTCTTAAACTGATGATCTACCTACAAATGTGAACTGACGTTCAAAAATAAAACATTTGAAACGGACCATTTTTCACCTTTCTGAAGCATGACGTAATGGGGGGGTGTTATCTCTTTTGTCAAAAATCACCTGTTTTTGCTTGAACATTAAATGCCTCCAAATGGTATTTAATTCACTTCCCAGGCCCCTGGAATAATGAAAATCACTTTAAACATGCTAATTTTAGCTCTAAAACTGATGATCTACCTACAAATGTGAACTGACGTTCAAAAATAAAACATTTGAAATGGACCATTTTTCACCTTTATGAAGCATGACGTAATGGGGGGGTGTTATCTCTTTTGTCAAAAATCACCTGTTTTTGCTTGAACATTAAAGGCCTCCAAATGGTATTTAATTCACTTCCCGGGCCCCTGGAAGCATGAAAATCACTTTAAACATGCTAATTTTAGCTCTAAAACTGATGATCTACCTACAAATGTGAACTGACGTTCAAAAATAAAACATTTGAAACGGACCATTTTTCACCTTTATGAAGCATGACGTAATGACGTAATGGGGGGGTGTTATCTCTTTTGTCAAAAATCACCTGTTTTTGCTTGAACATTAAATGCCTCCGAATGGTATTTAATTCACTTCCTGAGCGCCTGGAAGCATGAAAATCACTTTAAACCTGCTAATTTTAGCTCTAAAACTGATGATCTACCTACAAATGTGAACTGACGTTCAAAAATAAAACATTTGAAAACGGACCATTTTTCACCTTTCTAAAGCATGACGTAATGGGGGGGTGTTATCTCTTTTGTCAAAAATCATCTGTTTTTGCTTGAACATTAAATGCCTCCAAATGGTATTTAATTCACTTCCCGGGCCCCTGGAAGCATGAAAATCACTTTAAACATGCTAATTTTAGCTCTTAAACTGATAATCTACCTACAAATGTGAACTGACGTTCAAAAATAAAACATTTGAAAACGGACCATTTTTCACCTTTCTGAAGCATGACGTAATGGGGGGGTGCTATCTCTTTTGTCAAAAATCATCTGTTTTTGCTTGAACATTAAATGCCTCCAAATGGTATTTGATTCACTTCCCGGGCCCCTGGAAGCATGAAAATCACTTTAAACATGCTCATTTTAGCTCTTAAACTGATGATCTACATACAAATGTGAACTGACGTTCAAAAATAAAACATTTGAAAACGGACCATTTTTCACCTTTCTGAAGCATGACGTTATGGGGGGGTGTTATCTCTTTGGTCAAAAATCACCTGTTTTTGCTTGAACATTAAATGCCTCCAAATGGTATTTAATTCCCCTGCCGGGCCCCTGGAAGCATGAAAATCACTTTAAACATGCTAATTTTAGCTCTTAAACTGATGATCTACCTACAAATGTGAACTGACGTTCAAAAATAAAACATTTGAAACGGACCATTTTTCACCTTTCTGAAGCATGACGTAATGGGGGGGTGTTATCTCTTTTGTCAAAAATCACCTGTTTTTGCTTGAACATTAAATGCCTCCAAATGGTATTTAATTCACTTCCCAGGCCCCTGGAATAATGAAAATCACTTTAAACATGCTAATTTTAGCTCTAAAACTGATGATCTACCTACAAATGTGAACTGACGTTCAAAAATAAAACATTTGAAATGGACCATTTTTCACCTTTATGAAGCATGACGTAATGGGGGGGTGTTATCTCTTTTGTCAAAAATCACCTGTTTTTGCTTGAACATTAAAGGCCTCCAAATGGTATTTAATTCACTTCCCGGGCCCCTGGAAGCATGAAAATCACTTTAAACATGCTAATTTTAGCTCTAAAACTGATGATCTACCTACAAATGTGAACTGACGTTCAAAAATAAAACATTTGAAACGGACCATTTTTCACCTTTATGAAGCATGACGTAATGACGTAATGGGGGGGTGTTATCTCTTTTGTCAAAAATCACCTGTTTTTGCTTGAACATTAAATGCCTCCAAATGGTATTTAATTTACTTCCCGGGCCCCTGGAAGCATGAATATCACTTTAAACATGCTAATTTTAGCTCTTAAACTGATGATCTACCTACAAATGTGAACTGACGTTCAAAAATAAAACATTTGAAACGGACCATTTTTCACCTTTCTGAAGCATGACGTAATGGGGGGGTGTTATCTCTTTTGTCAAAAATCACCTGTTTTTGCTTGAACATTAAATGCCTCCAAATGGTATTTAATTCACTTCCCGGGCCCCTGGAAGCATGAAAATCACTTTAAACATGCTAATTTTAGCTCTTAAACTGATGATCTACCTACAAATGTGAACTGACGTTCAAAAATAAAACATTTGAAACGGACCATTTTCACCTTTATGAAGCATGACGTAATGGGGGGGGTGTTATTTCTTTTGTCAAAAATCACCTGTTTTTGCTTGAACATTAAATGCCTCCAAATGGTATTTAATTCACTTCCCGGGCCCCTGGAAGCATGAAAATCACTTTAAACATGCTAATTTTAGCTCTAAAACTGATGATCTACCTACAAATGTGAACTGACGTTCAAAAATAAAACATTTGAAACGGACCATTTTTCACCTTTCTGAAGCATGACGTAATGGGGGGTGTTATCTCTTTTGTCAAAAATCACCTGTTTTTGCTTGAACATTAAATGCCTCCAAATGGTATTTAATTCACTTCCCCGGCCCCTGGAAGCATGAAAATCACTTTAAACATGCTAATTTTAGCTCTAAAACTGATGATCTACCTAAAAATGTGAACTGACGTTCAAAAATAAAACATTTGAAAACGGACCATTTTTCACCTTTCTGAAGCATGACGTAATGGGGGGTGTTATCTCTTTTGTCAAAAATCATCTGTTTTTGCTTGAACATTAAATGCCTTCAAATGGTATTTAATTCACTTCCCGGGCCCCTGGAAGCATGAAAATCACTTTACACATGCTAATTTTAGCTCTAAAACTGATGATCTACCTACAAATGTGAACTGACGTTCAAAAATAAAACATTTGAAACGGACCATTTTTCACCTTTATGAAGCATGACGTAATGGGGGGGTGTTATCTCTTTTGTCAAAAATCACCTGTTTTTGCTTGAACAATAAATGCCTCCAAATGGTATTTAATTCACTTCCCGGGCCCCTGGAAGCATGAAAATCACTTTAAACATGCTAATTTTAGCTCTTAAACTGATGATCTACCTACAAATATGAACTGACGTTCAAAAATAAAACATTTGAAACGGACCATTTTTCACCTTTCTGAAGCATGACGTAATGGGGGGGTGTTATCTCTTTTGTCAAAAATCACCTGTTTTTGCTTGAACATTAAATGCCTCCAAATGGTATTTAATTCACTTCCCGGGCCCCTGGAAGCATGAAAATCACTTTAAACATGCTAATTTTAGCTCTAAAACTGATGATCTACCAAAAAATGTGAACTGACGTTCAAAAATAAAACATTTGAAAACGGACCATTTTTCACCTTTCTGAAGCATGACGTAATGAGGGGGTGTTATCTCTTTTGTCAAAAATCACCTGTTTTTGCTTGAACATTAAATGCCTCCGAATGGTATTTAATTCACTTCCCAGACCACTGGAAGCATGAAAATCACTTTAAACATGCTAATTTTAGCTCTAAAACTGATGATCTACCTACAAATGTGAACTGACGTTCAAAAATAAAACATTTGAAACGGACCATTTTTCACCTTTCTGAAGCATGACGTAATGGGGGGGGTGTTATCTCTTTTGTCAAAAATCACCTGTTTTTGCTTGAACATTAAATGCCTCCAAATGGTATTTAATTCACTTCCTGAGCGCCTGGAAGCATGAAAATCACTTTAAACCTGCTAATTTTAGCTCTAAAACTGATGATCTACCTACAAATGTGAACTGACGTTCAAAAATAAAACATTTGAAAACGGACCATTTTTCACCTTTCTAAAGCATGACGTAATGGGGGGGTGTTATCTCTTTTGTCAAAAATCATCTGTTTTTGCTTGAACATTAAATGCCTCCAAATGGTATTTAATTCACTTCCCGGGCCCCTGGAAGCATGAAAATCACTTTAAACATGCTAATTTTAGCTCTTAAACTGATAATCTACCTACAAATGTGAACTGACGTTCAAAAATAAAACATTTGAAAACGGACCATTTTTCACCTTTCTGAAGCATGACGTAATGGGGGGGTGTTATCTCTTTTGTCAAAAATCATCTGTTTTTGCTTGAACATTAAATGCCTCCAAATGGTATTTAATTCACTTCCCGGGCCCCTGGAAGCATGAAAATCACTTTAAACATGCTCATTTTAGCTCTTAAACTGATGATCTACATACAAATGTGAACTGACGTTCAAAAATAAAACATTTGAAAACGGACCATTTTTCACCTTTCTGAAGCATGACGTAATGGGGGGGTGTTATCTCTTTGGTCAAAAATCACCTGTTTTTGCTTGAACATTAAATGCCTCCAAATGGTATTTAATTCCCCTGCCGGGCCCCTGGAAGCATGAAAATCACTTTAAACATGCTAATTTTAGCTCTTAAACTGATGATCTACCTACAAATGTGAACTGACGTTCAAAAATAAAACATTTGAAAACGGACCATTTTTCACCTTTCTGAAGCATGACGTAATGGAGGGGGTGTTATCTCTTTTGTCAAAAATCACCTGTTTTTGCTTGAACATTAAATGCCTCCAAATGGTATTTAATTCACTTCCCGGGCCCCTGGAAGCATGAAAATCACTTTAAACATGCTCATTTTAGCTCTTAAATTGATGATCTACCTACAAATGTGAACTGGCGTTCAAAAATAAAACATTTGAAACGGACCATTTTTCACCTTTCTGAAGCATGACGTAATGGGGGGGTGTTATCTCTTTTGTCAAAAATCATCTGTTTTTGCTTAAACATTAAATGCCTCCAAATGGTATTTAATTCACTTCCCGGGCCCCTGGAAGCATGAAAATCACTTTACACATGCTCATTTTAGCTCTTAAACTGATGATCTACATACAAATGTGAACTGACGTTCAAAAATAAAACATTTGAAAACGGACCATTTTTCACCTTTCTGAAGCATGACGTAATGGGGGGGTGTTATCTCTTTTGTCAAAAATCACCTGTTTTTGCTTGAACATTAAATGCCTCCAAATGGTATTTAATTCACTTCCCGGGCCCCTGGAAGCATGAAAATCACTTTAAACATGCTAATTTTAGCTCTAAAACTGATGATCTACCTAAAAATGTGAACTGACGTTCAAAAATAAAACATTTGAAAACGGACCATTTTTCACCTTTCTGAAGCATGACGTAATGAGGGGGTGTTATCTCTTTTGTCAAAAATCACCTGTTTTTGCTTGAACATTAAATGCCTCCGAATGGTATTTAATTCACTTCCCAGACCACTGGAAGCATGAAAATCACTTTAAACATGCTAATTTTAGCTCTAAAACTGATGATCTACCTACAAATGTGAACTGACGTTCAAAAATAAAACATTTGAAACGGACCATTTTTCACCTTTCTGAAGCATGACGTAATGGGGGGGGTGTTATCTCTTTTGTCAAAAATCACCTGTTTTTGCTTGAACATTAAATGCCTCCAAATGGTATTTAATTTACTTCCCGGGCCCCTGGAAGCATGAAAATCACTTTAAACATGCAAATTTTAGCTCTTAAACGGATGATCTACCTACAAATGTGAACTGACGTTCAAAAATAAAACATTTGAAACGGACCATTTTTCACCTTTCTGAAGCATGACGTAATGGGGGGGTGTTATCTCTTTGGTCAAAAATCACCTGTTTTTGCTTGAACATTAAATGCCTCCAAATGGTATTTAATTCACTTCCCGGGCCCCTGGAAGCATGAAAATCACTTTAAACATGCTAATTTTAGCTATTAAACTGATAATCTACCTACAAATGTGAACTGACGTTCAAAAATAAAACTTTTGAAACGGACCATTTTTCACCTTTCTGAAGCATGACGTAATGGGGGGGTGTTATCTCTTTTGTCAAAAATCACCTGTTTTTGCTTGAAGATTAAATGCCTCCAAATGGTATTTAATTCACTTCCCGGGCCCCTGGAAGCATGAAAATCACTTTAAACATGCTAATTTTAGCTCTAAAACTGATGATCTACCTACAAATGTGAACTGACGTTCAAAAATAAAACATTTGAAAACGGACCATTTTTCACCTTTCTAAAGCATGACGTAATGGGGGGGTGTTATCTCTTGTCAAAAATCATCTGTTTTTGCTTAAACATTAAATGCCTCCAAATGGTATTTAATTCACTTCCCGGGCCCCTGGAAGCATGAAAATCACTTTCAACATGCTAATTTTAGCTCTTAAACGGATGATCTACCTACAAATGTGAACTGACGTTCAAAAATAAAACATTTGAAACGGACCATTTTTCACCTTTATGAAGCATGACGTAATGGGGGGTGTTATCTCTTTTGTCAAAAATCACCTGTTTTTGCTTGAACATTAAATGCCTCCAAATGGTATTTAATTCACTTCCCGGGCCCCTGGAAGCATGAAAATCACTTTAAACATGCTAATTTTAGCTCTTAAACTGATGATCTACCTACAAATGTGAATTGACGTTCAAAAATAAAACATTTGAAACGGACCATTTTTCACCTTTATGAAGCATGACGTAATGGGGTGGTGTTATCTCTTTTGTCAAAAATCACCTGTTTTTGCTTGAACATTAAATGCCTCCAAATGGTATTTAATTTACTTCCCGGGCCCCTGGAAGCATGAAAATCACTTTAAACATGCTAATTTTAGCTCTTAAACTGATGATCTACCTACAAATGTGAACTGACGTTCAAAAATAAAACATTTGAAACGGACCATTTTTCACCTTTCTGAAGCATGACGTAATGGGGGGGTGTTATCTCTTTTGTCAAAAATCACCTGTTTTTGCTTGAACATTAAATGCCTCCAAATGATATTTAATTCACTTTCCGGGCCCCTGGAAGCATGAAAATCACTTTAAACATGCTAATTTTAGCTCTTAAACTGATGATCTACCTACAAATGTGAATTGACGTTCAAAAATAAAACATTTGAAACGGACCATTTTTCACCTTTCTGAAGCATGACGTAATGGGGGGTGTTATCTCTTTTGTCAAAAATCACCTGTTTTTGCTTGAACAATAAATGCCTCCAAATGGTATTTAATTCACTTCCCGGGCCCCTGGAAGCATGAAAATCACTTTAAACATGCTAATTTTAGCTCTAAAACTGATGATCTACCTACAAATGTGAACTGACGTTCAAAAATAAAACATTTGAAAACGGACCATTTTTCACCTTTCTGAAGCATGACGTAATGGGGGGGTGTTATCTCTTTTGTCAAAAATCATCTGTTTTTGCTTGAACATTAAATGCCTCCAAATGGTATTTAATTCACTTCCCGGGCCCCTGGAAGCATGAAAATCACTTTACACATGCTAATTTTAGCTCTAAAACTGATGATCTACATACAAATGTGAACTGACGTTCAAAAATAAAACATTTGAAAACAGACAATTTTTCACCTTTCTGAAGCATGACGTAATGGGGGGGGGGTGTTATCTCTTTTGTCAACAATCACCTGTTTTTGCTTGAACATTAAATGCCTCCAAATAATATTTAATTCACTTCCCGGGCCCCTGGAAGCATGAAAATCACTTTAAACATGCTAATTTTAGCTCTTAAACTGATGATCTACCTACAAATGTGAACTGACGTTCAAAAATAAAACATTTGAAACGGACCATTTTTCACCTTTCTGAAGCATGACGTAATGGGGGGTGTTATCTCTTTTGTCAAAAATCACCTGTTTTTGCTTGAACATTAAATGCCTCCAAATGGTATTTAATTCACTTCCCGGGCCCCTGGAAGCATGAAAATCACTTCAAACATGCTAATTTTAGCTCTTAAACTAATGATCTACCTACAAATGTGAACTGACGTTCAAAAATAAAACATTTGAAAACGGACCATTTTTCACCTTTCTAAAGCATGACGTAATGGGGGGGTGTTATCTCTTTTGTCAAAAATCATCTGTTTTTGCTTAAACATTAAATGCCTCCAAATGGTATTTAATTCACTTCCCGGGCCCCTGGAAGCATGAAAATCACTTTACACATGCTCATTTTAGCTCTTAAACTGATGATCTACATACAAATGTGAACTGACGTTCAAAAATAAAACATTTGAAAACGGACCATTTTTCACCTTTCTGAAGCATGACGTAATGGGGTGGTGTTATCTCTTTTGTCAAAAATCACCTGTTTTTGCTTGGACATTAAATGCCTCCAAATGGTATTTAATTCACTTCCCGGGCCCCTGGAAGCATGAAAATCACTTTAAACATGCTAATTTTAGCTCTGAAACTGATGATCTACCTACAAATGTGAACTGACGTTCAAAAATAAAACATTTGAAAACGGACCCTTTTTCACCTTTCTGAAGCATGACGTAATGGGGGGGTGTTATCTCTTTTGTCAAAAATCATCTGTTTTTGCTTGAACATTAAATGCCTCCAAATGGTATTTAATTCACTTCCCGGGCCCCTGGAAGCATGAAAATCACTTTAAACATGCTCATTTTAGCTCTTAAACTGATGATCTACATACAAATGTGAACTGACGTTCAAAAATAAAACATTTGAAAACGGACCATTTTTCACCTTTCTGAAGCATGACGTAATGGGGGGGTGTTATCTCTTTGGTCAAAAATCACCTGTTTTTGCTTGAACATTAAATGCCTCCAAATGGTATTTAATTTACTTCCCGGGCCCCTGGAAGCATGAAAATCACTTTAAACATGCTAATTTTAGCTCTAAAACTGATGATCTACCTACAAATGTGAACTGACGTTAAAAAATAAAACATTTGAAAACGGACCATTTTTCACCTTTCTGAAGCATGACGTAATGGGGGGGTGTTATCTCTTTTGTCAAAAATCATCTGTTTTTGCTTGAACATTAAATGCCTCCAAATGGTAGTTAATTCACTTCCCGGGCCCCTGGAAGCATGAAAATCACTTTAAACATGCTCATTTTAGCTCTTAAACTGATGATCTACATACAAATGTGAACTGACGTTCAAAAATAAAACATTTGAAAACGGACCATTTTTCACCTTTCTGAAGCATGACGTAATGGGGGGGTGTTATCTCTTTGGTCAAAAATCACCTGTTTTTGCTTGAACATTAAATGCCTCCAAATGGTATTTAATTCACTTCCCGGGCCCCTGGAAGCATGAAAATCACTTTAAACATGCTAATTTTAGCTCTTAAACTGATGATCTACCTACAAATGTGAACTGACGTTCAAAAATAAAACATTTGAAACGGACCATTTTTCACCTTTCTGAAGCATGACGTAATGGGGGGGTGTTATCTCTTTTGTCAAAAATCACCTGTTTTTGCTTGAACATTAAATGCCTCCAAATGGTATTTAATTCACTTCCCGGGCCCCTGGAAGCATGAAAATCACTTTAAACATGCTAATTTTAGCTCTAAAACTGATGATCTACCTACAAATGTGAACTGACGTTCAAAAATAAAACATTTGAAAACGGACCATTTTTCACCTTTCTGAAGCATGACGTAATGGGGGGTGTTATCTCTTTTGTCAAAAATCATCTGTTTTTGCTTGAACATTAAATGCCTCCAAATAGTATTTAATTCACTTCCCGGCCCCCTGGAAGCATGAAAATCACTTTAAACATGCTAATTTTAGGTCTTAAACTGATGATCTACCTACAAATGTGAACTGACGTTCAAAAATAAAACATTTGAAAACGGACCATTTTTCACCCTTCTGAAGCATGACGTAATTGGGGGTGTAATCTCTTTTGTCAAAAATCATCTGTTTTTCCTTGAACATTAAATGCCTCCAAATGGTATTTAATTCACTTCCCGGGCCCCTGGAAGCATGAAAATCACTTTAAACATGCTAATTTTAGCTCTTAAACTGATGATCTACCTACAAATGTGAACTGACGTTCAAAAATAAAACATTTGAAACGGACCATTTTTCACCTTTATGAAGCATGACGTAATGGGGGGGTGTTATCTCTTTTGTCAAAAATCACCTGTTTTTGCTTGAACATTAAAGGCCTCCAAATGGTATTTAATTCACTTCCCGGGCCCCTGGAAGCATGAAAATCACTTTAAACATGCTAATTTTAGCTCTAAAACTGATGATCTACCTACAAATGTGAACTGACGTTCAAAAATAAAACATTTGAAAACGGCCCATTTTTCACCTTTCTGAAGCATGATGTAATGGGGGGGGTGTTATCTCTTTTGTCAAAAATCATCTGTTTTTGCTTGAACATTAAATGCCTCCAAATGGTATTTAATTCACTTCCCGGGCCCCTGGAAGCATGAAAATCACTTTACACATGCTAATTTTAGCTCTAAAACTGATGATCTACATACAAATGTGAACTGACGTTCAAAAATAAAACATTTGAAAACAGACCATTTTTCACCTTTCTGAAGCATGAAGTAATGGGGGGGGGGTGTTATCTCTTTTGTCAACAATCACCTGTTTTTGCTTGAACATTAAATGCCTCCAAATGGTATTTAATTCACTTCCCGGGCCCCTGGAAGCATGAAAATCACTTTACACATGCTCATTTTAGCTCTTAAACTGATGATCTACCTACAAATGTGAACTGACGTTCAAAAATAAAACATTTGAAACGGACCATTTTTCACCTTTCTGAAGCATGACGTAATGGGGGGGTGTTATCTCTTTTGTCAAAAAAACTTGTTTTTGCTTGAACATTAAATGCCTCCAAATGGTATTCAATTCACTTCCCGGGCCCCTGGAAGCATGAAAATCACTTTAAACATGCTAATTTTAGCTCTGAAACTGATGATCTACCTACAAATGTGAACTGACGTTCAAAAATAAAACATTTGAAAACGGACCCTTTTTCACCTTTCTGAAGCATGACGTAATGGGGGGGGTGTTATCTCTTTTGTCAAAAATCATCTGTTTTTGCTTGAACATTAAATGCCTCCAAATCGTATTTAATTCACTTCCCGGGCCCCTGGAAGCATGAAAATCACTTTAAACATGCTCATTTTAGCTCTTAAACTGATGATCTACATACAAATGTGAACTGACGTTCAAAAATAAAACATTTGAAAACGGACCATTTTTCACCTTTCTGAAGCATGACGTAATGGGGGGGTGTTATCTCTTTGGTCAAAAATCACCTGTTTTTGCTTGAACATTAAATGCCTCCAAATGGTATTTAATTCACTTCCCGGGCCCCTGGAAGCATGACAATCACTTTAAACATGCTAATTTTAGCTCTTAAACTGATGATCTACCTACAAATGTGAACTGACGTTCAAAAATAAAACATTTGAAAACGGACCATTTTTCACCTTTCTGAAGCATGACGTAATGGGGGGGTGTTATCTCTTTTGTCAAAAATCACCTGTTTTTGCTTGAACATTAAATGCCTCCAAATGGTATTTAATTCACTTCCCGGACCCCTAGAAGCATGAAAATCTCCTTAAACATGCTAATTTTAGCTCTTAAACTGATGATCTACCTACAAATGTGAACTGACGTTCAAAAATAAAACATTTGAAAACGGACCATTTTTCACCTTTCTGAAGCATGACGTAATGGGGGGGTGTTATCTCTTTTGTCAAAAATCACCTGTTTCTTCTTGAACATTAAATGCCTCCAAATGGTATTTAATTCACTTCCCGGGCCCCTGGAAGCATGAAAATCACTTTAAACATGCTAATTTTAGCTCTTAAACTGATGATCTACCTACAAATGTGAACTGACGTTCAAAAATAAAACATTTAAAACGGACCATTTTTCACCTTTATGAAGCATGACGTAATGGGGTGGTGTTATCTCTTTTGTCAAAAATCACCTGTTTTTGCTTGAACATTAAATGCCTCCAAATGGTATTTAATTTACTTCCCGGGCCCCTGGAAGCATGAAAATCACTTTAAACATGCTAATTTTAGCTCTTAAACTGATGATCTACCTACAAATGTGAACTGACGTTCAAAAATAAAACATTTGAAACGGACCATTTTTCACCTTTCTGAAGCATGACGTAATGGGGGGGTGTTATCTCTTTTGTCAAAAATCACCTGTTTTTGCTTGAACATTAAATGCCTCCAAATGGTATTTAATTCACTTCCCCGGCCCCTGGAAGCATGAAAATCACTTTAAACATGCTAATTTTAGCTCTAAAACTGATGATCTACCTAAAAATGTGAACTGACGTTCAAAAATAAAACATTTGAAAACGGACCATTTTTCACCTTTCTGAAGCATGACGTAATGGGGGGTGTTATCTCTTTTGTCAAAAATCATCTGTTTTTGCTTGAACATTAAATGCCTCCAAATGGTATTTAATTCACTTCCCGGGCCCCTGGAAGCATGAAAATCACTTTACACATGCTAATTTTAGCTCTAAAACTGATGATCTACCTACAAATGTGAACTGACGTTCAAAAATAAAACATTTGAAACGGACCATTTTTCACCTTTATGAAGCATGACGTAATGGGGGGGTGTTATCTCTTTTGTCAAAAATCACCTGTTTTTGCTTGAACATTAAATGCCTCCAAATGGTATTTAATTCACTTCCCGGGCCCCTGGAAGCATGAAAATCACTTTAAACATGCTAATTTTAGCTCTTAAACTGATGATCTACCTACAAATATGAACTGACGTTCAAAAATAAAACATTTGAAACAGACCATTTTTCAACTTTCTGAAGCATGACGTAATGGGGGGGGTGTTATCTCTTTTGTCAAAAATCACCTGTTTTTGCTTGAACATTAAATGCCTCCAAATGGTATTTAATTCACTTCCCGGGCCCCTGGAAGCATGAAAATCACTTTAAACATGCTAATTTTAGCTCTAAAACTGATGATCTACCTACAAATGTGAACTGACGTTCAAAAATAAAACATTTGAAAACGGACCATTTTTCACCTTTCTGAAGCATGACATAATGGGGGGGTGTTATCTCTTTTGTCAAAAATCACCTGTTTTTGCTTGAACATTAAATGCCTCCGAATGGTATTTAATTCACTTCCCAGACCACTGGAAGCATGAAAATCACTTTAAACATGCTAATTTTAGCTCTAAAACTGATGATCTACCTACAAATGTGAACTGACGTTCAAAAATAAAACATTTGAAACGGACCATTTTTCACCTTTCTGAAGCATGACGTAATGGGGGGGTGTTATCTCTTTTGTCAAAAATCACCTGTTTTTGCTTGAACATTAAATGCCTCCAAATGGTATTTAATTCACTTCCTGAGCGCCTCGAAGCATGAAAATCACTTTAAACATGCTAATTTTAGCTCTAAAACTGATGATCTACCTACAAATGTGAACTGACGTTCAAAAATAAAACATTTGAAAACGGACCATTTTTCACCTTTCTAAAGCATGACGTAATGGGGGGGTGTTATCTCTTTTGTCAAAAATCATCTGTTTTTGCTTGAACATTAAATGCCTCCAAATGGTATTTAATTCACTTCCCGGGCCCCTGGAAGCATGAAAATCACTTTAAACATGCTAATTTTAGCTCTTAAACTGATAATCTACCTACAAATGTGAACTGACGTTCAAAAATAAAACATTTGAAAACGGACCATTTTTCACCTTTCTGAAGCATGACTTAATGGGGGGGTGTTATCTCTTTTGTCAAAAATCACCTGTTTTTGCTTGAACATTAAATGTCTCCAAATGGTATTTAATTCACTTCCCGGACCACTGGAAGCATGAAAATCACTTTAAACATGCTAATTTTAGCTCTAAAACTAATGATCTACCTACAAATGTGAACTGACGTTCAAAAATAAAACATTTGAATCGGACCATTTTTCACCTTTATGAAGCATGACGTAATGGGGGGGTGTTATCTCTTTTGTCAAAAATCACCTGTTTTTGCTTGAACATTAAATGCCTCCAAATGGTATTTAATTCACTTCCCGGGCCCCTGGAAGCATGAAAATCACTTTAAACATGCTAATTTTAGCTCTAAAACTGATGATCTACCTACAAATGTGAACTGACGTTCAAAAATAAAACATTTGAAAACGGACCATTTTTCACCTTTTTGAAGCATGACGTAATGGGGGGGTGTTATCTCTTTTGTCAAAAACCATCTGTTTTTGCTTGAATATTAAATGCCTCCAAATGGTAGTTAATTCACTTCCCGGGCCCCTGGAAGCATGAAAATCACTTTAAACATGCTCATTTTAGCTCTTAAACTGATGATCTACATACAAATGTGAACTGACGTTCAAAAATAAAACATTTGAAAACGGACCATTTTTCACCTTTCTGAAGCATGACGTAATGGGGGGGTGTTATCTCTTTGGTCAAAAATCACCTGTTTTTGCTTGAACATTAAATGCCTCCAAATGGTATTTAATTCACTTCCCGGGCCCCTGGAAGCATGAAAATCACTTTAAACATGCTAATTTTAGCTCTTAAACTGATGATCTACCTACAAATGTGAACTGACGTTCAAAAATAAAACATTTGCAACGGATCATTTTTCATCTTTCTGAAGCATGACGTAATGGGGGGGTGTTATCTCTTTTGTCAAAAATCACCTGTTTTTGCTTGAACATTAAATGCCTCCAAATGGTTTTTAATTCACTTCCCGGGCCCCTGGAAGCATGAAAATCACTTTAAACATGCTAATTTTAGCTCTAAAACTGATGATCTACCTACAAATGTGAACTGACGTTCAAAAATAAAACATTTGAAAACGGACCATTTTTCACCTTTCTGAAGCATGACGTAATGGGGGGTGTTATCTCTTTTGTCAAAAATCATCTGTTTTTGCTTGAACATTAAAGGCCTCCAAATGGTATTTAATTCACTTCCCGGGCCCCTGGAAGCATGAAAATCACTTTAAACATGCTAATTTTAGCTCTAAAACTGATGATCTACCTACAAATGTGAACTGACGTTCAAAAATAAAACATTTGAAAACGGCCCATTTTTCACCTTTCTGAAGCATGATGTAATGGGGGGGTGTTATCTCTTTTGTCAAAAATCATCTGTTTTTGCTTGAACATTAAATGCCTCCAAATGGTATTTAATTCACTTCCCGGGCCCCTGGAAGCATGAAAATCACTTTACACATGCTAATTTTAGCTCTAAAACTGATGATCTACATACAAATGTGAACTGACGTTCAAAAATAAAACATTTGAAAACAGACCATTTTTCACCTTTCTGAAGCATGAAGTAATGGGGGGGGTGTTATCTCTTTTGTCAACAATCACCTGTTTTTGCTTGAACATTAAATGCCTCCAAATGGTATTTAATTCACTTCCCGGGCCCCTGGAAGCATGAAAATCACTTTACACATGCTCATTTTAGCTCTTAAACTGATGATCTACCTACAAATGTGAACTGACGTTCAAAAATAAAACATTTGAAACGGACCATTTTTCACCTTTCTGAAGCATGACGTAATGGGGGGGGTGTTATCTCTTTTGTCAAAAAAACTTGTTTTTGCTTGAACATTAAATGCCTCCAAATGGTATTCAATTCACTTCCCGGGCCCCTGGAAGCATGAAAATCACTTTAAACATGCTAATTTTAGCTCTGAAACTGATGATCTACCTACAAATGTGAACTGACGTTCAAAAATAAAACATTTGAAAACGGACCCTTTTTCACCTTTCTGAAGCATGACGTAATGGGGGGGGTGTTATCTCTTTTGTCAAAAATCATCTGTTTTTGCTTGAACATTAAATGCCTCCAAATCGTATTTAATTCACTTCCCGGGCCCCTGGTAGCATGAAAATCACTTTAAACATGCTCATTTTAGCTCTTAAACTGATGATCTACATACAAATGTGAACTGACGTTCAAAAATAAAACATTTGAAAACGGACCATTTTTCACCTTTCTGAAGCATGACGTAATGGGGGGGGTGTTATCTCTTTGGTCAAAAATCACCTGTTTTTGCTTGAACATTAAATGCCTCCAAATGGTATTTAATTCACTTCCCGGGCCCCTGGAAGCATGACAATCACTTTAAACATGCTAATTTTAGCTCTTAAACTGATGATCTACCTACAAATGTGAACTGACGTTCAAAAATAAAACATTTGAAAACGGACCATTTTTCACCTTTCTGAAGCATGACGTAATGGGGGGGTGTTATCTCTTTTGTCAAAAATCACCTGTTTTTGCTTGAACATTAAATGCCTCCAAATGGTATTTAATTCACTTCCCGGACCCCTAGAAGCATGAAAATCTCCTTAAACATGCTAATTTTAGCTCTTAAACTGATGATCTACCTACAAATGTGAACTGACGTTCAAAAATAAAACATTTGAAAACGGACCATTTTTCACCTTTCTGAAGCATGACGTAATGGGGGGGTGTTATCTCTTTTGTCAAAAATCACCTGTTTCTTCTTGAACATTAAATGCCTCCAAATGGTATTTAATTCACTTCCCGGGCCCCTGGAAGCATGAAAATCACTTTACACATGCTAATTTTAGCTCTAAAACTGATGATCTACCTACAAATGTGAACTGACGTTCAAAAATAAAACATTTGAAACGGACCATTTTTCACCTTTATGAAGCATGACGTAATGGGGGGGGTGTTATCTCTTTTGTCAAAAATCACCTGTTTTTGCTTGAACATTAAATGCCTCCAAATGGTATTTAATTCACTTCCCGGGCCCCTGGAAGCATGAAAATCACTTTAAACATGCTAATTTTAGCTCTTAAACTGATGATCTACCTACAAATATGAACTGACGTTCAAAAATAAAACATTTGAAACAGACCATTTTTCACCTTTCTGAAGCATGACGTAATGGGGGGGGGGGGTGTTATCTCTTTTGTCAAAAATCACCTGTTTTTGCTTGAACATTAAATGCCTCCAAATGGTATTTAATTCACTTCCCGGGCCCCTGGAAGCATGAAAATCACTTTAAAAATGCTAATTTTAGCTCTAAAACTGATGATCTACCTACAAATGTGAACTGACGTTCAAAAATAAAACATTTGAAAACGGACCATTTTTCACCTTTCTGAAGCATGACATAATGGGGGGGTGTTATCTCTTTTGTCAAAAATCACCTGTTTTTGCTTGAACATTAAATGCCTCCGAATGGTATTTAATTCACTTCCCAGACCACTGGAAGCATGAAAATCACTTTAAACATGCTAATTTTAGCTCTAAAACTGATGATCTACCTACAAATGTGAACTGACGTTCAAAAATAAAACATTTGAAACGGACCATTTTTCACCTTTCTGAAGCATGACGTAATGGGGGGGTGTTATCTCTTTTGTCAAAAATCACCTGTTTTTGCTTGAACATTAAATGCCTCCAAATGGTATTTAATTCACTTCCTGAGCGCCTCGAAGCATGAAAATCACTTTAAACATGCTAATTTTAGCTCTAAAACTGATGATTTACCTACAAATGTGAACTGACGTTCAAAAATAAAACATTTGAAAACGGACCATTTTTCACCTTTCTAAAGCATGACGTAATGGGGGGGTGTTATCTCTTTTGTCAAAAATCATCTGTTTTTGCTTGAACATTAAATGCCTCCAAATGGTATTTAATTCACTTCCCGGGCCCCTGGAAGCATGAAAATCACTTTAAACATGCTAATTTTAGCTCTTAAACTGATAATCTACCTACAAATGTGAACTGACGTTCAAAAATAAAACATTTGAAAACGGACCATTTTTCACCTTTCTGAAGCATGACTTAATGGGGGGGTGTTATCTCTTTTGTCAAAAATCACCTGTTTTTGCTTGAACATTAAATGTCTCCAAATGGTATTTAATTCACTTCCCGGACCACTGGAAGCATGAAAATCACTTTAAACATGCTAATTTTAGCTCTAAAACTAATGATCTACCTACAAATGTGAACTGACGTTCAAAAATAAAACATTTGAATCGGACCATTTTTCACCTTTATGAAGCATGACGTAATGGGGGGGTGTTATCTCTTTTGTCAAAAATCACCTGTTTTTGCTTGAACATTAAATGCCTCCAAATGGTATTTAATTCACTTCCCGGGCCCCTGGAAGCATGAAAATCACTTTAAACATGCTAATTTTAGCTCTAAAACTGATGATCTACCTACAAATGTGAACTGACGTTCAAAAATAAAACATTTGAAAACGGACCATTTTTCACCTTTTTGAAGCATGACGTAATGGGGGGGTGTTATCTCTTTTGTCAAAAATCATCTGTTTTTGCTTGAACATTAAATGCCTCCAAATGGTAGTTAATTCACTTCCCGGGCCCCTGGAAGCATGAAAATCACTTTAAACATGCTCATTTTAGCTCTTAAACTGATGATCTACATACAAATGTGAACTGACGTTCAAAAATAAAACATTTGAAAACGGACCATTTTTCACCTTTCTGAAGCATGACGTAATGGGGGGGTGTTATCTCTTTGGTCAAAAATCACCTGTTTTTGCTTGAACATTAAATGCCTCCAAATGGTATTTAATTCACTTCCCGGGCCCCTGGAAGCATGAAAATCACTTTAAACATGCTAATTTTAGCTCTTAAACTGATGATCTACCTACAAATGTGAACTGACGTTCAAAAATAAAACATTTGAAACGGACCATTTTTCACCTTTCTGAAGCATGACGTAATGGGGGGGTGTTATCTCTTTTGTCAAAAATCACCTGTTTTTGCTTGAACATTAAATGCCTCCAAATGGTTTTTAATTCACTTCCCGGGCCCCTGGAAGCATGAAAATCACTTTAAACATGCTAATTTTAGCTCTAAAACTGATGATCTACCTACAAATGTGAACTGACGTTCAAAAATAAAACATTTGAAAACGGACCATTTTTCACCTTTCTGAAGCATGACGTAATGGGGGGTGTTATCTCTTTTGTCAAAAATCATCTGTTTTTGCTTGAACATTAAATGCCTCCAAATAGTATTTAATTCACTTCCCGGCCCCCTGGAAGCATGAAAATCACTTTAAACATGCTAATTTTAGGTCTTAAACTGATGATCTACCTACAAATGTGAACTGACGTTCAAAAATAAAACATTTGAAAACGGACCATTTTTCACCCTTCTGAAGCATGACGTAATGGGGGGTGTAATCTCTTTTGTCCACAATCATCTGTTTTTCCTTGAACATTAAATGCCTCCAAATGGTATTTAATTCACTTCCCGGGCCCCTGGAAGCATGAAAATCACTTTAAACATGCTAATTTTAGGTCTTAAACTGATGATCTACCTACAAATGTGAACTGACATTCAAAAATAAAACATTTGAAAACGGACCATTTTTCACCCTTCTGAAGCATGACGTAATGGGGGGTGTAATCTCTTTTGTCAAAAATCATCTGTTTTTCCTTGAACATTAAATGCCTCCAAATGGTATTTAATTCACTTCCCGGGCCCCTGGAAGCATGAAAATCACTTTAAACATGCTAATTTTAGCTCTTAAACTGATGATCTACCTACAAATGTGAACTGACGTTCAAAAATAAAACATTTGAAACGGACCATTTTTCACCTTTATGAAGCATGACGTAATGGGGGGGGTGTTATCTCTTTTGTCAAAAATCACCTGTTTTTGCTTGAACATTAAAGGCCTCCAAATGGTATTTAATTCACTTCCCGGGCCCCTGGAAGCATGAAAATCACTTTAAACATGCTAATTTTAGCTCTAAAACTGATGATCTACCTACAAATGTGAACTGACGTTCAAAAATAAAACATTTGAAAACGGCCCATTTTTTACCTTTCTGAAGCATGACGTAATGGGGGGGGGTGTTATCTCTTTTGTCAAAAATCATCTGTTTTTGCTTGAACATTAAATGCCTCCAAATGGTATTTAATTCACTTCCCGGGCCCCTGGAAGCATGAAAATCACTTTAAACATGCTAATTTTAGCTCTAAAACTGATGATCTACCTACAAATGTGAACTGACGTTCAAAAATAAAACATGTGAAAACGGACCATTTTTCACCTTTCTGAAGCATGACGTAATGGGGGGTGTTATCTCTTTTGTCAAAAATCATCTGTTTTTGCTTGAACATCAAATGCCTCCAAATAGTATTTAATTCACTTCCCGGCCCCCTGGAAGCATGAAAATCACTTTAAACATGCTAATTTTAGGTCTTAAACTGATGATCTACCTACAAATGTGAACTGACGTTCAAAAATAAAACATTTGAAAACGGACCATTTTTCACCCTTCTGAAGCATGACGTAATGGGGGGTGTAATCTCTTTTGTCAAAAATCATCTGTTTTTCCTTGAACATTAAATGCCTCCAAATGGTATTTAATTCACTTCCCGGGCCCCTGGAAGCATGAAAATCACTTTAAACATGCTAATTTTAGCTCTTAAACTGATGATCTACCTACAAATGTGAACTGACGTTCAAAAATAAAACATTTGAAACGGACCATTTTTCACCTTTATGAAGCATGACGTAATGGGGGGGGTGTTATCTCTTTTGTCAAAAATCACCTGTTTTTGCTTGAACATTAAAGGCCTCCAAATGGTATTTAATTCACTTCCCGGGCCCCTGGAAGCATGAAAATCACTTTAAACATGCTAATTTTAGCTCTAAAACTGATGATCTACCTACAAATGTGAACTGACGTTCAAAAATAAAACATTTGAAAACGGCCCATTTTTCACCTTTCTGAAGCATGACGTAATGGGGGGGGGGTGTTATCTCTTTTGTCAAAAATCACCTGTTTTTGCTTGAACATTAAATGCCTCCAAATGGTATTTAATTCACTTCCCGGGCCCCTGGAAGCATGAAAATCACTTTAGACATGCTAATTTTAGCTCTAAAACTGATGATCTACATACAAATGTGAACTGACGTTCAAAAATAAAACATTTGAAAACAGACCATTTTTCACCTTTCTGAAGCATGACGTAATGGGGGGGGGTGTTATCTCTTTTGTCAACAATCACCTGTTTTTGCTTGAACATTAAATGCCTCCAAATGGTATTTAATTCACTTCCCGGGCCCCTGGAAGCATGAAAATCACTTTAAACATGCTAATTTTAGCTCTTAAACTGATGATCTACCTACAAATGTGAACTGACGTTCAAAAATAAAACATTTGAAAACGGACCATTTTTCACCTTTCTGAAGCATGACGTA
Source organism: Lissotriton helveticus (assembly GCF_964261635.1). Classification (NCBI taxonomy): domain Eukaryota; kingdom Metazoa; phylum Chordata; class Amphibia; order Caudata; family Salamandridae; genus Lissotriton; species Lissotriton helveticus. Next base: position 715,811,177 of record NC_136073.1, read on the forward strand.
ATGGGGGGGGTGTTAGCTCTTTTGTCAAAAATCACCTGTTTTTGCTTGAACATTAAATGCCTCCAAATGGTATTTAATTCACTTCCCAGACCACTGGAAGCATGAAAATCACTTTAAACATGCTAATTTTAGCTCTAAAACTGATGATCTACCTACAAATGTGAACTGACGTTCAAAAATAAAACATTTGAAAACGGACCATTTTTCACCTTTCTGAAGCATGACGTAATGGGGGGGTGTTATCTCTTTTGTCAAAAATCATCTGTTTTTGCTTGAACATTAAATGCCTCCAAATGGTATTTAATTCACTTCCCGGGCCCCTGGAAGCATGAAAATCACTTTAAACATGCTAATTTTAGCTCTTAAACTGATAATCTACCTACAAATGTGAACTGACGTTCAAAAATAAAACATTTGAAAACGGACCATTTTTCACCTTTCTGAAGCATGACTTAATGGGGGGGTGTTATCTCTTTTGTCAAAAATCACCTGTTTTTGCTTGAACATTAAATGTCTCCAAATGGTATTTAATTCACTTCCCGGACCACTGGAAGCATGAAAATCACTTTAAACATGCTAATTTTAGCTCTAAAACTGATGATCTACCTACAAATGTGAACTGACGTTCAAAAATAAAACATTTGAAACGGACCATTTTTCACCTTTATGAAGCATGACGTAATGGGGGGGTGTTATCTCTTTTGTCAAAAATCACCTGTTTTTGCTTGAACATTAAATGCCTCCAAATGGTATTTAATTTACTTCCCGGGCCCCTGGAAGCATGAAAATCACTTTAAACATGCTAATTTTAGCTCTTAAACTGATGATCTATCTACAAATGTGAACTGACGTTCAAAAATAAAACATTTGAAACGGACCATTTTTCACCTTTCTGAAGCATGACGTAATGGGGGGGTGTTATCTCTTTTGTCAAAAATCACCTGTTTTTGCTTGAACATTAAATGCCTCCAAATGGTATTTAATTCACTTCCCGGGCCCCTGGAAGCATGAAAATCACTTTAAACATGCTAATTTTAGCTCTAAAACTGATGATCTACCTACAAATGTGAACTGACGTTCAAAAATAAAACATTTGAAAACGGACCATTTTTCACCTTTTTGAAGCATGACGTAATGGGGGGTGTTATCTCTATTGTCAAAAATCATCTGTTTTTGCTTGAACATTAAATGCCTCCAAATGGTAGTTAATTCACTTCCCGGGCCCCTGGAAGCATGAAAATCACTTTAAACATGCTCATTTTAGCTCTTAAACTGATGATCTACATACAAATGTGAACTGACGTTCAAAAATAAAACATTTGAAAACGGACCATTTTTCACCTTTCTGAAGCATGACGTAATGGGGGGGTGTTATCTCTTTGGTCAAAAATCACCTGTTTTTGCTTGAACATTAAATGCCTCCAAATGGTATTTAATTCACTTCCCGGGCCCCTGGAAGCATGAAAATCACTTTAAACATTCTAATTTTAGCTCTTAAACTGATGATCTACCTACAAATGTGAACTGACGTTCAAAAATAAAACATTTGAAACGGACCATTTTTCACCTTTCTGAAGCATGACGTAATGGGGGGGTGTTATCTCTTTTGTCAAAAATCACCTGTTTTTGCTTGAACATTAAATGCCTCCAAATGGTATTTAATTCACTTCCCGGGCCCCTGGAAGCATGAAAATCACTTTAAACATGCTAATTTTAGCTCTAAAACTGATGATCTACCTACAAATGTGAACTGACGTTCAAAAATAAAACATTTGAAACGGACCATTTTTCACCTTTATGAAGCATGACGTAATGGGGGGGTTATCTCTTTTGTCAAAAATCACCTGTTTTTGCTTGAACATTAAAGGCCTCCAAATGGTATTTAATTCACTTCCCGGGCCCCTGGAAGCATGAAAATCACTTTAAACATGCTAATTTTAGCTCTAAAACTGATGATCTACCTACAAATGTGAACTGACGTTCAAAAATAAAACATTTGAAAACGGACCATTTTTCACCTTTCTGAAGCATGACGTAATGGGGGGGTGTTATCTCTTTTGTCAAAAATCATCTGTTCTTGCTTGAACATTAAATGCCTCCAAATGGTGTTTAATTCACTTCCCGGGCCCCTGGAAGCATGAAAATCACTTTACACATGCTAATTTTAGCTCTAAAACTGATGATCTACATACAAATGTGAACTGACGTTCAAAAATAAAACATTTGAAAACAGACCATTTTTCACCTTTCTGAAGCATGACGTAATGGGGGGGGGTGGTGTTATCTCTTTTGTCAACAATCACCTGTTTTTGCTTGAACATTAAATGCCTCCAAATGGTATTTAATTCACTTCCCGGGCCCCTGGAAGCATGAAAATCACTTTAAACATGCTAATTTTAGCTCTTAAACTGATGATCTACCTACAAATGTGAACTGACGTTCAAAAATAAAACATTTGAAACGGACCATTTTTCACCTTTCTGAAGCATGACGTAATGGGGGGGTGTTAGCTCTTTTGTCAAAAATCACCTGTTTTTGCTTGAACATTAAATGCCTCCAAATGGTATTTAATTCACTTCCCAGACCACTGGAAGCATGAAAATCACTTTAAACATGCTAATTTTAGCTCTAAAACTGATGATCTACCTACAAATGTGAACTGACGTTCAAAAATAAAACATTTGAAAACGGACCATTTTTCACCTTTCTGAAGCATGACGTAATGGGGGGGTGTTATCTCTTTTGTCAAAAATCATCTGTTTTTGCTTGAACATTAAATGCCTCCAAATGGTATTTTATTCACTTCCCGGGCCCCTGGAAGCATGAAAATCACTTTACACATGCTAATTTTAGCTCTTAAACTGATGATCTACCTACAAATGTGAACTGACGTTCAAAAATAAAACATTTGAAACGGACCATTTTTCACCTTTCTGAAGCATGACGTAATGGGGGGGTGTTAGCTCTTTTGTCAAAAATCATCTGTTTTTGCTTAACATTAAATGCCTCCAAGTGGTATTTAATTCACTTCCCGGGCCCCTGGAAGCATGAAAATCACTTTACACATGCTCATTTTAGCTCTTAGACTGATGATCTACATACAAATGTGAACTGACGTTCAAAAAGTAAAACATTTGAAAACGGACCTTTTTTCACCTTTCTGAAGCATGACGTAATGGGGGGGTGTTATCTCTTTTGTCAAAAATCACCTGTTTTTGCTTGGACATTAAATGCCTCCAAATGGTATTTAATTCACTTCCCGGGCCCCTGGAAGCATGAAAATCACTTTCAACATGCTAATTTTAGCTCTTAAACTGATGATCTAACTACAAATGTGAACTGACGTTCAAAAATAAAACATTTGAAAACGGACCATTTTTCACCTTTCTGAAGCATGACGTAATGGGGGGTGTTATCTCTTTTGTCAAAAATCACCTGTTTTTGCTTGAACATTCAATGCCTCCAAATGGTATTTAATTCACTTCCCGGACCCCTAGAAGCATGAAAATCACTTTAAACGTGCTAATTTTAGCTCTAAAACTGATGATCTACCTACAAATGTGAACTGACGTTCAAAAATAAAACATTTGAAAACGGACCATTTTTCACCTTTCTGAAGCATGACGTAATGGGGGGTGTTATCTCTTTTGTCAAAAATCACCTGTTTTTGCTTGAACATTAAATGCCTCCAAATGGTATTTAATTTACTTCCCGGGCCCCTGGAAGCATGAAAATCACTTTAAACATGCTAATTTTAGCTCTAAAACTGATGATCTACCTACAAATGTGAACTGACGTTCAAAAATAAAACATTTGAAAACGGACCATTTTTCACCTTTCTGAAGCATGACGTAATGGGGGGTGTTATCTCTTTTGTCAAAAATCATCTGTTTTTGCTTGAACATTAAATGCCTCCAAATGGTATTTACTTCACTTCCCGGGCCCCTGGAAGCATGAAAATCACTTTACACATGCTAATTTTAGCTCTAAAACTGATGATCTACATACAAATGTGAACTGACGTTCAAAAATAAAACATTTGAAAACAGACCATTTTTCACCTTTCTGAAGCATGACGTAATGGGGGGGGTGTTATCTCTTTTGTCAACAATCACCTGTTTTTGCTTGAACATTAAATGCCTCCAAATGGTATTTAATTCACTTCCCGGGCCCCTGGAAGCATGAAAATCACTTTAAACATGCTAATTTTAGCTCTTAAACTGATGATCTACCTACAAATGTGAACTGACGTTCAAAAATAAAACATTTGAAACGGACCATTTTTCACCTTTCTGAAGCATGACGTAATGGGGGGGTGTTATCTCTTTTGTCAAAAATCACCTGTTTTTGCTTGAACATTAAATGCCTCCAAATAGTATTTAATTCCCTTCCCGGGCCCCTGGAAGCATGAAAATCACTTTAAACATGCTAATTTTAGCTCTTAAACTGATGATCTACCTAAAAATGTGAACTGACGTTCAAAAATAAAACATTTGAAAACGGACCATTTTTCACCTTTCTGAAGCATGAAGTAATGGGGGGGTGTTATCTCTTTTGTCAAACATCACCTGTTTTTGCTTGAACATTAAATGCCTCCAAATGGTATTTAATTCACTTCCCAGACCACTGGAAGCATGAAAATCACTTTAAACATGCTAATTTTAGCTCTTAAACTGATGAACTACCTACAAATGTGAACTGACGTTCAAAAATAAAACATTTGAAACGGACCATTTTTCACCTTTCTGAAGCATGACGTAATGGGGGGTGTTATCTCTTTTGTCAAAAATCACCTGTTTTTGCTTGAACATTAAATGCCTCCAAATGGTATTTAATTCACTTCCCGGGCCCCTGGAAGCATGAAAATCACTTTAAACATGCTAATTTTAGCTCTTAAACTGATGATCTACCTACAAATGTGAACTGATGTTAAAAAATAAAACATTTGAAACGGACCATTTTTCACCTTTCTGAAGCATGACGTAATGGGGGGGTGTTATCTCTTTTGTCAAAAATCACCTGTTTGTGCTTGAACATTAAAGGCCTCCAAATGGTATTTAATTCACTTCCCGGGCCCCTGGAAGCATGAAAATCATTTTAAACATGCAAATTTTAGCTCTTAAACTGATGATCTACCTTGAGGAAAATGATATTTTGCCTGACCAAATATGACCAAATATGTCCTCTACATATACCCTATGTTACATGTCGTGTGCATGTTATCCATGCATAATTCCCGTAGTGGCCTGAATCACTAGGCCTCTGCAAACATGTCCTGCAAGTCAAGTCATCAAGTCTCCCAAAGGTTAAGTTAGCATAAGGCCCATGTATTTGCATTTTGCATTGTGCTCTTTTTAATAAATATCGTACTGGTTGAGCCTGAAACCACTTTCTGAATTAATGTTTACATGACTCCTGACACACTGAAGCTGCAGTTACGTCCCTCTGACCTCGCATACTTCTAGCTCAGCCGCAAGAAGCCCAGTAAGGGTTGCCAAGACAGTATATTTTGCTTAACAGTTATCTGCCTGCCCGGTGAGGAAAAGTAAACAGAACCTGTCCGAGGGAGATAGGCCTAGCCATTCTGTCTCCATTGAAGTAAATCACAGTGCTTGCACCCATAGAAAGCTCATGCAACGAATAAATATGCCCTCTCTGTCTTTTAGTGACGAACAACCTTTTCTTCAGATAATACATCCCCTGACTCTAGATATCAGTTGTACTAGATGTGCTGGTCACCTTGACATAAAAGATCTCTCTGCTAGGTTGTAAGTCAGCCTCCACCCAGTTACACGTCAATTGTACATCATGTTCAAAGTTGCACAATTAGGGCACAGTTCGAGCTGGCCATGCAAACTCCTCCTCTGTGTACCACCCACCTATGACACCTACCTATCACACACCTATGACTCATCAAGTGTACACCCACATGTTCTTATCTCATTTTCTGTCTTGCGCCTGCTCCTATGTACAAGGAGTAAAAAGTATATAATATAATGTTTTGTTATTAAATGTTAGAAGACTCTTCCTGAACCTCTGTGGTGATGGAACATATTCTCCCTTTGACTCGAGTTATTGGAATAAAGCCCATTTTAACTCAGATACCACGGACTCTGCCTCTCACTTGATGCATGATACTTGTTAATGCCTAGAAATTCTGCCAGGGTAATGTTTTATTTACCACATAATTTGGCGCCCTTACCGGGACATATCCCTTTCCCCACTCGCCGGAGTTGTGGGTCTAGTCTTTGCCCCCTTCTACAGCCGCGACGGACTTCAAAGCGCACCAGCAGGTCTTCCTGCCACTCCCTCAGGCCCACGGAGGAGGACGGACTGCGACCAGGCATCCATGTGAGGCGGTGAGGAAAGCGGGTCGTCTCAACCAGAGGCCCAGCCCGTGAGAGAGCAAGGTCCGAGGTCTCCAGAGGTCCACCTGTTCCAAGGCGCAAGCGTAGTCAAGTCAAGTTTCCGAGGCCTTCAAGTTTCAAGTTCTGCTTTCCCGGTGAGTACCACTATAGGGATTGCATCTAGTTTCAAGACGGGCCCACGGTAAAAGGTGGGCCCGGTAAAGACGTGCCCACGGTAAAAGGTGGGCCCGGTAAAGACGTGCCCACGGTAAAAGGTGGGCCCGGTAAAGACGTGCCCACGGTAAAAGGTGGGCCCGGTAAAGACGTGCCCACGGTAAAAGGTGGGCCCGGTAAAGACGTGTCTCAATTTTTTGGGACCGGTATGGTTGTACTGTATTTTCAGTGCACAAAACTGTTTTTCAAGTACATGTTTTATTCCATGTATCAGGTTAGACTGTGTCTGTTTTAGTGTTATAAGGTGTCTTGTATGAATGATTGTTGAATGTTTCAGTCTATTCTTGTGTATTGTGTTTCCATTTGTGTTGGTTTCAACATACCACTGTATGTCAGATAGGGACCAGAAAAGGTATACTAGAATAGACAGTTAATATCCGGCCTAGAGACACACCGGGTCATGATATGTGTTAAAAAGTCAAGACCCTCTCAGAAAGATGCCATTGAGTTATGGCGCAAAGAGTGACATAGGAGAACAAAGAATGAATTCAATACAGCAGAGAGAACTAAACAAGCCAAGAAATGCCGTTGTTAACTGGTATTTATCCCGTTCTGTCAGAAAAACTAGCTCAAGTGACCACCTCAGAAAAACACAGTAGGTAGAGAACGCCACCACCTGTACCCTTTAGAGTATGTAGAATTAAAGCCAACAACATCTGAAGAGTTCATTTCCTTGTATCTAGACAAGTCCCTTCTGGACTGCGAAAGTGCCTTGTGAGTAACTAGTTGGTTTATTTGTGAATTTGTGCTTAAGACTTGTGAATAGTTTGTTACATCCATGTGTGTAACGCTTTGTGAGTGGCTTGTAGTTCCTTGTAAATAGCGACTTGTGATTAAGTAGTTTGTTGAATGTTCTTAAGTATAGCTCCTTGTAAATATGCCTTGTGAATAGCGTGTCATTTTTGTGACTTGTTGAGTTTCTTGTAAATATGGCTTGTGAATAGCGCCATGTAGTTATGTTTTGTGCAGAGCATGTTATCATCAGGTCCCTAGCCGTTACGTTAGGCAGGAGAGAGCTGGATCTCTTTCAAGTGCTTAGAGAAAATGTTTTGAAGATGTGCGTATGTGTTCTGTGATAACGTGGAGAGATGAGTTCATGACTTTCCCATGTACTGCAGTCATTGGGGAATGATTGTGCTTCGGCTGCCAAAGAGGTAATATCTTTTATTGAGAAGGCAGTATTTGTTTTAACAAGGTGTTGAGGGATTCTGGCGGTTTTATTTTTTTTTGTGTTTGTGGTAGGGGGGCGTGTTTTTGAGCGGAAATTCGTACCCGTTCCAGTGGAGGGATTTGGTTGCTTTTTGGTGAGGATTTAGGGAATCGCTTGGACTACTGTGATGCCAAATTTGAAAAGGATCCGAGCTGTGGAAGTGGTGAAAAAAGAATGTTTTGTGCGGGGGTGCGATTTGCCATGTTATCCAATGGGCGTATTCAGTTTGCAGATTGAATGGTAAAATGTTGCATGGAGAGTAAAGGAGTGTTTTTGTGAAGGGTTTTGCTTTGGAATACTTGATTTAATGTGTTTGGCTCAGAGGTCGGTAAAGTTGTAAATAGACCAGTCGAATTGAGATAAGGGTTTGCACAAAGAGTGCTTTAATGTTTTCACGGTTGGAAAGAAAATATGAAACAGACCCATCTTAGAATGCGTTTTAATTAGTGTAATAGAACAGTGTGTTTTTTAAATAGGAATGTTTCTACAGAATATTTTTCCCAACGCAAGCTGCCCTTTAGAATAGCGTGTGAATGTTAGCCCACTCAATTAGGTAAGTGGCTCTTTGTAAATTAATGCATTGCTAAGAGTCCCCTACATTAGTTTAATTTGCATTTAGTTTCAAGACTGACCTATGTACTTTGACAGGCTGCTTCAATTGATATGTGCAGAGAACAGTCCCCACTAAAATTAGAAAACATGGCCTTTTGAAAAAGTATGATTCTGGCCCTTTTAATAGGTAGAATAGAAAAGCTGACACACTTGCTTATGAAAATATTGGTTATGCAATGCAGAATTAAGAAGTTCGACATGTTATTTTAAAAAAAAAAGTAAAATATGGTGTGTTTCCATGCCATGATTGTTTTGTTCTGTTTATTTTTTCCCTTGCAGCTAGTAGCAGTACAGAATAATTTAAAATGCTAGCATGTCACTCAGTTACAGAAAAATATATGTCATTATTAATTTACTTTTTAACACGTTTTAAAAGTTTGCTTCAGTTAAAATTAGAAAAGCTCTGGCCTGGGAAGAGATATGTTATGAAGTACAAGGAATGTGTTTTTTTAACCTTGAGACAGTCCGTCCAGACCGAGATGGCTTGGTTCCCAGAATGTAAATGTTTATATAAGAAGGGAGGGCTACCTCCTCTTGGAGCGAGCAGTGCCTGTCTTGCTGGCCATAACCCAATTCTTTCCGCGATCCCTTTGTTTATGTGAAGGGGGGGCCAAGTTGCTCCTCTGAAGCAGTCAACACTAAAAGCTTCATTGACTTCAGATAAAGTCACGCTTGCAAATGGATAGTTATTCCCTCAGTAGTGTAAACAGAATAATTGGCAAGAGTCTTGCTCTTGCGATGAGTTCAGCATCTGGCAGTCATTCAATTTTAGATCTCAGTGTAGCCCGGCTTGGAATTGATTCAAAGCTCCGAGCGCGAACATAATTCTAGAGGGAGGGGCTGCTTCTCAAAGGAGTGAGTTTTTTTTCAAGGCTTCTAGGCCTTCTGTTTATAACAAGAATACTGTGGATTTAATTCAGATACATTTAGGGAACATATTGTAGGTAGTATGGTCATACTGTTCCCAAGATCTAGAGTAGGATTTATTGTAAAACTGCAGAGGTTTTGGATAGAGGTTCCCCAATATAAAATAGTGCTTTTGAATTGAGAATATTTATTTATTTATTTATTCGTTTTTATGTAATTCATTTTTGCTAGATTGGTGACAGTGAGCCCTAGCATTTGCAGTCAGACACTGAAAAGACAGCTAGACAGTATTGACATGCCTACCAACACAGCACTAATACAGCGGGATCAGAACCACACTGTGACATTGCATCTCTGACAGTCTTGCACTTTCTGTGTAAAGCAAGTGGTGTACAACACTTGCTTTCCAAGGAGGGTCACCAGGTAGACAGCTAACACAAGAATCATACAGCTCATTACTAACCTTTCACAGCCCAGGACACAAAAGGAAGTATGTGCCTTTATTGGCCTCACTTCTTACTGTAGGCAATGGATTCCCCAGTATGCATATCTAGCAAACCGCTCATACAGTTAACTACACAGGAGGCAGCCATTTTGACTGTTCTCCCTAGGACACAAGAACACACCTTGGCATTTGAGGAATTAAAAAGAGCATTATGTCAAGCGCCAGTTTTAAGCAACTCCATGTCACAGTAAACATTTTATGCTTTTTTATTTTTTATTTTATTTTTACATTTGACTGTAGCGAGACTGACAGGATATGAACTGACATTATTTCAACCACACATAGAGATCAGACGTTGTAACATTCTGAATCCTGCAACGCCTTTGCCCTCAAGTACAGTAAATGCATCACCACATGACTGTGTGGAAGTAATGAATAAACCAAGACAAGACATGACAGATATTGCACTTCTAGACCCAGACCTGACACTCTATGTAGATGGATCACGCATGAGAACAAGTACAGGAGACTTAGTAGCAGCGTATGCCGTGACCACTGAAGTCATAGAAACACAGAAAATAGACACCCTGTCTGCTCAAGCAGCAGAGCTCATTGCTCTGACACAAGCCTGCATAAGAGCAAAGCACTTGAAAGTAAACATTTATATGGATTCACAATATGCCTATGGCGTTGTTCATGATTTCGGGGTCCTGAGGAGAAAGAGAGAGGTTTCTTGAGACCTCTCATGGGACCAAGATTCAGCATAGCCACCTTATTCAGGCCCTGTTAGAAGCCATACATTTACCTACAGCCGTTTCTATCCTGAAATATAAAGCTCATACCAAAGTTACAGACACCATTACCCAGGGTAATGACCTGGCAGACCGAACAGCTCAGACAGCACAGACACCAACATACACGGCAAGGAGATCTAAAATTGACACGACAAGGACAGAGGTACCATTACTGACATAAAGCATGACAGTCAGGGATCCCACTCAAGATGTACTCGACATACAGACACATGCCACCACAGATGAGATAAAGAAATGGACTTTACAAGGAGGGATCCAGACTAACCACGGTTAGATGACTAAGGGAAAAAGCACATGGTTTCTTTCGGATTCTATGGTACAAATAATCATAAGCCCAACACATAGTCCCGCACACTTAGGAGAGAAGGCAATGCTAGACTGTTTACAGTATATTTGGTTTAACAAGCACCTATGTGCAACAGAATGTGCGAACATGTATGATCTGTTGTCAGTTCAATCCAGGTAAAGGCATTCCGGTGGAACAAGGCGGATTTCATCCTCCTGACCACCCTTTTGAGGTTCTCCAGATGGATTATATCCAAAATGGACAGATGTAGAGGAATCAACAAACATGTCTTAGTAGTTGTGCACTGTCTAGATGGACAGAAGCATATCCAGTTCCAGATTATACTGCTGTTACAACAGCCAGACAATTAGTGCGCAGTACTTCCCCAGCTATGAATCACCTCATGTGATCTATTCAGATAACGATCAGCCATTCTCCTCTGAATTAATGAAACAAGTGTCCCTTCGAGGAAATTCCATTGTGTCAGACACCCAGAAGCAGTAGGCCTTGTAGAAATAAGACATAATCAGACCCTCAAGACAAAACATTGCTAAGATCTGTACAGAAATAGGCGTGGATTGGATGGGTGCCTTGCCGGTTGCCCTCTTTTACATGCGTATGGTAGCTCATTCCAGAACAGGCCTATCTCCTTATGAACTTATGAACTATATGTGGGGTACGCCTATGCCTAGAAAGAAAATAACTGATGTTGACAGTAACATGCTGACAGATTACCTGGCTTCCTTGATTTCTGCACTACTCTCTTTTCATTCACAGGTTGCTGCCGCCTTCCCTGACAAACACCCAGGTCGAGGAACATGCCATAGCACCAGGAGAATTTGGACTCCTCAGGATCTTTGATCGTTCAAGTCCCCTTGAGCCACGTTGGAAGACGCCGAAGTTGGTGGAAAGACGTAAAGGCCGAACTCACCTTCATCACTATTTGGAACTTTGAACTTTGACAAAAAAAAAACTAAAAAAAAAGAACACTGACCTTTGCTAGAAAATACCCCTCAGCAAGAGTATAGGTCTAGATTAGCAGGATAGCAAGTCAGACGTAGTTTAATTGTTTAATCCCACCCGGTGGTGAATCGGTTAGACTCGATTCTGACATGCATAAGATCACATATGAGAATAGCAAGAAGAGAGATAAGAAGGAAAAATACTGCAAGAGATTACGCAGTAGATGTATAGTTACCTTAATCGTCCTTTTTATTCTGTGCATTGTTATAACTGGTGTCAGTTTATTGCTACATGTTTTCTTTCCCATTTCTTCACGTTTACACTCTTCCAGTAACAGCACCGCAGAGCACACATTTAGTGACCTGCCACCTCATGAATTGTCATATCGACTTGCACTACGTAACAATACCTTTATTCGAATGTTACACCATTCTCACCAGACCAGCAATGCGACTAATTGCTGGGTATGTGGCCAACTGCCCCCTTATCAAGAGACGAAGGGAGTATTGCCCTTCTACCCTTTACCGTTCTCACACAATGGTTCGTGTGGAGCATGGTTTGCTCTAATGACATCAATAGATAGAAGGTACATAGCTTATTCAGGTGGCTGGATATATGGAAACCTGAATAAAGTAATGAATGAAGCATGCTTTCCAGACAAAGACGGATTCCCCCAAAGAAAGGGATCCGATTTAGAGAATGAAGAGTACGAACAGGGAAATGCATCTGTTAATTTTATAATGTTAAATGTTCAGCCCAAGCAAAACACAGGTCCACCGTTTATATCAGTCCTGCCAGCAAAAGGTGATTTATGTGTTAGTAAGAAAGGCTCAGTACATATGGGACACAGCAAGTGTAACACTGTAGTTGAGTTTGATGATAACGGACTATCTTCTTTCAAAACATCACGCCATACCTATTTCATTTGTGGTCAGACAGCCTACATACATCTGCCCTTAGACTGGGGTGGGACTTGTTATATAGCATTCTTATTGCCACCCGTTTTTCTAGCCCCATCAAATTATCATAGAGATTCACGACTAGAACATGTTAGACAAAAGAGGGAGACAGATTCTGCAGGTATCGATCAGACTGAAACAGCATGGGAGCAATATACAGATTTCAACAGAGGATTCTTTTTCTTCATAGGTCCCGTCCAAAACAGTAAACTGATACGCAGGTTAACAAGGACTCTTGAAACAGTTGTAAATATAACTGCATCTGCCCTGGCGAACTTAACCCAGGAACAGTCTGCTATTAGACTTGTCGTTCTTCAAAACCGCCTCGTTCTAGACGTCATCTTGGCGGATAGGGGCGGAGCTTGTAGAGTCATCCGATCTAGTTGTTGCGTTTTCATCCCAGATAATGCACCATCTGTGTACGAAGCAATAACAAGACTCCACAAGATTGCTAATGCCATACATCAAGATCCAGGCACATGGACTTGGTCCAGTTGGTTCTGGGGTGTAATATCTGCATGGGGATGGAAAGTTATGTCCTTCCTAGGAATGGCCCTACTTATGGTATTTGGTTGCTGTCTCTGTTTGCAGTGTGGTCCGGCGATTTGCGGGCTGTGTGCTACTGCCTGTATTCCCCATCCACGTAAACAAAGGATAAAAGATGAAGAAATGATGCTGTATGATCAACTATACGGTCTCATGAATATAGATGTATCCTAAAGGGTTATGTAGGGAACAAGGAGGGAATGAGGAAAATGATATTTTGCCTGACCAAATATGACCAAATATGTCCTCTACATATACCCTATGTTACATGTCGTGTGCATGTTATCCATGCATAATTCCCGTAGTGGCCTGAATCACTAGGCCTCTGCAAACATGTCCTGCAAGTCAAGTCATCAAGTCTCCCAAAGGTTAAGTTAGCATAAGGCCCATGTATTTGCATTTTGCATTGTGCTCTTTTTAATAAATATCGTACTGGTTGAGCCTGAAACCACTTTCTGAATTAATGTTTACATGACTCCTGACACACTGAAGCTGCAGTTACGTCCCTCTGACCTCGCATACTTCTAGCTCAGCCGCAAGAAGCCCAGTAAGGGTTGCCAAGACAGTATATTTTGCTTAACAGTTATCTGCCTGCCCGGTGAGGAAAAGTAAACAGAACCCGTCCGAGGGAGATAGGCCTAGCCATTCTGTCTCCATTGAAGTAAATCACAGTGCTTGCACCCATAGAAAGCTCATGCAACGAATAAATATGCCCTCTCTGTCTTTTAGTGACGAACAACCTTTTCTTCAGATAATACATCCCCTGACTCTAGATATCAGTTGTACTAGATGTGCTGGTCACCTTGACATAAAAGATCTCTCTGCTAGGTTGTAAGTCAGCCTCCACCCAGTTACACGTCAATTGTACGTCATGTTCAAAGTTGCACAATTAGGGCACAGTTCGAGCTGGTCATGCAAACTCCTCCTCTGTGTACCACCCACCTATGACACCTACCTATCACACACCTATGACTCATCAAGTGTACACCCACATGTTCTTATCTCATTTTCTGTCTTGCGCCTGCTCCTATGTACAAGGAGTAAAAAGTATATAATATAATGTTTTGTTATTAAATGTTAGAAGACTCTTCCTGAACCTCTGTGGTGATGGAACATATTCTCCCTTTGACTCGAGTTATTGGAATAAAGCCCATTTTAACTCAGATACCACGGACTCTGCCTCTCACTTGATGCATGATACTTGTTAATGCCTAGAAATTCTGCCAGGGTAATGTTTTATTTACCACAACCTACAAATGTGAACTGACGTTCAAAAATAAAACATTTGAAAACGGACCATTTTTCACCTTTCTGAAGCATAAAGTAATGGGGGGGTGTTATCTCTTTTGTCAAAAATCACCTGTTTTTGCTTGAACATTAAATGCCTCCAAATGGTATTTAATTCACTTCCCATACCACTGGAAGCATGAAAATCACTTTAAACATGCTAATTTTAGCTCTAAAACTGATGATCTACCTACAAATGTGAACTGACGTTCAAAAACTAAAACATTTGAAACGGACCATTTTTCACCTTTCTGAAGCATGACGTAATGGGGGGGTGTTATCTCTTTTGTCAAAAATCACCTGTTTTTGCTTGAACATTAAATGCCTCCAAATGGTATTTAATTCACTTCCCAGACCACTGGAAGCATGAAAATCACTTTAAACATGCTAATTTTAGCTCTAAAACTGATGATCTACCTACAAATGTGAACTGACGTTCAAAAATAAAACATTTGAAACGGACCATTTTTCACCTTTATGAAGCATGACGTAATGGGGGGGTGTTATCTCTTTTATCAAAAATCACCTGTTTTTGCTTGAACATTAAATGCCTCCAAATGGTATTTAATTTACTTCCCGGGCCCCTGGAAGCATGAAAATCACTTTAAACATGCTAATTTTAGCTCTTAAACTGATGATCTACCTACAAATGTGAACTGACGTTCAAAAATAAAACATTTGAAAACGGACCATTTTTCACCTTTCTGAAGCATGACGTAATGGGGGGGGGTGTTATCTCTTTTGTCAAAAATCACCTGTTTTTGCTTGAACATTAAATGCCTCCAAATGGTATTTAATTCACTTCCCGGACCCCTAGAAGCATGAAAATCTCCTTAAACATGCTAATTTTAGCTCTAAAACTGATGATCTACCTACAAATGTGAACTGACGTTCAAAAATAAAACATTTGAAACGGACCATTTTTCACATTTATGAAGCATGACGTAATGGGGGGGGTGTTATCTCTTTTGTCAAAAATCACCTGTTTTTGCTTGAACATTAAATGCCTCAAATGGTATTTAATCCACTTCCCGGGCCCATGGAAGCATGAAAATCACTTTAAACATGCTAATTTTAGCTCTTAAACTGATGATCTACCTACAAATGTGAACTGACGTTCAAAAATAAAACATTCGAAAACTGACCATTTTTCACCTTTCTGAAGCATGACGTAATGGGGGGGTGTTATCTCTTTTGTCAAAAATCACCTGTTTCTTCTTGAACATTAAATGCCTCCAAATGGTATTTAATTCACTTCCCGGGCCCCTGGAAGCATGAAAATCACTTTAAACATGCTAATTTTAGCTCTTAAACTGATGATCTACCTACAAATGTGAACTGACGTTCAAAAATAAAACATTTAAAACGGACCATTTTTCACCTTTATGAAGCATGACGTAATGGGGTGGTGTTATCTCTTTTGTCAAAAATCACCTGTTTTTGCTTGAACATTAAATGCCTCCAAATGGTATTTAATTTACTTCCCGGGCCCCTGGAAGCATGAAAATCACTTTAAACATGCTAATTTTAGCTCTTAAACTGATGATCTACCTACAAATGTGAACTGACGTTCAAAAATAAAACATTTGAAACGGACCATTTTTCACCTTTCTGAAGCATGACGTAATGGGGGGGGTGTTATCTCTTTTGTCAAAAATCACCTGTTTTTGCTTGAACATTAAATGCCTCCAAATGGTATTTAATTCACTTCCCCGGCCCCTGGAAGCATGAAAATCACTTTAAACATGCTAATTTTAGCTCTAAAACTGATGATCTACCTAAAAATGTGAACTGACGTTCAAAAATAAAACATTTGAAAACGGACCATTTTTCACCTTTCTGAAGCATGACGTAATGGGGGGTGTTATCTCTTTTGTCAAAAATCATCTGTTTTTGCTTGAACATGAAATGCCTCCAAATGGTATTTAATTCACTTCCCGGGCCCCTGGAAGCATGAAAATCACTTTACACATGCTAATTTTAGCTCTAAAACTGATGATCTACCTACAAATGTGAACTGACGTTCAAAAATAAAACATTTGAAACGGACCATTTTTCACCTTTATGAAGCATGACGTAATGGGGGTGTTATCTCTTTTGTCAAAAATCACCTGTTTTTGCTTGAACATTAAATGCCTCCAAATGGTATTTAATTCACTTCCCGGGCCCCTGGAAGCATGAAAATCACTTTAAACATGCTAATTTTAGCTCTTAAACTGATGATCTACCTACAAATATGAACTGACGTTCAAAAATAAAACATTTGAAACTGACCATTTTTCACCTTTCTGAAGCATGACGTAATGGGGGGGTGTTATCTCTTTTGTCAAAAATCACCTGTTTTTGCTTGAACATTAAATGCCTCCAAATGGTATTTGATTCACTTCCCGGGCCCCTGGAAGCATGAAAATCACTTTAAACATGCTAATTTTAGCTCTAAAACTGATGATCTACCTACAAATGTGAACTGACGTTCAAAAATAAAACATTTGAAAACGGACCATTTTTCACCTTTCTGAAGCATGACGTAATGGGGGGGTGTTATCTCTTTTGTCAAAAATCACCTGTTTTTGCTTGAACATTAAATGCCTCCAAATGGTATTTAATTCACTTCCTGAGCGCCTGGAAGCATGAAAATCACTTTAAACATGCTAATTTTAGCTCTAAAACTGATGATCTACCTACAAATGTGAACTGACGTTCAAAAATAAAACATTTGAAAACGGACCATTTTTCACCTTTCTATAGCATGACGTAATGGGGGGGTGTTATCTCTTTTGTCAAAAATCATCTGTTTTTGCTTGAACATTAAATGCCTCCAAATGGTATTTAATTCACTTCCCGGGCCCCTGGAAGCATGAAAATCACTTTAAACATGCTAATTTTAGCTCTTAAACTGATAATCTACCTACAAATGTGAACTGACGTTCAAAAATAAAACATTTGAAAACGGACCATTTTTCACCTTTCTGAAGCATGACTTAATGGGGGGGTGTTATCTCTTTTGTCAAAAATCACCTGTTTTTGCTTGAACATTAAATGTCTCCAAATGGTATTTAATTCACTTCCCGGACCACTGGAAGCATGAAAATCACTTTAAACATGCTAATTTTAGCTCTAAAACTGATGATCTACCTACAAATGTGAACTGATGTTCAAAAATAAAACATTTGAAACGGACCATTTTTCACCTTTATGAAGCATGACGTAATGGGGGGGTGTTATCTCTTTTGTCAAAAATCACATGTTTTTGATTGAACATTAAATGCCTCCAAATGGTATTTGATTCACTTCCCGGGCCCCTGGAAGCATGAAAATCACTTTAAACATGCTAATTTTAGCTCTAAAACTGATGATCTACCTACAAATGTGAACTGACGTTCAAAAATAAAACATTTGAAAACGGACCATTTTTCACCTTTCTGAAGCATGACGTAATGGGGGGGTGTTATCTCTTTTGTCAAAAATCACCTGTTTTTGCTTGAACATTAAATGCCTCCGAATGGTATTTAATTCACTTCCCAGACCGCTGGAAGCATGAAAATCACTTTAAACATGCTAATTTTAGCTCTAAAACTGATGATCTACCTACAAATGTGAACTGACGTTCAAAAATAAAACATTTGAAACGGACCATTTTTCACCTTTCTGAAGCATGACGTAATGGGGGGGTGTTATCTCTTTTGTCAAAAATCACCTGTTTTTGCTTGAACATTAAATGCCTCCAAATGGTATTTAATTCACTTCCTGAGCGCCTGGAAGCATGAAAATCACTTTAAACATGCTAATTTTAGCTCTAAAACTGATGATCTACCTACAAATGTGAACTGACGTTCAAAAATAAAACATTTGAAAACGGACCATTTTTCACCTTTCTATAGCATGACGTAATGGGGGGGTGTTATCTCTTTTGTCAAAAATCATCTGTTTTTGCTTGAACATTAAATGCCTCCAAATGGTATTTAATTCACTTCCCGGGCCCCTGGAAGCATGAAAATCACTTTAAACATGCTAATTTTAGCTCTTAAACTGATAATCTACCTACAAATGTGAACTGACGTTCAAAAATAAAACATTTGAAAACGGACCATTTTTCACCTTTCTGAAGCATGACTTAATGGGGGGGTGTTATCTCTTTTGTCAAAAATCACCTGTTTTTGCTTGAACATTAAATGTCTCCAAATGGTATTTAATTCACTTCCCGGACCACTGGAAGCATGAAAATCACTTTAAACATGCTAATTTTAGCTCTAAAACTGATGATCTACCTACAAATGTGAACTGATGTTCAAAAATAAAACATTTGAAACGGACCATTTTTCACCTTTATGAAGCATGACGTAATGGGGGGGTGTTATCTCTTTTGTCAAAAATCACATGTTTT
Source organism: Lissotriton helveticus (assembly GCF_964261635.1). Classification (NCBI taxonomy): domain Eukaryota; kingdom Metazoa; phylum Chordata; class Amphibia; order Caudata; family Salamandridae; genus Lissotriton; species Lissotriton helveticus. The sequence goes on from NC_136073.1 coordinate 715,830,132, forward strand.
TGATTGAACATTAAATGCCTCCAAATGGTATTTAATTTACTTCCCGGGCCCCTGGAAGCATGAAAATCACTTTAAACATGCTAATTTTAGCTCTTAAACTGATGATCTACCTACAAATGTGAATTGACGTTCAAAAATAAAACATTTGAAACGGACCATTTTTCACCTTTCTGAAGCATGACGTAATGGGGGGTGTTATCTCTTTTGTCAAAAATCACCTGTTTTTGCTTGAACATTAAATGCCTCCAAATGGTATTTAATTCACTTCCCGGGCCCCTGGAAGCATGAAAATCACTTTAAACATGCTAATTTTAGCTCTAAAACTGATGATCTACCTACAAATGTGAACTGACGTTCAAAAATAAAACATTTGAAAACGGAGCATTTTTCACCTTTCTGAAGCATGACGTAATGGGGGGGTGTTATCTCTTTTGTCAAAAATCATCTGTTTTTGCTTGAACATTAAATGCCTCCAAATGGTAGTTAATTCACTGCCCGGGCCCCTGGAAGCATGAAAATCACTTTAAACATGCTAATTTTAGCTCTTAAACTGATGATCTACCTACAAATGTGAACTGACGTTCAAAAATAAAACATTTGAAAACGGACCATTTTTCACCTTTCTGAAGCATGACGTAATGGGGGGGGTGTTATCTCTTTTGTCAAAAATCACCTGTTTTTGCTTGAACATTAAATGCCTCCAAATGGTATTTAATTCACTTCCCCGGCCCCTGGAAGCATGAAAATCACTTTAAACATGCTAATTTTAGCTCTAAAACTGATGATCTACCTAAAAATGTGAACTGACGTTCAAAAATAAAACATTTGAAAACGGACCATTTTTCACCTTTCTGAAGCATGACGTAATGGGGGGTGTTATCTCTTTTGTCAAAAATCATCTGTTTTTGCTTGAACATTAAATGCCTCCAAATGGTATTTAATTCACTTCCCGGGCCCCTGGAAGCATGAAAATCACTTTACACATGCTAATTTTAGCTCTAAAACTGATGATCTACCTACAAATGTGAACTGACGTTCAAAAATAAAACATTTGAAACGGACCATTTTTCACCTTTATGAAGCATGACGTAATGGGGGGTGTTATCTCTTTTGTCAAAAATCACCTGTTTTTGCTTGAACATTAAATGCCTCCAAATGGTATTTAATTCACTTCCCGGGCCCCTGGAAGCATGAAAATCACTTTAAACATGCTAATTTTAGCCTGTTAAACTGATGATCTACCTACAAATATGAACTGACGTTTAAAAATAAAACATTTGAAACGGACCATTTTTCACCTTTCTGAAGCATGACGTAATGGGGGGGTGTTATCTCTTTTGTCAAAAATCACCTGTTTTTGCTTGAACATTAAATGCCTCCAAATGGTATTTAATTCACTTCCCAGGCCCCTGGAAGCATGAAAATCACTTTAAACATGCTAATTTTAGCTCTAAAACTGATGATCTACCTACAAATGTGAACTGACGTTCAAAAATAAAACATTTGAAAACGGACCATTTTTCACCTTTCTGAAGCATGACGTAATGGGGGGGTGTTATCTCTTTTGTCAAAAATCACCTGTTTTTGCTTGAACATTAAATGCCTCCGAATGGTATTTAATTCACTTCCCAGACCGCTGGAAGCATGAAAATCACTTTAAACATGCTAATTTTAGCTCTAAAACTGATGATCTACCTACAAATGTGAACTGACGTTCAAAAATAAAACATTTGAAACTGACCATTTTTCACCTTTCTGAAGCATGACGTTATGGGGGGGGGTGTTATCTCTTTTGTCAAAAATCACCTGTTTTTGCTTGAACATTAAATGCCTCCAAATGGTATTTAATTCACTTCCTGAGCGCCTGGAAGCATGAAAATCACTTTAAACATGCTAATTTTAGCTCTAAAACTGATGATCTACCTACAAATGTGAACTGACGTTCAAAAATAAAACATTTGAAAACGGACCATTTTTCACCTTTCTAAAGCATGACGTAATGGGGGGGTGTTATCTCTTTTGTCAAAAATCATCTGTTTTTGCTTGAACATTAAATGCCTCCAAATGGTATTTAATTCACTTCCCGGGCCCCTGGAAGCATGAAAATCACTTTAAACATGCTAATTTTAGCTCTTAAACTGATAATCTACCTACAAATGTGAACTGACGTTCAAAAATAAAACATTTGAAAACGGACCATTTTTCACCTTTCTGAAGCATGACTTAATGGGGGGGTGTTATCTCTTTTGTCAAAAATCACCTGTTTTTGCTTGAACATTAAATGTCTCCAAATGTTATTTAATTCACTTCCCGGACCACTGGAAGCATGAAAATCACTTTAAACATGCAAATTTTAGCTCTAAAACTGATGATCTACCTACAAATGTAAACTGACGTTCAAAAATAAAACATTTGAAACGGACCATTTTTCACCTTTATGAAGCATGACGTAATGGGGGGGGTGTTATCTCTTTTGTCAAAAATCACCTGTTTTTGCTTGAACATTAAATGCCTCCAAATGGTATTTAATTTACTTCCCGGGCCCCTGGAAGCATGAAAATCACTTTAAACATGCTAATTTTAGCTCTTAAACTGATGATCTACCTACAAATGTGAATTGACGTTCAAAAATAAAACATTTGAAACCGACCATTTTTCACCTTTCTGAAGCATGACGTAATGGGGGGGTGTTATCTCTTTTGTCAAAAATCACCTGTTTTTGCTTGAACATTAAATGCCTCCAAATGGTATTTAATTCACTACCCGGGCCCCTGGAAGCATGAAAATCACTTTAAACATGCTAATTTTAGCTCTAAAACTGATGATCTACCTACAAATGTGAACTGACGTTCAAAAATAAAACATTTGAAAACGGACCATTTTTCACCTTTCTGAAGCATGACGTAATGGGGGGGTGTTATCTCTTTTGTCAAAAATCATCTGTTTTTGCTTGAACATTAAATGCCTCCAAATGGTAGTTAATTCACTTCCCGGGCCCCTGGAAGCATGAAAATCACTTTAAACATGCTCATTTAGCTCTTAAACTGATGATCTACATACAAATGTGAACTGACGTTCAAAAATAAAACATTTGAAAACGGACCATTTTTCACCTTTCTGAAGCATGACGTAATGGGGGGGTGTTATCTCTTTGGTCAAAAATCACCTGTTTTTGCTTGAACATTAAATGCCTCCAAATGGTATTTAATTCACTTCCCGGGCCCCTGGAAGCATGAAAATCACTTTAAACATGCTAATTTTAGCTCTTAAACTGATGATCTACCTACAAATGTGAACTGACGTTCAAAAATAAAACATTTGAAAACGGACCATTTTTCACCTTTCTGAAGCATGACGTAATGGGGGGGGGTGTTATCTCTTTTGTCAAAAATCACCTGTTTTTGCTTGAACATTAAATGCCTCCGAATGGTATTTAATTCACTTCCCAGACCGCTGGAAGCATGAAAATCACTTTAAACATGCTAATTTTAGCTCTAAAACTGATGATCTACCTACAAATGTGAACTGACGTTCAAAAATAAAACATTTGAAACTGACCATTTTTCACCTTTCTGAAGCATGACGTAATGGGGGGGGTGTTATCTCTTTTGTCAAAAATCACCTGTTTTTGCTTGAACATTAAATGCCTCCAAATGGTATTTAATTCACTTCCTGAGCGCCTGGAAGCATGAAAATCACTTTAAACATGCTAATTTTAGCTCTAAAACTGATGATCTACCTACAAATGTGAACTGACGTTCAAAAATAAAACATTTGAAAACGGACCATTTTTCACCTTTCTAAAGCATGACGTAATGGGGGGGTGTTATCTCTTTTGTCAAAAATCATCTGTTTTTGCTTGAACATTAAATGCCTCCAAATGGTATTTAATTCACTTCCCGGGCCCCTGGAAGCATGAAAATCACTTTAAACATGCTAATTTTAGCTCTTAAACTGATAATCTACCTACAAATGTGAACTGACGTTCAAAAATAAAACATTTGAAAACGGACCATTTTTCACCTTTCTGAAGCATGACTTAATGGGGGGGTGTTATCTCTTTTGTCAAAAATCACCTGTTTTTGCTTGAACATTAAATGTCTCCAAATGGTATTTAATTCACTTCCCGGACCACTGGAAGCATGAAAATCACTTTAAACATGCTAATTTTAGCTCTAAAACTGATGATCTACCTACAAATGTAAACTGACGTTCAAAAATAAAACATTTGAAACGGACCATTTTTCACCTTTATGAAGCATGACGTAATGGGGGGGGGTGTTATCTCTTTTGTCAAAAATCACCTGTTTTTGCTTGAACATTAAATGCCTCCAAATGGTATTTAATTTACTTCCCGGGCCCCTGGAAGCATGAAAATCACTTTAAACATGCTAATTTTAGCTCTTAAACTGATGATCTACCTACAAATGTGAATTGACGTTCAAAAATAAAACATTTGAAACCGACCATTTTTCACCTTTCTGAAGCATGACGTAATGGGGGGGTATTATCTCTTTTGTCAAAAATCACCTGTTTTTGCTTGAACATTAAATGCCTCCAAATGGTATTTAATTCACTACCCGGGCCCCTGGAAGCATGAAAATCACTTTAAACATGCTAATTTTAGCTCTAAAACTGATGATCTACCTACAAATGTGAACTGACGTTCAAAAATAAAACATTTGAAAACAGACCATTTTTCACCTTTCTGAAGCATGACGTAATGGGGGGGTGTTATCTCTTTTGTCAAAAATCATCTGTTTTTGCTTGAACATTAAATGCCTCCAAATGGTAGTTAATTCACTTCCCGGGCCCCTGGAAGCATGAAAATCACTTTAAACATGCTCATTTAGCTCTTAAACTGATGATCTACATACAAATGTGAACTGACGTTCAAAAATAAAACATTTGAAAACGGACCATTTTTCACCTTTCTGAAGCATGACGTAATGGGGGGGTGTTATCTCTTTGGTCAAAAATCACCTGTTTTTGCTTGAACATTAAATGCCTCCAAATGGTATTTAATTCACTTCCCGGGCCCCTGGAAGCATGAAAATCACTTTAAACATGCTAATTTTAGCTCTTAAACTGATGATCTACCTACAAATGTGAACTGACGTTCAAAAATAAAACATTTGAAAACGGACCATTTTTCACCTTTCTGAAGCATGACGTAATGGGGGGGGTGTTATCTCTTTTGTCAAAAATCACCTGTTTTTGCTTGAACATTAAATGCCTCCAAATGGTATTTAATTCACTTCCCGGACCCCTAGAAGCATGAAAATCTCCTTAAACATGCTAATTTTAGCTCTAAAACTGATGATCTACCTACAAATGTGAACTGACGTTCAAAAATAAAACATTTGAAACGGACCATTTTTCACCTTTATGAAGCATGACGTAATGGGGGGGTGTTATCTCTTTTGTCAAAAATCACCTGTTTTTGCTTGAACATTAAATGCCTCCGAATGGTATTTAATTCACTTCCCAGACCGCTGGAAGCATGAAAATCACTTTAAACATGCTAATTTTAGCTCTAAAACTGATGATCTACCTACAAATGTGAACTGACGTTCAAAAATAAAACATTTGAAACTGACCATTTTTCACCTTTCTGAAGCATGACGTTATGGGGGGGGTGTTATCTCTTTTGTCAAAAATCACCTGTTTTTGCTTGAACATTAAATGCCTCCAAATGGTATTTAATTCACTTCCTGAGCGCCTGGAAGCATGAAAATCACTTTAAACATGCTAATTTTAGCTCTAAAACTGATGATCTACCTACAAATGTGAACTGACGTTCAAAAATAAAACATTTGAAAACGGACCATTTTTCACCTTTCTAAAGCATGACGTAATGGGGGGGTGTTATCTCTTTTGTCAAAAATCATCTGTTTTTGCTTGAACATTAAATGCCTCCAAATGGTATTTAATTCACTTCCCGGGCCCCTGGAAGCATGAAAATCACTTTAAACATGCTAATTTTAGCTCTTAAACTGATAATCTACCTACAAATGTGAACTGACGTTCAAAAATAAAACATTTGAAAACGGACCATTTTTCACCTTTCTGAAGCATGACTTAATGGGGGGGTGTTATCTCTTTTGTCAAAAATCACCTGTTTTTGCTTGAACATTAAATGTCTCCAAATGTTATTTAATTCACTTCCCGGACCACTGGAAGCATGAAAATCACTTTAAACATGCTAATTTTAGCTCTAAAACTGATGATCTACCTACAAATGTAAACTGACGTTCAAAAATAAAACATTTGAAACGGACCATTTTTCACCTTTATGAAGCATGACGTAATGGGGGGGGTGTTATCTCTTTTGTCAAAAATCACCTGTTTTTGCTTGAACATTAAATGCCTCCAAATGGTATTTAATTTACTTCCCGGGCCCCTGGAAGCATGAAAATCACTTTAAACATGCTAATTTTAGCTCTTAAACTGATGATCTACCTACAAATGTGAATTGACGTTCAAAAATAAAACATTTGAAACCGACCATTTTTCACCTTTCTGAAGCATGACGTAATGGGGGGGTGTTATCTCTTTTGTCAAAAATCACCTGTTTTTGCTTGAACATTAAATGCCTCCAAATGGTATTTAATTCACTACCCGGGCCCCTGGAAGCATGAAAATCACTTTAAACATGCTAATTTTAGCTCTAAAACTGATGATCTACCTACAAATGTGAACTGACGTTCAAAAATAAAACATTTGAAAACGGACCATTTTTCACCTTTCTGAAGCATGACGTAATGGGGGGGTGTTATCTCTTTTGTCAAAAATCATCTGTTTTTGCTTGAACATTAAATGCCTCCAAATGGTAGTTAATTCACTTCCCGGGCCCCTGGAAGCATGAAAATCACTTTAAACATGCTCATTTAGCTCTTAAACTGATGATCTACATACAAATGTGAACTGACGTTCAAAAATAAAACATTTGAAAACGGACCATTTTTCACCTTTCTGAAGCATGACGTAATGGGGGGGTGTTATCTCTTTGGTCAAAAATCACCTGTTTTTGCTTGAACATTAAATGCCTCCAAATGGTATTTAATTCACTTCCCGGGCCCCTGGAAGCATGAAAATCACTTTAAACATGCTAATTTTAGCTCTTAAACTGATGATCTACCTACAAATGTGAACTGACGTTCAAAAATAAAACATTTGAAAACGGACCATTTTTCACCTTTCTGAAGCATGACGTAATGGGGGGGGGGTGTTATCTCTTTTGTCAAAAATCACCTGTTTTTGCTTGAACATTAAATGCCTCCGAATGGTATTTAATTCACTTCCCAGACCGCTGGAAGCATGAAAATCACTTTAAACATGCTAATTTTAGCTCTAAAACTGATGATCTACCTACAAATGTGAACTGACGTTCAAAAATAAAACATTTGAAACTGACCATTTTTCACCTTTCTGAAGCATGACGTAATGGGGGGGGTGTTATCTCTTTTGTCAAAAATCACCTGTTTTTGCTTGAACATTAAATGCCTCCAAATGGTATTTAATTCACTTCCTGAGCGCCTGGAAGCATGAAAATCACTTTAAACATGCTAATTTTAGCTCTAAAACTGATGATCTACCTACAAATGTGAACTGACGTTCAAAAATAAAACATTTGAAAACGGACCATTTTTCACCTTTCTAAAGCATGACGTAATGGGGGGGTGTTATCTCTTTTGTCAAAAATCATCTGTTTTTGCTTGAACATTAAATGCCTCCAAATGGTATTTAATTCACTTCCCGGGCCCCTGGAAGCATGAAAATCACTTTAAACATGCTAATTTTAGCTCTTAAACTGATAATCTACCTACAAATGTGAACTGACGTTCAAAAATAAAACATTTGAAAACGGACCATTTTTCACCTTTCTGAAGCATGACTTAATGGGGGGGTGTTATCTCTTTTGTCAAAAATCACCTGTTTTTGCTTGAACATTAAATGTCTCCAAATGGTATTTAATTCACTTCCCGGACCACTGGAAGCATGAAAATCACTTTAAACATGCTAATTTTAGCTCTAAAACTGATGATCTACCTACAAATGTAAACTGACGTTCAAAAATAAAACATTTGAAACGGACCATTTTTCACCTTTATGAAGCATGACGTAATGGGGGGGGTGTTATCTCTTTTGTCAAAAATCATCTGTTTTTGCTTGAACATTAAATGCCTCCAAATGGTATTTAATTCACTTCCCGGGCCCCTGGAAGCATGAAAATCACTTTAAACATGCTAATTTTAGCTCTTAAACTGATAATCTACCTACAAATGTGAACTGACGTTCAAAAATAAAACATTTGAAAACGGACCATTTTTCACCTTTCTGAAGCATGACTTAATGGGGGGGTGTTATCTCTTTTGTCAAAAATCACCTGTTTTTGCTTGAACATTAAATGTCTCCAAATGGTATTTAATTCACTTCCCGGACCACTGGAAGCATGAAAATCACTTTAAACATGCTAATTTTAGCTCTAAAACTGATGATCTACCTACAAATGTAAACTGACGTTCAAAAATAAAACATTTGAAACGGACCATTTTTCACCTTTATGAAGCATGACGTAATGGGGGGGGTGTTATCTCTTTTGTCAAAAATCACCTGTTTTTGCTTGAACATTAAATGCCTCCAAATGGTATTTAATTTACTTCCCGGGCCCCTGGAAGCATGAAAATCACTTTAAACATGCTAATTTTAGCTCTTAAACTGATGATCTACCTACAAATGTGAATTGACGTTCAAAAATAAAACATTTGAAACCGACCATTTTTCACCTTTCTGAAGCATGACGTAATGGGGGGGTGTTATCTCTTTTGTCAAAAATCACCTGTTTTTGCTTGAACATTAAATGCCTCCAAATGGTATTTAATTCACTACCCGGGCCCCTGGAAGCATGAAAATCACTTTAAACATGCTAATTTTAGCTCTAAAACTGATGATCTACCTACAAATGTGAACTGACGTTCAAAAATAAAACATTTGAAAACAGACCATTTTTCACCTTTCTGAAGCATGACGTAATGGGGGGGTGTTATCTCTTTTGTCAAAAATCATCTGTTTTTGCTTGAACATTAAATGCCTCCAAATGGTAGTTAATTCACTTCCCGGGCCCCTGGAAGCATGAAAATCACTTTAAACATGCTCATTTAGTTCTTAAACTGATGATCTACATACAAATGTGAACTGACGTTCAAAAATAAAACATTTGAAAACGGACCATTTTTCACCTTTCTGAAGCATGACGTAATGGGGGGGGTGTTATCTCTTTGGTCAAAAATCACCTGTTTTTGCTTGAACATTAAATGCCTCCAAATGGTATTTAATTCACTTCCCGGGCCCCTGGAAGCATGAAAATCACTTTAAACATGCTAATTTTAGCTCTTAAACTGATGATCTACCTACAAATGTGAACTGACGTTCAAAAATAAAACATTTGAAAACGGACCATTTTTCACCTTTCTGAAGCATGACGTAATGGGGGGGGTGTTATCTCTTTTGTCAAAAATCACCTGTTTTTGCTTGAACATTAAATGCCTCCAAATGGTATTTAATTCACTTCCCGGACCCCTAGAAGCATGAAAATCTCCTTAAACATGCTAATTTTAGCTCTAAAACTGATGATCTACCTACAAATGTGAACTGACGTTCAAAAATAAAACATTTGAAACGGACCATTTTTCACCTTTATGAAGCATGACGTAATGGGGGGGTGTTATCTCTTTTGTCAAAAATCACCTGTTTTTGCTTGAACATTAAATGCCTCCGAATGGTATTTAATTCACTTCCCAGACCGCTGGAAGCATGAAAATCACTTTAAACATGCTAATTTTAGCTCTAAAACTGATGATCTACCTACAAATGTGAACTGACGTTCAAAAATAAAACATTTGAAACTGACCATTTTTCACCTTTCTGAAGCATGACGTTATGGGGGGGGTGTTATCTCTTTTGTCAAAAATCACCTGTTTTTGCTTGAACATTAAATGCCTCCAAATGGTATTTAATTCACTTCCTGAGCGCCTGGAAGCATGAAAATCACTTTAAACATGCTAATTTTAGCTCTAAAACTGATGATCTACCTACAAATGTGAACTGACGTTCAAAAATAAAACATTTGAAAACGGACCATTTTTCACCTTTCTAAAGCATGACGTAATGGGGGGGTGTTATCTCTTTTGTCAAAAATCATCTGTTTTTGCTTGAACATTAAATGCCTCCAAATGGTATTTAATTCACTTCCCGGGCCCCTGGAAGCATGAAAATCACTTTAAACATGCTAATTTTAGCTCTTAAACTGATAATCTACCTACAAATGTGAACTGACGTTCAAAAATAAAACATTTGAAAACGGACCATTTTTCACCTTTCTGAAGCATGACTTAATGGGGGGGTGTTATCTCTTTTGTCAAAAATCACCTGTTTTTGCTTGAACATTAAATGTCTCCAAATGTTATTTAATTCACTTCCCGGACCACTGGAAGCATGAAAATCACTTTAAACATGCTAATTTTAGCTCTAAAACTGATGATCTACCTACAAATGTAAACTGACGTTCAAAAATAAAACATTTGAAACGGACCATTTTTCACCTTTATGAAGCATGACGTAATGGGGGGGGTGTTATCTCTTTTGTCAAAAATCACCTGTTTTTGCTTGAACATTAAATGCCTCCAAATGGTATTTAATTTACTTCCCGGGCCCCTGGAAGCATGAAAATCACTTTAAACATGCTAATTTTAGCTCTTAAACTGATGATCTACCTACAAATGTGAATTGACGTTCAAAAATAAAACATTTGAAACCGACCATTTTTCACCTTTCTGAAGCATGACGTAATGGGGGGGTGTTATCTCTTTTGTCAAAAATCACCTGTTTTTGCTTGAACATTAAATGCCTCCAAATGGTATTTAATTCACTACCCGGGCCCCTGGAAGCATGAAAATCACTTTAAACATGCTAATTTTAGCTCTAAAACTGATGATCTACCTACAAATGTGAACTGACGTTCAAAAATAAAACATTTGAAAACGGACCATTTTTCACCTTTCTGAAGCATGACGTAATGGGGGGGTGTTATCTCTTTTGTCAAAAATCATCTGTTTTTGCTTGAACATTAAATGCCTCCAAATGGTAGTTAATTCACTTCCCGGGCCCCTGGAAGCATGAAAATCACTTTAAACATGCTCATTTAGCTCTTAAACTGATGATCTACATACAAATGTGAACTGACGTTCAAAAATAAAACATTTGAAAACGGACCATTTTTCACCTTTCTGAAGCATGACGTAATGGGGGGGTGTTATCTCTTTGGTCAAAAATCACCTGTTTTTGCTTGAACATTAAATGCCTCCAAATGGTATTTAATTCACTTCCCGGGCCCCTGGAAGCATGAAAATCACTTTAAACATGCTAATTTTAGCTCTTAAACTGATGATCTACCTACAAATGTGAACTGACGTTCAAAAATAAAACATTTGAAAACGGACCATTTTTCACCTTTCTGAAGCATGACGTAATGGGGGGGGGTGTTATCTCTTTTGTCAAAAATCACCTGTTTTTGCTTGAACATTAAATGCCTCCGAATGGTATTTAATTCACTTCCCAGACCGCTGGAAGCATGAAAATCACTTTAAACATGCTAATTTTAGCTCTAAAACTGATGATCTACCTACAAATGTGAACTGACGTTCAAAAATAAAACATTTGAAACTGACCATTTTTCCCCTTTCTGAAGCATGACGTAATGGGGGGGGTGTTATCTCTTTTGTCAAAAATCACCTGTTTTTGCTTGAACATTAAATGCCTCCAAATGGTATTTAATTCACTTCCTGAGCGCCTGGAAGCATGAAAATCACTTTAAACATGCTAATTTTAGCTCTAAAACTGATGATCTACCTACAAATGTGAACTGACGTTCAAAAATAAAACATTTGAAAACGGACCATTTTTCACCTTTCTAAAGCACGACGTAATGGGGGGGTGTTATCTCTTTTGTCAAAAATCATCTGTTTTTGCTTGAACATTAAATGCCTCCAAATGGTATTTAATTCACTTCCCGGGCCCCTGGAAGCATGAAAATCACTTTAAACATGCTAATTTTAGCTCTTAAACTGATAATCTACCTACAAATGTGAACTGACGTTCAAAAATAAAACATTTGAAAACGGACCATTTTTCACCTTTCTGAAGCATGACTTAATGGGGGGGTGTTATCTCTTTTGTCAAAAATCACCTGTTTTTGCTTGAACATTAAATGTCTCCAAATGGTATTTAATTCACTTCCCGGACCACTGGAAGCATGAAAATCACTTTAAACATGCTAATTTTAGCTCTAAAACTGATGATCTACCTACAAATGTAAACTGACGTTCAAAAATAAAACATTTGAAACGGACCATTTTTCACCTTTATGAAGCATGACGTAATGGGGGGGGTGTTATCTCTTTTGTCAAAAATCACCTGTTTTTGCTTGAACATTAAATGCCTCCAAATGGTATTTAATTTACTTCCCGGGCCCCTGGAAGCATGAAAATCACTTTAAACATGCTAATTTTAGCTCTTAAACTGATGATCTACCTACAAATGTGAATTGACGTTCAAAAATAAAACATTTGAAACCGACCATTTTTCACCTTTCTGAAGCATGACGTAATGGGGGGGTGTTATCTCTTTTGTCAAAAATCACCTGTTTTTGCTTGAACATTAAATGCCTCCAAATGGTATTTAATTCACTACCCGGGCCCCTGGAAGCATGAAAATCACTTTAAACATGCTAATTTTAGCTCTAAAACTTATGATCTACCTACAAATGTGAACTGACGTTCAAAAATAAAACATTTGAAAACAGACCATTTTTCACCTTTCTGAAGCATGACGTAATGGGGGGGTGTTATCTCTTTTGTCAAAAATCATCTGTTTTTGCTTGAACATTAAATGCCTCCAAATGGTAGTTAATTCACTTCCCGGGCCCCTGGAAGCATGAAAATCACTTTAAACATGCTCATTTAGCTCTTAAACTGATGATCTACATACAAATGTGAACTGACGTTCAAAAATAAAACATTTGAAAACGGACCATTTTTCACCTTTCTGAAGCATGACGTAATGGGGGGGTGTTATCTCTTTGGTCAAAAATCACCTGTTTTTGCTTGAACATTAAATGCCTCCAAATGGTATTTAATTCACTTCCCGGGCCCCTGGAAGCATGAAAATCACTTTAAACATGCTAATTTTAGCTCTTAAACTGATGATCTACCTACAAATGTGAACTGACGTTCAAAAATAAAACATTTGAAAACGGACCATTTTTCACCTTTCTGAAGCATGACGTAATGGGGGGGGTGTTATCTCTTTTGTCAAAAATCACCTGTTTTTGCTTGAACATTAAATGCCTCCAAATGGTATTTAATTCACTTTCCGGACCCCTAGAAGCATGAAAATCTCCTTAAACATGCTAATTTTAGCTCTAAAACTGATGATCTACCTACAAATGTGAACTGACGTTCAAAAATAAAACATTTGAAACGGACCATTTTTCACCTTTATGAAGCATGACGTAATGGGGGGGTGTTATCTCTTTTGTCAAAAATTACCTGTTTTTGCTTGAACATTAAATGCCTCCAAATGGTATTTAATACACTTCCCGGGCCCATGGAAGCATGAAAATCACTTTAAACATGCTAATTTTAGCTCTTAAACTGATGATCTACCTACAAATGTGAACTGACGTTCAAAAATAAAACATTTGAAAACGGACCATTTTTCACCTTTCTGAAGCATGACGTAATGGGGGGGTGTTATCTCTTTTGTCAAAAATCGCCTGTTTCTTCTTGAACATTAAATGCCTCCAAATGGTATTTAATTCACTTCCTGGGCCCCTGGAAGCATGAAAATCACTTTAAACATGCTAATTTTAGCTCTTAAACTGATGATCTACCTACAAATGTGAACTGACGTTCAAAAATAAAACATTTGAAACGGACCATTTTTCACCTTTCTGAAGCATGACGTAATGGGGGGGTGTTATCTCTTTTGTCAAAAATCACCTGTTTTTGCTTGAACATTAAATGCCTCCGAATGGTATTTAATTCACTTCCCAGACCGCTGGAAGCATGAAAATCACTTTAAACATACTAATTTTAGCTCTAAAACTGATGATCTACCTACAAATGTGAACTGACGTTCAAAAATAAAACATTTGAAACTGACCATTTTTCACCTTTCTGAAGCATGACGTTATGGGGGGGGTGTTATCTCTTTTGTCAAAAATCACCTGTTTTTGCTTGAACATTAAATGCCTCCAAATGGTATTTAATTCACTTCCTGAGCGCCTGGAAGCATGAAAATCACTTTAAACATGCTAATTTTAGCTCTAAAACTGATGATCTACCTACAAATGTGAACTGACGTTCAAAAATAAAACATTTGAAAACGGACCATTTTTCACCTTTCTAAAGCATGACGTAATGGGGGGGTGTTATCTCTTTTGTCAAAAATCATCTGTTTTTGCTTGAACATTAAATGCCTCCAAATGGTATTTAATTCACTTCCCGGGCCCCTGGAAGCATGAAAATCACTTTAAACATGCTAATTTTAGCTCTTAAACTGATAATCTACCTACAAATGTGAACTGACGTTCAAAAATAAAACATTTGAAAACGGACCATTTTTCACCTTTCTGAAGCATGACTTAATGGGGGGGTGTTATCTCTTTTGTCAAAAATCACCTGTTTTTGCTTGAACATTAAATGTCTCCAAATGGTATTTAATTCACTTCCCGGACCACTGGAAGCATGAAAATCACTTTAAACATGCTAATTTTAGCTCTAAAACTGATGATCTACCTACAAATGTAAACTGACGTTCAAAAATAAAACATTTGAAACGGACCATTTTTCACCTTTATGAAGCATGACGTAATGGGGGGGGTGTTATCTCTTTTGTCAAAAATCACCTGTTTTTGCTTGAACATTAAATGCCTCCAAATGGTATTTAATTTACTTCCCGGGCCCCTGGAAGCATGAAAATCACTTTAAACATGCTAATTTTAGCTCTTAAACTGATGATCTACCTACAAATGTGAATTGACGTTCAAAAATAAAACATTTGAAACCGACCATTTTTCACCTTTCTGAAGCATGACGTAATGGGGGGGTGTTATCTCTTTTGTCAAAAATCACCTGTTTTTGCTTGAACATTAAATGCCTCCAAATGGTATTTAATTCACTACCCGGGCCCCTGGAAGCATGAAAATCACTTTAAACATGCTAATTTTAGCTCTAAAACTGATGATCTACCTACAAATGTGAACTGACGTTCAAAAATAAAACATTTGAAAACGGACCATTTTTCACCTTTCTGAAGCATGACGTAATGGGGGGGTGTTATCTCTTTTGTCAAAAATCATCTGTTTTTGCTTGAACATTAAATGCCTCCAAATGGTAGTTAATTCACTTCCCGGGCCCCTGGAAGCATGAAAATCACTTTAAACATGCTCATTTAGCTCTTAAACTGATGATCTACATACAAATGTGAACTGACGTTCAAAAATAAAACATTTGAAAACGGACCATTTTTCACCTTTCTGAAGCATGACGTAATGGGGGGGTGTTATCTCTTTGGTCAAAAATCACCTGTTTTTGCTTGAACATTAAATGCCTCCAAATGGTATTTAATTCACTTCCCGGGCCCCTGGAAGCATGAAAATCACTTTAAACATGCTAATTTTAGCTCTTAAACTGATGATCTACCTACAAATGTGAACTGACGTTCAAAAATAAAACATTTGAAAACGGACCATTTTTCACCTTTCTGAAGCATGACGTAATGGGGGGGGGTGTTATCTCTTTTGTCAAAAATCACCTGTTTTTGCTTGAACATTAAATGCCTCCGAATGGTATTTAATTCACTTCCCAGACCGCTGGAAGCATGAAAATCACTTTAAACATGCTAATTTTAGCTCTAAAACTGATGATCTACCTACAAATGTGAACTGACGTTCAAAAATAAAACATTTGAAACTGACCATTTTTCACCTTTCTGAAGCATGACGTAATGGGGGGGGTGTTATCTCTTTTGTCAAAAATCACCTGTTTTTGCTTGAACATTAAATGCCTCCAAATGGTATTTAATTCACTTCCTGAGCGCCTGGAAGCATGAAAATCACTTTAAACATGCTAATTTTAGCTCTAAAACTGATGATCTACCTACAAATGTGAACTGACGTTCAAAAATAAAACATTTGAAAACGGACCATTTTTCACCTTTCTAAAGCATGACGTAATGGGGGGGTGTTATCTCTTTTGTCAAAAATCATCTGTTTTTGCTTGAACATTAAATGCCTCCAAATGGTATTTAATTCACTTCCCGGGCCCCTGGAAGCATGAAAATCACTTTAAACATGCTAATTTTAGCTCTTAAACTGATAATCTACCTACAAATGTGAACTGACGTTCAAAAATAAAACATTTGAAAACGGACCATTTTTCACCTTTCTGAAGCATGACTTAATGGGGGGGTGTTATCTCTTTTGTCAAAAATCACCTGTTTTTGCTTGAACATTAAATGTCTCCAAATGGTATTTAATTCACTTCCCGGACCACTGGAACCATGAAAATCACTTTAAACATGCTAATTTTAGCTCTAAAACTGATGATCTACCTACAAATGTAAACTGACGTTCAAAAATAAAACATTTGAAACGGACCATTTTTCACCTTTATGAAGCATGACGTAATGGGGGGGGTGTTATCTCTTTTGTCAAAAATCACCTGTTTTTGCTTGAACATTAAATGCCTCCAAATGGTATTTAATTTACTTCCCGGGCCCCTGGAAGCATGAAAATCACTTTAAACATGCTAATTTTAGCTCTTAAACTGATGATCTACCTACAAATGTGAATTGACGTTCAAAAATAAAACATTTGAAACCGACCATTTTTCACCTTTCTGAAGCATGACGTAATGGGGGGGTGTTATCTCTTTTGTCAAAAATCACCTGTTTTTGCTTGAACATTAAATGCCTCCAAATGGTATTTAATTCACTACCCGGGCCCCTGGAAGCATGAAAATCACTTTAAACATGCTAATTTTAGCTCTAAAACTGATGATCTACCTACAAATGTGAACTGACGTTCAAAAATAAAACATTTGAAAACAGACCATTTTTCACCTTTCTGAAGCATGACGTAATGGGGGGGTGTTATCTCTTTTGTCAAAAATCATCTGTTTTTGCTTGAACATTAAATGCCTCCAAATGGTAGTTAATTCACTTCCCGGGCCCCTGGAAGCATGAAAATCACTTTAAACATGCTCATTTAGCTCTTAAACTGATGATCTACATACAAATGTGAACTGACGTTCAAAAATAAAACATTTGAAAACGGACCATTTTTCACCTTTCTGAAGCATGACGTAATGGGGGGGTGTTATCTCTTTGGTCAAAAATCACCTGTTTTTGCTTGAACATTAAATGCCTCCGAATGGTATTTAATTCACTTCCCAGACCGCTGGAAGCATGAAAATCACTTTAAACATGCTAATTTTAGCTCTAAAACTGATGATCTACCTACAAATGTGAACTGACGTTCAAAAATAAAACATTTGAAACTGACCATTTTTCACCTTTCTGAAGCATGACGTTATGGGGGGGGTGTTATCTCTTTTGTCAAAAATCACCTGTTTTTGCTTGAACATTAAATGCCTCCAAATGGTATTTAATTCACTTCCTGAGCGCCTGGAAGCATGAAAATCACTTTAAACATGCTAATTTTAGCTCTAAAACTGATGATCTACCTACAAATGTGAACTGACGTTCAAAAATAAAACATTTGAAAACGGACCATTTTTCACCTTTCTAAAGCATGACGTAATGGGGGGGTGTTATCTCTTTTGTCAAAAATCATCTGTTTTTGCTTGAACATTAAATGCCTCCAAATGGTATTTAATTCACTTCCCGGGCCCCTGGAAGCATGAAAATCACTTTAAACATGCTAATTTTAGCTCTTAAACTGATAATCTACCTACAAATGTGAACTGACGTTCAAAAATAAAACATTTGAAAACGGACCATTTTTCACCTTTCTGAAGCATGACTTAATGGGGGGGTGTTATCTCTTTTGTCAAAAATCACCTGTTTTTGCTTGAACATTAAATGTCTCCAAATGGTATTTAATTCACTTCCCGGACCACTGGAAGCATGAAAATCACTTTAAACATGCTAATTTTAGCTCTAAAACTGATGATCTACCTACAAATGTAAACTGACGTTCAAAAATAAAACATTTGAAACGGACCATTTTTCACCTTTATGAAGCATGACGTAATGGGGGGGGTGTTATCTCTTTTGTCAAAAATCACCTGTTTTTGCTTGAACATTAAATGCCTCCAAATGGTATTTAATTTACTTCCCGGGCCCCTGGAAGCATGAAAATCACTTTAAACATGCTAATTTTAGCTCTTAAACTGATGATCTACCTACAAATGTGAATTGACGTTCAAAAATAAAACATTTGAAACCGACCATTTTTCACCTTTCTGAAGCATGACGTAATGGGGGGGTGTTATCTCTTTTGTCAAAAATCACCTGTTTTTGCTTGAACATTAAATGCCTCCAAATGGTATTTAATTCACTACCCGGGCCCCTGGAAGCATGAAAATCACTTTAAACATGCTAATTTTAGCTCTAAAACTGATGATCTACCTACAAATGTGAACTGACGTTCAAAAATAAAACATTTGAAAACGGACCATTTTTCACCTTTCTGAAGCATGACGTAATGGGGGGGTGTTATCTCTTTTGTCAAAAATCATCTGTTTTTGCTTGAACATTAAATGCCTCCAAATGGTAGTTAATTCACTTCCCGGGCCCCTGGAAGCATGAAAATCACTTTAAACATGCTCATTTAGCTCTTAAACTGATGATCTACATACAAATGTGAACTGACGTTCAAAAATAAAACATTTGAAAACGGACCATTTTTCACCTTTCTGAAGCATGACGTAATGGGGGGGTGTTATCTCTTTGGTCAAAAATCACCTGTTTTTGCTTGAACATTAAATGCCTCCAAATGGTATTTAATTCACTTCCCGGGCCCCTGGAAGCATGAAAATCACTTTAAACATGCTAATTTTAGCTCTTAAACTGATGATCTACCTACAAATGTGAACTGACGTTCAAAAATAAAACATTTGAAAACGGACCATTTTTCACCTTTCTGAAGCATGACGTAATGGGGGGGGTGTTATCTCTTTTGTCAAAAATCACCTGTTTTTGCTTGAACATTAAATGCCTCCGAATGGTATTTAATTCACTTCCCAGACCGCTGGAAGCATGAAAATCACTTTAAACATGCTAATTTTAGCTCTAAAACTGATGATCTACCTACAA
This sequence comes from Lissotriton helveticus, assembly GCF_964261635.1. Taxonomy (NCBI): domain Eukaryota; kingdom Metazoa; phylum Chordata; class Amphibia; order Caudata; family Salamandridae; genus Lissotriton; species Lissotriton helveticus. Next base: position 715,849,533 of record NC_136073.1, read on the forward strand.
ATGTGAACTGACGTTCAAAAATAAAACATTTGAAACTGACCATTTTTCACCTTTCTGAAGCATGACGTAATGGGGGGGGGTGTTATCTCTTTTGTCAAAAATCACCTGTTTTTGCTTGAACATTAAATGCCTCCAAATGGTATTTAATTCACTTCCTGAGCGCCTGGAAGCATGAAAATCACTTTAAACATGCTAATTTTAGCTCTAAAACTGATGATCTACCTACAAATGTGAACTGACGTTCAAAAATAAAACATTTGAAAACGGACCATTTTTCACCTTTCTAAAGCATGACGTAATGGGGGGGTGTTATCTCTTTTGTCAAAAATCATCTGTTTTTGCTTGAACATTAAATGCCTCCAAATGGTATTTAATTCACTTCCCGGGCCCCTGGAAGCATGAAAATCACTTTAAACATGCTAATTTTAGCTCTTAAACTGATAATCTACCTACAAATGTGAACTGACGTTCAAAAATAAAACATTTGAAAACGGACCATTTTTCACCTTTCTGAAGCATGACTTAATGGGGGGGTGTTATCTCTTTTGTCAAAAATCACCTGTTTTTGCTTGAACATTAAATGTCTCCAAATGGTATTTAATTCACTTCCCGGACCACTGGAACCATGAAAATCACTTTAAACATGCTAATTTTAGCTCTAAAACTGATGATCTACCTACAAATGTAAACTGACGTTCAAAAATAAAACATTTGAAACGGACCATTTTTCACCTTTATGAAGCATGACGTAATGGGGGGGGTGTTATCTCTTTTGTCAAAAATCACCTGTTTTTGCTTGAACATTAAATGCCTCCAAATGGTATTTAATTTACTTCCCGGGCCCCTGGAAGCATGAAAATCACTTTAAACATGCTAATTTTAGCTCTTAAACTGATGATCTACCTACAAATGTGAATTGACGTTCAAAAATAAAACATTTGAAACCGACCATTTTTCACCTTTCTGAAGCATGACGTAATGGGGGGGTGTTATCTCTTTTGTCAAAAATCACCTGTTTTTGCTTGAACATTAAATGCCTCCAAATGGTATTTAATTCACTACCCGGGCCCCTGGAAGCATGAAAATCACTTTAAACATGCTAATTTTAGCTCTAAAACTGATGATCTACCTACAAATGTGAACTGACGTTCAAAAATAAAACATTTGAAAACAGACCATTTTTCACCTTTCTGAAGCATGACGTAATGGGGGGGTGTTATCTCTTTTGTCAAAAATCATCTGTTTTTGCTTGAACATTAAATGCCTCCAAATGGTAGTTAATTCACTTCCCGGGCCCCTGGAAGCATGAAAATCACTTTAAACATGCTCATTTAGCTCTTAAACTGATGATCTACATACAAATGTGAACTGACGTTCAAAAATAAAACATTTGAAAACGGACCATTTTTCACCTTTCTGAAGCATGACGTAATGGGGGGGTGTTATCTCTTTGGTCAAAAATCACCTGTTTTTGCTTGAACATTAAATGCCTCCAAATGGTATTTAATTCACTTCCCGGGCCCCTGGAAGCATGAAAATCACTTTAAACATGCTAATTTTAGCTCTTAAACTGATGATCTACCTACAAATGTGAACTGACGTTCAAAAATAAAACATTTGAAAACGGACCATTTTTCACCTTTCTGAAGCATGACGTAATGGGGGGGTGTTATCTCTTTTGTCAAAAATCACCTGTTTTTGCTTGAACATTAAATGCCTCCAAATGGTATTTAATTCACTTCCCGGACCCCTAGAAGCATGAAAATCTCCTTAAACATGCTAATTTTAGCTCTAAAACTGATGATCTACCTACAAATGTGAACTGACGTTCAAAAATAAAACATTTGAAACGGACCATTTTTCACCTTTATGAAGCATGACGTAATGGGGGGGTGTTATCTCTTTTGTCAAAAATCACCTGTTTTTGCTTGAACATTAAATGCCTCCAAATGGTATTTAATACACTTCCCGGGCCCATGGAAGCATGAAAATCACTTTAAACATGCTAATTTTAGCTCTTAAACTGATGATCTACCTACAAATGTGAACTGACGTTCAAAAATAAAACATTTGAAAACGGACCATTTTTCACCTTTCTGAAGCATGACATAATGGGGGGGTGTTATCTCTTTTGTCAAAAATCGCCTGTTTCTTCTTGAACATTAAATGCCTCCAAATGGTATTTAATTCACTTCCTGGGCCCCTGGAAGCATGAAAATCACTTTAAACATGCTAATTTTAGCTCTTAAACTGATGATCTACCTACAAATGTGAACTGACGTTCAAAAATAAAACATTTGAAACGGACCATTTTTCACCTTTCTGAAGCATGACGTAATGGGGGGGTGTTATCTCTTTTGTCAAAAATCACCTGTTTTTGCTTGAACATTAAATGCCTCCAAATGGTATTTAATTCACTTCCCGGGCCCCTGGAAGCATGAAAATCACTTTAAACATGCTAATTTTAGCTCTAAAACTGATGATCTACCTACAAATGTGAACTGACGTTCAAAAATAAAACATTTGAAACGGACCATTTTTCACCTTTATGAAGCATGACGTAATGGGGGGGGTGTTATCTCTTTTGTCAAAAATCACCTGTTTTTGCTTGAACATTAAAGGCCTCCAAATGGTATTTAATTCACTTCCCGGGCCCCTGGAAGCATGAAAATCACTTTAAACATGCTAATTGTAGCTCTTAAACTGATGATCTACCTACAAATGTGAACTGACGTTCAAAAATAAAACATTTGAAACAGACCATTTTTCACCTTTCTGAAGCATGACGTAATGGGGGGGTGTTATCTCTTTTGTCAAAAATCACCTGTTTTTGCTTGAACAATAAATACCTCCAAATGGTATTTAATTCACTTCCCGGGCCCCTGGAAGCATGAAAATCACTTTAAACATGCTAATTTTAGCTCTAAAACTGATGATCTACCTACAAATGTGAACTGACGTTCAAAAATAAAACATTTGAAAACGGACCATTTTTCACCTTTCTGAAGCATGACGTAATGGGGGGGTGTTATCTCTTTTGTCAAAAATAATCTGTTTTTGCTTGAACATTAAATGCCTCCAAATGGTATTTAATTCAATTCCCGGGCCCCTGGAAGCATGAAAATCACTTTACACATGCTAATTTTAGCTCTAAAACTGATGATCTACATACAAATGTGAACTGACGTTCAAAAATAAAACATTTGAAAACAGACCATTTTTCACCTTTCTGAAGCATGACGTAATGGGGGGGGGGTGTTATCTCTTTTGTCAACAATCACCTGTTTTTGCTTGAACATTAAATGCCTCCAAATGGTATTTAATTCACTTCCCGGGCCCCTGGAAGCATGAAAATCACTTTAAACATGCTAATTTTAGCTCTTAAACTGATGATCTACCTACAAATGTGAACTGACGTTCAAAAATAAAACATTTGAAACGGACCATTTTTCACCTTTCTGAAGCATGACGTAATGGGGGGGGGTGTTATCTCTTTTGTCAAAAATTACCTGTTTTTGCTTGAACATTAAATGCCTCCAAATGGTATTTAATTCACTTCCCGGGCCTCTGGAAGCATGAAAATCACTTTAAACATGCTAATTTTAGCTCTTAAATTGATGATCTACCTACAAATGTGAACTGACGTTCAAAAATAAAACATTTGAAAACGGACCATTTTTCACCTTTCTGAAGCATGACGTAATGGGGGGGTGTTAGCTCTTTTGTCAAAAATCACCTGTTTTTGCTTGAACATTACATGCCTCCAAATGGTATTTAATTCACTTCCCAGACCACTGGAAGCATGAAAATCACTTTAAACATGCTAATTTTAGCTCTAAAACTGATGATCTACCTACAAATGTGAACTGACGTTCAAAAACTAAAACATTTGAAACGGACCATTTTTCACCTTTCTGAAGCATGACGTAATGGGGGGGTGTTATCTCTTTTGTCAAAAATCACCTGTTTTTGCTTAAACATTAAATGCCTCCAAATGGTATTTAATTCACTTCCCGGGCCCCTGGAAGCATGAAAATCACTTTACACATGCTCATTTTAGCTCTTAAACTGATGATCTACATACAAATGTGAACTGACGTTCAAAAATAAAACATTTGAAAACGGACCATTTTTCACCTTTCTGAAGCATGACGTAATGGGGGGGTGTTATCTCTTTTGTCAAAAATCACCTGTTTTTGCTTGGACATTAAATGCCTCCAAATGGTATTTAATTCACTTCCCGGGCCCCTGGAAGCATGAAAATCACTTTCAACATGCTAATTTTAGCTCTTAAACTGATGATCTAACTACAAATGTGAACTGACGTTCAAAAATAAAACATTTGAAAACGGACCATTTTTCACCTTTCTGAAGCATGACGTAATGGGGGGGTGTTATCTCTTTTGTCAAAAATCACCTGTTTTTGCTTGAACATTAAATGCCTCCAAATGGTATTTAATTCACTTCCCGGACCCCTAGAAGCATGAAAATCACTTTAAACGTGCTAATTTTAGCTCTAAAACTGATGATCTACCTACAAATGTGAACTGACGTTCAAAAATAAAACATTTGAAAACGGACCATTTTTCACCTTTCTGAAGCATGACGTAATGGGGGGGTGTTATCTCTTTTGTCAAAAATCACCTGTTTTTGCTTGAACATTAAATGCCTCCAAATGGTATTTAATTTACTTCCCGGGCCCCTGGAAGCATGAAAATCAATTTAAACATGCTAATTTTAGCTCTTAAATTGATGATCTACCTACAAATGTGAACTGGCGTTCAAAAATAAAACATTTGAAACGGATCATTTTTCACCTTTCTGAAGCATGACGTAATGGGGGGGTGTTATCTCTTTTGTCAAAAATCACCTGTTTTTGCTTGAACATTAAATGCCTCCAAATGGTATTTAATTCACTTCCCGGGCCCCTGGAAGCATGAAAATCACTTTCAACATGCTAATTTTAGCTCTTAAACGGATGATCTACCTACAAATGTGAACTGACGTTCAAAAATAAAACATTTGAAATGGACCATTTTTCACCTTTATGAAGCATGACGTAATGGGGGGGTGTTATCTCTTTTGTCAAAAATCACCTGTTTTTGCTTGAACATTAAATGCCTCCAAATGGTATTTAATTCACTTCCCGGGCCCCTGGAAGCATGAAAATCACTTTAAACATGCTAATTTTAGCTCTTAAACTGATGATCTACCTACAAATGTGAATTGACGTTCAAAAATAAAACATTTGAAACGGACCATTTTTCACCTTTATGAAGCATGACGTAATGGAGTGGTGTTATCTCTTTTGTCAAAAATCACCTGTTTTTGCTTGAACATTAAATGCCTCCAAATGGTATTTAATTTACTTCCCGGGCCCCTGGAAGCATGAAAATCACTTTAAACATGCTAATTTTAGCTCTTAAACTGATGATCTACCTACAAATGTGAACTGACGTTCAAAAATAAAACATTTGAAACGGACCATTTTTCACCTTTCTGAAGCATGACGTAATGGGGGGGTGTTATCTCTTTTGTCAAAAATCACCTGTTTTTGCTTCAACATTAAATGCCTCCAAATGGTATTTAATTCACTTCCCGGGCCCCTGGAAGCATGAAAATCACTTTAAACATGCTAATTTTAGCTCTTAAACTGATGATCTACCTACAAATGTGAATTGACGTTCAAAAATAAAACATTTGAAATGGACCATTTTTCACCTTTCTGAAGCATGACGTAATGGGGGGTGTTATCTCTTTTGTCAAAAATCATCTGTTTTTGCTTGAACATTAAATGCCTCCAAATGGTATTTAATTCACTTCCCGGGCCCCTGGAAGCATGAAAATCACTTTACACATGCTCATTTTAGCTCTTAAACTGATGATCTACATACAAATGTGAACTGACGTTCAAAAATAAAACATTTGAAAACGGACCATTTTTCACCTTTCTGAAGCATGACGTAATGGGGGGGTGTTATCTCTTTTGTCAAAAATCACCTGTTTTTGCTTGGACATTAAATGCCTCCAAATGGTATTTAATTCACTTCCCGGGCCCCTGGAAACATGAAAATCACTTTCAACATGCTAATTTTAGCTCTTAAACGGATGATCTACCTACAAATGTGAACTGACGTTCAAAAATAAAACATTTGAAACGGACCATTTTTCACCTTTATGAAGCATGACGTAATGGGGGGGTGTTATCTCTTTTGTCAAAAATCACCTGTTTTTGCTTGAACATTAAATGCCTCCAAATGGTATTTAATTCACTTCCCGGGCCCCTGGAAGCATGAAAATCACTTTAAACATGCTAATTTTAGCTCTTAAACTGATGATCTACCTACAAATGTGAATTGACGTTCAAAAATAAAACATTTGAAACGGACCATTTTCACCTTTATGAAGCATGACGTAATGGGGGGTGTTATCTCTTTTGTCAAAAATCACCTGTTTTTGCTTGGACATTAAATGCCTCCAAATGGTATTTAATTCACTTCCCGGGCCCCTGGAAGCATGAAAATCACTTTCAACATGCTAATTTTAGCTCTTAAACGGATGATCTACCTACAAATGTGAACTGACGTTCAAAAATAAAACATTTGAAACGGACCATTTTTCACCTTTATGAAGCATGACGTAATGGGGGGGTGTTATCTCTTTTGTCAAAAATCACCTGTTTTTGCTTGAACATTAAATGCCTCCAAATGGTATTTAATTCACTTCCCGGGCCCCTGGAAGCATGAAAATCACTTTAAACATGCTAATTTTAGCTCTTAAACTGATGATCTACCTACAAATGTGAATTGACGTTCAAAAATAAAACATTTGAAACGGACCATTTTTCACCTTTATGAAGCATGACGTAATGGGGTGGTGTTATCTCTTTTGTCAAAAATCACCTGTTTTTGCTTGAACATTAAATGCCTCCAAATGGTATTTAATTTACTTCCCGGGCCCCTGGAAGCATGAAAATCACTTTAAACATGCTAATTTTAGCTCTTAAACTGATGATCTACCTACAAATGTGAACTGACGTTCAAAAATAAAACATTTGAAATGGACCATTTTTCACCTTTCTGAAGCATGACGTAATGGGGGGGTGTTATCTCTTTTGTCAAAAATCACCTGTTTTTGCTTGAACATTAAATGCCTCCAAATGGTATTTAATTCACTTCCCGGGCCCCTGGAACCATGAAAATCACTTTACACATGCTAATTTTAGCTCTAAAACTGATGATCTACATACAAATGTGAACTGACGTTCAAAAATAAAACATTTTAAAACAGACCATTTTTCACCTTTCTGAAGCATGACGTAATGGGGGGTGTTATCTCTTTTGTCAACAATCACCTGTTTTTGCTTGAACATTAAATGCCTCCAAATGGTATTTAATTCACTTCCCGGGCACCTGGAAGCATGAAAATCACTTTAAACATGCTAATTTTAGCTCTTAAACTGATGATCTACCTACAAATGTGAACTGACGTTCAAAAATAAAACATTTGAAACTTACCATTTTTCACCTTTATGAAGCATGACGTAATGGGGGGGTGTTATCTCTTTTGTCAAAAATCACCTGTTTTTGCTTGAACATTAAAGGCCTCCAAATGGTATTTAATTCACTTCCCGGGCCCCTGGAAGCATGAAAATCACTTTAAACATGCTAATTTTAGCTCTAAAACTGATGATCTACCTACAAATGTGAACTGACGTTCAAAAATAAAACATTTGAAACGGACCATTTTTCACCTTTATGAAGCATGACGTAATGGGGGGGGGTGTTATCTCTTTTGTCAAAAATCACCTGTTTTTGCTTGAACATTAAATGCCTCCAAATGGTATTTAATTTACTTCCCGGGCCCCTGGAAGCATGAAAATCACTTTAAACATGCTAATTTTAGCTCTTAAACTGATGATCTACCTACAAATGTGAACTGACGTTCAAAAATAAAACATTTGAAACGGACCATTTTTCACCTTTCTGAAGCATGACGTAATGGGGGGGTGTTATCTCTTTTGTCAAAAATCACCTGTTTTTGCTTGAACATTAAATGCCTCCAAATGGTATTTAATTCACTTCCCAGGCCCCTGGAAGCATGAAAATCACTTTAAACATGCTAATTTTAGCTCTAAAACTGATGATCTACCTACAAATGTGAACTGACGTTCAAAAATAAAACATTTGAAAACGGACCCTTTTTCACCTTTCTGAAGCATGACATAATGGGGGGTGTTATCTCTTTTGTCAAAAATCATCTGTTTTTGCTTGAACATTAAATGCCTCCAAATGGTATTTAATTCACTTCCCGGGCCCCTGGAAGCATGAAAATCACTTTAAACATGCTAATTTTAGCTCTTAAACTGATGATCTACCTACAAATGTGAACTGACGTTCAAAAATAAAACATTTGAAAACGGACAATTTTTCACCTTTCTGAAGCATGACGTAATGGGGGGTGTTATCTCTTTTGTCAAAAATCACCTGTTTTTGCTTGAACATTAAATGCCTCCAAATGGTATTTAATTCACTTCCCGGACCCCTAGAAGCATGAAAATCTCCTTAAACATGCTAATTTTAGCTCTAAAACTGATGATCTACCTACAAATGTGAACTGAAGTTCAAAAATAAAACATTTTAAACGGACCATTTTTCACCTTTATGAAGCATGACGTAATGGGGGGGTGTTATCTCTTTTGTCAAAAATCACCTGTTTTTGCTTGAACATTAAATGCCTCCAAATGGTATTTAATTCACTTCCCAGGCCCCTGGAAGCACGAAAATCACTTTAAACATGCTAATTTTAGCTCTAAAACTGATGATCTACCTACAAATGTGAACTGACGTTCAAAAATAAAACATTTGAAACGGACCATTTTTCACCTTTCTGATGCATGACGTAATGGGGGGGGGTGTTATCTCTTTTGTCAAAAATCACCTGTTTTTGCTTGAACATTAAATGCCTCCAAATGGTATTTAATTCACTTCCCCGGCCCCTGGAAGCATGAAAATCACTTTAAACATGCTAATTTTAGCTCTAAAACTGATGATCTACCTAAAAATGTGAACTGACGTTCAAAAATAAAACATTTGAAAACGGACCATTTTTCACCTTTCTGAAGCATGACGTAATGGGGGGTGTTATCTCTTTTGTCAAAAATCATCTGTTTTTGCTTGAACATTAAATGCCTCCAAATGGTATTTAATTCACTTCCCGGGCCCCTGGAAGCATGAAAATCACTTTACACATGCTAATTTTAGCTCTAAAACTGATGATCTACCTACAAATGTGAACTGACGTTCAAAAATAAAACATTTGAAAATGGACCATTTTTCACCTTTATGAAGCATGACGTATTGGGGGGGTGTTATCTCTTTTGTCAAAAATCACCTGTTTTTGCTTGAACATTAAATGCCTCCAAATGGTATTTAATTCACTTCCCGGGCCCCTGGAAGCATGAAAATCACTTTAAACATGCTAATTTTAGCTCTTAAACTGATGATCTACCTACAAATATGAACTGACGATCTAAAAAAAAACATTTGAAACGGACCATTTTTCACCTTTCTGAAGCATGACGTAATGGGGGGTGTTATCTCTTTTGTCAAAAATCACCTGTTTTTGCTTGAACATTAAATGCCTCCAAATGGTATTTAATTCACTTCCCGGGCCCCTGGAAGCATGAAAATCACTTTAAACATGCTAATTTTAGCTCTAAAACTGATGATCTACCAAAAAATGTGAACTGACGTTCAAAAATAAAACATTTGAAAACGGACCATTTTTCACCTTTCTGAAGCATGACGTAATGAGGGGGTGTTATCTCTTTTGTCAAAAATCACCTGTTTTTGCTTGAACATTAAATGCCTCCGAATGGTATTTAATTCACTTCCCAGACCACTGGAAGCATGAAAATCACTTTAAACATGCTAATTTTAGCTCTAAAACTGATGATCTACCTACAAATATGAACTGACGTTCAAAAATAAAACATTTGAAACGGACCATTTTTCACCTTTCTGAAGCATGACGTAATGGGGGGGTGTTATCTCTTTTGTCAAAAATCACCTGTTTTTGCTTGAACATTAAATGCCTCCAAATGGTATTTAATTCACTTCCTGAGCGCCTGGAAGCATGAAAATCACTTTAAACCTGCTAATTTTAGCTCTAAAACTGATGATCTACCTACAAATGTGAACTGACGTTCAAAAATAAAACATTTGAAAACGGACCATTTTTCACCTTTCTAAAGCATGACGTAATGGGGGGGTGTTATCTCTTTTGTCAAAAATCATCTGTTTTTGCTTGAACATTAAATGCCTCCAAATGGTATTTAATTCACTTCCCGGGCCCCTGGAAGCATGAAAATCACTTTAAACATGCTAATTTTAGCTCTTAAACTGATAATCTACCTACAAATGTGAACTGACGTTCAAAAATAAAACATTTGAAAACGGACCATTTTTCACCTTTCTGAAGCATGACGTAATGGGGGGGTGTTATCTCTTTTGTCAAAAATCATCTGTTTTTGCTTGAACATTAAATGCCTCCAAATGGTATTTAATTCACTTCCCGGGCCCCTGGAAGCATGAAAATCCCTTTAAACATGCTCATTTTAGCTCTTAAACTGATGATCTACATACAAATGTGAACTGGCGTTCAAAAATAAAACATTTGAAAACGGACCATTTTTCACCTTTCTGAAGCATGACGTAATGGGGGGGTGTTATCTCTTTTGTCAAAAATCACCTGTTTTTGCTTGAACATTAAATGCCTCCAAATGGTATTTAATTCACTTCCCGGGCCCCTGGAAGCATGAAAATCACTTTAAACATGCTAATTTTAGCTCTAAAACTGATGATCTACCTACAAATGTGAACTGACGTTCAAAAATAAAACATTTGAAAACGGACCATTTTTCACCTTTCTAAAGCATGACGTGATGGAAGGGGTGTTATCTCTTTTGTCAAAAATCATCTGTTTTTGCTTAAACATTAAATGCCTCCAAATGGTATTTAATTCACTTCCCGGGCCCCTGGAAACATGAAAATCACTTTACACATGCTCATTTTAGCTCTTAAACTGATGATCTACATACAAATGTGAACTGACGTTCAAAAATAAAACATTTGAAAACGGACCATTTTTCACCTTTCTGAAGCATGACGTAATGGGGGGGTGTTATCTCTTTTGTCAAAAATCACCTGTTTTTGCTTGAACATTAAATGCCTCCAAATGGTATTTAATTCACTTCCCGGGCCCCTGGAAGCATGAAAATCACTTTAAACATGCTAATTTTAGCTCTAAAACTGATGATCTACCAAAAAATGTGAACTGACGTTCAAAAATAAAACATTTGAAAACTGACCATTTTTCACCTTTCTGAAGCATGACGTAATGAGGGGGTGTTATCTCTTTTGTCAAAAATCACCTGTTTTTGCTTGAACATTAAATGCCTCCGAATGGTATTTAATTCACTTCCCAGACCACTGGAAGCATGAAAATCACTTTAAACATGCTAATTTTAGCTCTAAAACTGATGATCTACCTACAAATATGAACTGACGTTCAAAAATAAAACATTTGAAACGGACCATTTTTCACCTTTCTGAAGCATGACGTAATGGGGGGGTGTTATCTCTTTTGTCAAAAATCACCTGTTTTTGCTTGAACATTAAATGCCTCCAAATGGTATTTAATTCACTTCCTGAGCGCCTGGAAGCATGAAAATCACTTTAAACCTGCTAATTTTAGCTCTAAAACTGATGATCTACCTACAAATGTGAACTGACGTTCAAAAATAAAACATTTGAAAACGGACCATTTTTCACCTTTCTAAAGCATGACGTAATGGGGGGGTGTTATCTCTTTTGTCAAAAATCATCTGTTTTTGCTTGAACATTAAATGCCTCCAAATGGTATTTAATTCACTTCCCGGGCCCCTGGAAGCATGAAAATCACTTTAAACATGCTAATTTTAGCTCTTAAACTGATAATCTACCTACAAATGTGAACTGACGTTCAAAAATAAAACATTTGAAAACGGACCATTTTTCACCTTTCTGAAGCATGACGTAATGGGGGGGTGTTATCTCTTTTGTCAAAAATCATCTGTTTTTGCTTGAACATTAAATGCCTCCAAATGGTATTTAATTCACTTCCCGGGCCCCTGGAAGCATGAAAATCCCTTTAAACATGCTCATTTTAGCTCTTAAACTGATGATCTACATACAAATGTGAACTGGCGTTCAAAAATAAAACATTTGAAAACGGACCATTTTTCACCTTTCTGAAGCATGACGTAATGGGGGGGTGTTATCTCTTTTGTCAAAAATCACCTGTTTTTGCTTGAACATTAAATGCCTCCAAATGGTATTTAATTCACTTCCCGGGCCCCTGGAAGCATGAAAATCACTTTAAACATGCTAATTTTAGCTCTAAAACTGATGATCTACCTACAAATGTGAACTGACGTTCAAAAATAAAACATTTGAAAACGGACCATTTTTCACCTTTCTAAAGCATGACGTGATGGAAGGGGTGTTATCTCTTTTGTCAAAAATCATCTGTTTTTGCTTAAACATTAAATGCCTCCAAATGGTATTTAATTCACTTCCCGGGCCCCTGGAAGCATGAAAATCACTTTACACATGCTCATTTTAGCTCTTAAACTGATGATCTACATACAAATGTGAACTGACGTTCAAAAATAAAACATTTGAAAACGGACCATTTTTCACCTTTCTGAAGCATGACGTAATGGGGGGGTGTTATCTCTTTTGTCAAAAATCACCTGTTTTTGCTTGAACATTAAATGCCTCCAAATGGTATTTAATTCACTTCCCGGGCCCCTGGAAGCATGAAAATCACTTTAAACATGCTAATTTTAGCTCTAAAACTGATGATCTACCTAAAAATGTGAACTGACGTTCAAAAATAAAACATTTGAAAACGGACCATTTTTCACCTTTCTGAAGCATGACGTAATGAGGGGGTGTTATCTCTTTTGTCAAAAATTACCTGTTTTTGCTTGAACATTAAATGCCTCCGAATGGTATTTAATTCACTTCCCAGACCACTGGAAGCATGAAAATCACTTTAAACATGCTAATTTTAGCTCTAAAACTGATGATCTACCTACAAATGTGAACTGACGTTCAAAAATAAAACATTTGAAACGGACCATTTTTCACCTTTCTGAAGCATGACGTAATGGGGGGGTGTTATCTCTTTTGTCAAAAATCACCTGTTTTTGCTTGAACATTAAATGCCTCCAAATGGTATTTAATTCACTTCCTGAGCGCCTGGAAGCATGAAAATCACTTTAAACATGCTAATTTTAGCTCTAAAACTGATGATCTACCTACAAATGTGAACTGACGTTCAAAAATAAAACATTTGAAAACGGACCATTTTTCACCTTTCTAAAGCATGACGTAATGGGGGGGTGTTATCTCTTTTGTCAAAAATCATCTGTTTTTGCTTGAACATTAAATGCCTCCAAATGGTATTTAATTCACTTCCCGGGCCCCTGGAAGCATGAAAATCACTTTAAACATGCTAATTTTAGCTCTTAAACTGATAATCTACCTACAAATGTGAACTGACGTTCAAAAATAAAACATTTGAAAACGGACCATTTTTCACCTTTCTGAAGCATGACGTAATGGGGGGGTGTTATCTCTTTTGTCAAAAATCACCTGTTTTTGCTTGAAAATTAAATGCCTCCAAATGGTATTTAATTCCGCTGCCGGGCCCCTGGAAGCATGAAAATCACTTTAAACATGCTAATTTTAGCTCTTAAACTGATGATCTACCTACAAATGTGAACTGACGTTCAAAAATAAAACATTTGAAAACGGACCATTTTTCACCTTTCTGAAGCATGACGTAATGGGGGGGGTGTTATCTCTTTTGTCAAAAATCACCTGTTTTTGCTTGAACATTAAATGCCTCCAAATGGTATTTAATTCACTTCCCGGACCCCTAGAAGCATGAAAATCTCCTTAAACATGCTAATTTTAGCTCTAAAACTGATGATCTACCTACAAATGTGAACTGACGTTCAAAAATAAAACATTTGAAACGGACCATTTTTCACCTTTCTGAAGCATGACGTAATGGGGGGGTGTTATCTCTTTTGTCAAAAATCACCTGTTTTTGCTTGAACATTAAATGCCTCCAAATGGTATTTAATTTACTTCCCGGGCCCCTGGAAGCATGAAAATCACTTTAAACATGCTCATTTTAGCTCTTAAATTGATGATCTACCTACAAATGTGAACTGGCGTTCAAAAATAAAACATTTGAAACGGACCATTTTTCACCTTTCTGAAGCATGACGTAATGGGGGGTGTTATCTCTTTTGTCAAAAATCACCTGTTTTTGCTTAAACATTAAATGCCTCCAAATGGTATTTAATTCACTTCCCGGGCCCCTGGAAGCATGAAAATCACTTTACACATGCTCATTTTAGCTCTTAAACTGATGATCTACAAACAAATGTGAACTGACGTTCAAAAATAAAACATTTGAAAACGGACCATTTTTCACCTTTCTGAAGCATGACGTAATGGGGGGGTGTTATCTCTTTTGTCAAAAATCACCTGTTTTTGCTTGGACATTAAATGCCTCCAAATGGTATTTAATTCACTTCCCGGGCCCCTCGAAGCATGAAAATCACTTTAAACATGCTAATTTTAGCTCTTAAACTGATGATCTGCCTACAAATGTGAATTGACGTTCAAAAATAAAACATTTGAAACAGACCATTTTTCACCTTTATGAAGCATGACGTAATGGGGGGGTGTTATCTCTTTTGTCAAAAATCACCTGTTTTTGCTTGAACATTAAATGCCTCCAAATGGTATTTAATTCACTTCCCGGGCCCCTGGAAGCATGAAAATCACTTTAAACATGCTAATTTTAGCTCTTAAACTGATGATCTACCTACAAATGTGAATTGACGTTCAAAAATAAAACATTTGAAACAGACCATTTTTCACCTTTATGAAGCATGACGTAATGGGGGGGTGTTATCTCTTTTGTCAAAAATCATCTGTTTTTGCTTGAACATTAAATGCCTCCAAATGGTATTTAATTCACTTCCCGGGCCCCTGGAAGCATGAAAATCACTTTAAACATGCTAATTTTAGCTCTTAAACTGATGATCTACATACAAATGTGAACTGACGTTCAAAAATAAAACATTTGAAAACGGACCATTTTTCACCTTTCTGAAGCATGACGTAATGGGGGGGTGTCATCTCTTTGGTCAAAAATCACCTGTTTTTGCTTGAAAATTAAATGCCTCCAAATGGTATTTAATTCCCCTGCCGGGCCCCTGGAAGCATGAAAATCACTTTAAACATGCTAATTTTAGCTCTTAAACTGATGATCTACCTACAAATGTGAACTGACGTTCAAAAATAAAACATTTGAAAACGGACCATTTTTCACCTTTCTGAAGCATGACGTAATGGGGGGGGTGTTATCTCTTTTGTCAAAAATCACCTGTTTTTGCTTGAACATTAAATGCCTCCAAATGGTATTTAATTCACTTCCCGGACCCCTAGAAGCATGAAAATCTCCTTAAACATGCTAATTTTAGCTCTAAAACTGATGATCTACCTACAAATGTGAACTGACGTTCAAAAATAAAACATTTGAAACGGACCATTTTTCACCTTTCTGAAGCATGACGTAATGGGGGGGTGTTATCTCTTTTGTCAAAAATCACCTGTTTTTGCTTGAACATTAAATGCCTCCAAATGGTATTTAATTTACTTCCCGGGCCCCTGGAAGCATGAAAATCACTTTAAACATGCTCATTTTAGCTCTTAAATTGATGATCTACCTACAAATGTGAACTGGCGTTCAAAAATAAAACATTTGAAACGGACCATTTTTCACCTTTCTGAAGCATGACGTAATGGGGGGGTGTTATCTCTTTTGTCAAAAATCACCTGTTTTTGCTTAAACATTAAATGCCTCCAAATGGTATTTAATTCACTTCCCGGGCCCCTGGAAGCATGAAAATCACTTTACACATGCTCATTTTAGCTCTTAAACTGATGATCTACATACAAATGTGAACTGACGTTCAAAAATAAAACATTTGAAAACGGACCATTTTTCACCTTTCTGAAGCATGACGTAATGGGGGGGTGTTATCTCTTTTGTCAAAAATCACCTGTTTTTGCTTGGACATTAAATGCCTCCAAATGGTATTTAATTCACTTCCCGGGCCCCTCGAAGCATGAAAATCACTTTCAACATGCTAATTTTAGCTCTTAAACGGATGATCTACCTACAAATGTGAACTGACGTTCAAAAATAAAACATTTGAAACGGACCATTTTCCACCTTTATGAAGCATGACGTAATGGGGGGGTGTTATCTCTTTTGTCAAAAATCACCTGTTTTTGCTTGAACATTAAATGCCTCCAAATGGTATTTAATTCACTTCCCGGGCCCCTGGAAGCATGAAAATCACTTTAAACATGCTAATTTTAGCTCTTAAACTGATGATCTACCTACAAATGTGAATTGACGTTCAAAAATAAAACATTTGAAACAGACCATTTTTCACCTTTATGAAGCATGACGTAATGGGGTGGTGTTATCTCTTTTGTCAAAAATCACCTGTTTTTGCTTGAACAATAAATGCCTCCAAATGGTATTTAATTTACTTCCCGGGCCCCTGGAAGCATGAAAATCACTTTAAACATGCTAATTTTAGCTCTTAAACTGATGATCTACCTACAAATGTGAACTGACGTTCAAAAATAAAACATTTGAAACGGACCATTTTTCACCTTTCTGAAGCATGACGTAATGGGGGGGTGTTATCTCTTTTGTCAAAAATCACCTGTTTTTGCTTGAACATTAAATGCCTCCAAATGGTATTTAATTCACTTTCCGGGCCCCTGGAAGCATGAAAATCACTTTAAACATGCTAATTTTAGCTCTTAAACTGATGATCTACCTACAAATGTGAATTGACGTTCAAAAATAAAACATTTGAAACGGACCATTTTTCACCTTTCTGAAGCATGACGTAATGGGGGGTGTTATCTCTTTTGTCAAAAATCACCTGTTTTTGCTTGAACAATAAATGCCTCCAAATGGTATTTAATTCACTTCCCGGGCCCCTGGAAGCATGAAAATCACTTTAAACATGCTAATTTTAGCTCTAAAACTGATGATCTACCTACAAATGTGAACTGACGTTCAAAAATAAAACATTTGAAAACGGACCATTTTTCACCTTTCTGAAGCATGACGTAATGGGGGGGTGTTATCTCTTTTGTCAAAAATCATCTGTTTTTGCTTGAACATTAAATGCCTCCAAATGGTATTTAATTCACTTCCCGGGCCCCTGGAAGCATGAAAATCACTTTACACATGCTAATTTTAGCTCTAAAACTGATGATCTACATACAAATGTGAACTAACGTTCAAAAATAAAACATTTGAAAACAGACAATTCTTCACCTTTCTGAAGCATGACGTAATGGGGGGGGGGGTGTTATCTCTTTTGTCAACAATCACCTGTTTTTGCTTGAACATTAAATGCCTCCAAATAATATTTAATTTACTTCCCGGGCCCCTGGAAGCATGAAAATCACTTTAAACATGCTAATTTTAGCTCTTAAACTGATGATCTACCTACAAATGTGAACTGACGTTCAAAAATAAAACATTTGAAACGGACCATTTTTCACCTTTCTGAAGCATGACGTAATGGGGGGTGTTATCTCTTTTGTCAAAAATCACCTGTTTTTGCTTGAACATTAAATGCCTCCAAATGGTATTTAATGCACTTCCCGGGCCCCTGGAAGCATGAAAATCACTTTAAACATGCTAATTTTAGCTCTTAAACTGATGATCTACCTACAAATGTGAACTGACGTTCAAAAATAAAACATTTGAAAACGGACCATTTTTCACCTTTCTAAAGCATGACGTAATGGGGGGGTGTTATCTCTTTTGTCAAAAATCATCTGTTTTTGCTTAAACATTAAATGCCTCCAAATGGTATTTAATTCACTTCCCGGGCCCCTGGAAGCATGAAAATCACTTTACACATGCTCATTTTAGCTCTTAAACTGATGATCTACATACAAATGTGAACTGACGTTCAAAAATAAAACATTTGAAAACGGACCATTTTTCACCTTTCTGAAGCATGACGTAATGGGGTGGTGTTATCTCTTTAGTCAAAAATCACCTGTTTTTGCTTGGACATTAAATGCCTCCAAATGGTATTTAATTCACTTCCCGGGCCCCTGGAAGCATGAAAATCACTTTCAACATGCTAATTTTAGCTCTTAAACGGATGATCTACCTACAAATGTGAACTGACGTTCAAAAATAAAACATTTGAAAACGGACCATTTTTCACCTTTCTGAAGCATGACGTAATGGAGGGGTGTCATCTCTTTGGTAAAAAATCACCTGTTTTTGCTTGAACATTAAATGCCTCCAAATGGTATTTAATTCCCCTGCCGGGCCCCTGGAAGCATGAAAATCACTTTAAACATGCTAATTTTAGCTCTTAAACTGATGATCTACCTACAAATGTGAACTGACGTTCAAAAATAAAACATTTGAAAACGGACCATTTTTCACCTTTCTGAAGCATGACTTAATGGGGGGGGTGTTATCTCTTTTGTCAAAAATCACCTGTTTTTGCTTGAACATTAAATGCCTCCAAATGGTATTTAATTCACTTCCCGGACCCCTAGAAGCATGAAAATCTCCTTAAACATGCTAATTTTAGCTCTAAAACTGATGATCTACCTACAAATATGAACTGACGTTCAAAAATAAAACATTTGAAACGGACCATTTTTCACCTTTCTGAAGCATGACGTAATGGGGGGGTGTTATCTCTTTTGTCAAAAATCACCTGTTTTTGCTTGAACATTAAATGCCTCCAAATGGTATTTAATTTACTTCCCGGGCCCCTGGAAGCATGAAAATCACTTTAAACATGCTCATTTTAGCTCTTAAATTGATGATCTACCTACAAATGTGAACTGGCGTTCAAAAATAAAACATTTGAAACGGACCATTTTTCACCTTTCTGAAGCATGACGTAATGGGGGGGTGTTATCTCTTTTGTCAAAAATCACCTGTTTTTGCTTGAACATTAAATGCCTCCAAATGGTATTTAATTCACTTCCCGGGCCCCTGGAAGCATGAAAATCACTTTAAACATGCTAATTTTAGCTCTAAAACTGATGATCTACCTAAAAATGTGAACTGACGTTCAAAAATAAAACATTTGAAAACGGACCATTTTTCACCTTTCTGAAGCATGACGTAATGAGGGGGTGTTATCTCTTTTGTCAAAAATCACCTGTTTTTGCTTGAACATTAAATGCCTCCGAATGGTATTTAATTCACTTCCCAGACCACTGGAAGCATAAAAATCACTTTAAACATGCTAATTTTAGCTCTAAAACTGATGATCTACCTACAAATGTGAACTGACGTTCAAAAATAAAACATTTGAAACGGACCATTTTTCACCTTTCTGAAGCATGACGTAATGGGGGGGTGTTATCTCTTTTGTCAAAAATCACCTGTTTTTGCTTGAACATTAAATGCCTCCAAATGGTATTTAATTCACTTCCTGAGCGCCTGGAAGCATGAAAATCACTTTAAACCTGCTAATTTTAGCTCTAAAACTGATGATCTACCTACAAATGTGAACTGACGTTCAAAAATAAAACATTTGAAAACGGACCATTTTTCACCTTTCTAAAGCATGACGTAATGGGGGGTGTTATCTCTTTTGTCAAAAATCATCTGTTTTTGCTTGAACATTAAATGCCTCCAAATGGTATTTAATTCCCCTGCCGGGCCCCTGGAAGCATGAAAATCACTTTAAACATGCTAATTTTAGCTCTTAAACTGATGATCTACCTACAAATGTGAACTGAAGTTCAAAAATAAAACATTTGAAAACGGACCATTTTTCACCTTTCTGAAGCATGACGTAATGGGGGGGTGTTATCTCTTTTGTCAAAAATCACCTGTTTTTGCTTGAACATTAAATGCCTCCAAATGGTATTTCATTCACTTCCCGGACCCCTAGAAGCATGAAAATCTCCTTAAACATGCTAATTTTAGCTCTAAAACTGATGATCTACCTACAAATGTGAACTGACGTTCAAAAATAAAACATTTGAAACGGACCATTTTTCACCTTTCTGAAGCATGACGTAATGGGGGGGTGTTATCTCTTTTGTCAAAAATCACCTGTTTTTGCTTGAACATTAAATGCCTCCAAATGGTATTTAATTCACTTCCCGGGTCCCTGGAAGCATGAAAATCACTTTAAACATGCTCATTTTAGCTCTTAAATTGATGATCTACCTACAAATGTGAACTGGCGTTCAAAAATAAAACATTTGAAACGGACCATTTTTCACCTTTCTGAAGCATGACGTAATGGGGGGGTGTTATCTCTTTTGTCAAAAATCACCTGTTTTTGCTTAAACATTAAATGCCTCCAAATGGTATTTAATTCACTTCCCGGGCCCCTGGAAGCATGAAAATCACTTTACACATGCTCATTTTAGCTCTTAAACTGATGATCTACATACAAATGTGAACTGACGTTCAAAAATAAAACATTTGAAAACGGACCATTTTTCACCTTTCTGAAGCATGACGTAATGGGGGGTGTTATCTCTTTTGTCAAAAATCACCTGTTATTGCTTGGACATTAAATGCCTCCAAATGGTATTTAATTCACTTCCCGGGCCCCTGGAAGCATGAAAATCACTTTCAACATGCTAATTTTAGCTCTTAAACGGATGATCTACCTACAAATGTGAACTGACGTTCAAAAATAAAACATTTGAAACGGACCATTTTTCACCTTTATGAAGCATGACGTAATGGGGGGGTGTTATCTCTTTTGTCAAAAATCACCTGTTTTTGCTTGAACATTAAATGCCTCCAAATGGTATTTAATTCACTTCCCGGGCCCCTGGAAGCATGAAAATCACTTTAAACATGCTAATTTTAGCTCTTAAACTGATGATCTACCTACAAATGTGAATTGACGTTCAAAAATAAAACATTTGAAACGGACCATTTTTCACCTTTATGAAGCATGACGTAATGGGGTGGTGTTATCTCTTTTGTCAAAAATCACCT
Organism: Lissotriton helveticus; assembly: GCF_964261635.1. Classification (NCBI taxonomy): domain Eukaryota; kingdom Metazoa; phylum Chordata; class Amphibia; order Caudata; family Salamandridae; genus Lissotriton; species Lissotriton helveticus. Next base: position 715,870,713 of record NC_136073.1, read on the forward strand.
GTTTTTGCTTGAACATTAAATGCCTCCAAATGGTATTTAATTTACTTCCCGGGCCCCTGGAAGCATGAAAGTCACTTTAAACATGCTAATTTTAGCTCTTAAACTGATGATCTACCTACAAATGTGAACTGACGTTCAAAAATAAAACATTTGAAACGGACCATTTTTCACCTTTCTGAAGCATGACGTAATGGGGGGGTGTTATCTCTTTTGTCAAAAATCACCTGTTTTTGCTTGAACATTAAATGCCTCCAAATGGTATTTAATTCACTTTCCGGGCCCCTGGAAGCATGAAAATCACTTTAAACATGCTAATTTTAGCTCTTAAACTGATGATCTACCTACAAATGTGAATTGACGTTCAAAAATAAAACATTTGAAACGGACCATTTTTCACCTTTCTGAAGCATGACGTAATGGGGGGTGTTATCTCTTTTGTCAAAAATCACCTGTTTTTGCTTGAACAATAAATGCCTCCAAATGGTATTTAATTCACTTCCCGGGCCCCTGGAAGCATGAAAATCACTTTAAACATGCTAATTTTAGCTCTAAAACTGATGATCTACCTACAAATGTGAACTGACGTTCAAAAATAAAACATTTGAAAACGGACCATTTTTCACCTTTCTGAAGCATGACGTAATGGGGGGGTGTTATCTCTTTTGTCAAAAATCATCTGTTTTTGCTTGAACATTAAATGCCTCCAAATGGTATTTAATTCACTTCCCGGGCCCCTGGAAGCATGAAAATCACTTTACACATGCTAATTTTAGCTCTAAAACTGATGATCTACATACAAATGTGAACTAACGTTCAAAAATAAAACATTTGAAAACAGACAATTCTTCACCTTTCTGAAGCATGACGTAATGGTGGGGGGTGTTATCTCTTTTGTCAACAATCACCTGTTTTTGCTTGAACATTAAATGCCTCCAAATAATATTTAATTCACTTCCCGGGCCCCTGGAAGCATGAAAATCACTTTAAACATGCTAATTTTAGCTCTTAAACTGATGATCTACCTACAAATGTGAACTGACGTTCAAAAATAAAACATTTGAAACGGACCATTTTTCACCTTTCTGAAGCATGACGTAATGGGGGGTGTTATCTCTTTTGTCAAAAATCACCTGTTTTTGCTTGAACATTAAATGCCTCCAAATGGTATTTAATTCACTTCCCGGGCCCCTGGAAGCATGAAAATCACTTTAAACATGCTAATTTTAGCTCTTAAACTGATGATCTACCTACAAATGTGAACTGACGTTCAAAAATAAAACATTTGAAAACGGACCATTTTTCACCTTTCTAAAGCATGACGTAATGGGGGGGTGTTATCTCTTTTGTCAAAAATCATCTGTTTTTGCTTAAACATTAAATGCCTCCAAATGGTATTTAATTCACGTCCCGGGCCCCTGGAAGCATGAAAATCACTTTACACATGCTCATTTTAGCTCTTAAACTGATGATCTACATACAAATGTGAACTGACGTTCAAAAATAAAACATTTGAAAACGGACCATTTTTCACCTTTCTGAAGCATGACGTAATGGGGTGGTGTTATCTCTTTTGTCAAAAATCACCTGTTTTTGCTTGGACATTAAATGCCTCCAAATGGTATTTAATTCACTTCCCGGGCCCCTGGAAGCATGAAAATCACTTTCAACATGCTAATTTTAGCTCTTAAATGGATGATCTACCTACAAATGTGAACTGACGTTCAAAAATAAAACATTTGAAAACGGACCATTTTTCACCTTTCTGAAGCATGACGTAATGGGGGGGTGTCATCTCTTTGGTCAAAAATCACCTGTTTTTGCTTGAACATTAAATGCCTCCAAATGGTATTTAATTCCCCTGCCGGGCCCCTGGAAGCATGAAAATCACTTTAAACATGCTAATTTTAGCTCTTAAACTGATGATCTACCTACAAATGTGAACTGACGTTCAAAAATAAAACATTTGAAAACGGACCATTTTTCACCTTTCTGAAGCATGACGTAATGGGGGGGGTGTTATCTCTTTTGTCAAAAATCACCTGTTTTTGCTTGAACATTAAATGCCTCCAAATGGTATTTAATTCACTTCCCGGACCCCTAGAAGCATGAAAATCTCCTTAAACATGCTAATTTTAGCTCTAAAACTGATGCTCTACCTACAAATGTGAACTGACGTTCAAAAATAAAACATTTGAAACGGACCATTTTTCACCTTTCTGAAGCATGACGTAATGGGGGGGTGTTATCTCTTTTGTCAAAAATCATCTGTTTTTGCTTAAACATTAAATGCCTCCAAATGGTATTTAATTCACTTCCCGGGCCCCTGGAAGCATGAAAATCACTTTACACATGCTCATTTTAGCTCTTAAACTGATGATCTACATACAAATGTGAACTGACGTTCAAAAATAAAACATTTGAAACGGACCAGTTTTCACCTTTATGAAGCATGACGTAATGGGGGGTGTTATCTCTTTTGTCAAAAATCACCTGTTTTTGCTTGAACATTAAATGCCTCCAAATGGTATTTAATTCACTTCCCGGGCCCCTGGAAGCATGAAAATCACTTTAAACATGCTAATTTTAGCTCTTAAACTGATGATCTACCTACAAATATGAACTGACGTTCAAAAATAAAACATTTGAAACTGACCATTTTTCACCTTTCTGAAGCATGACGTAATGGGGGGGTGTTATCTCTTTTGTCAAAAATCACCTGTTTTTTCTTGAACATTAAATGCCTCCAAATGGTATTTGATTCACTTCCCGGGCCCCTGGAAGCATGAAAATCACTTTAAACATGCTAATTTTAGCTCTAAAACTGATGATCTACCTACAAATGTGAACTGACGTTCAAAAATAAAACATTTGAAAACGGACCATTTTTCACCTTTCTGAAGCATGACGTAATGGGGGGGTGTTATCTCTTTTGTCAAAAATCACCTGTTTTTGCTTGAACATTAAATGCCTCCGAATGGTATTTAATTCACTTCCCAGACCGCTGGAAGCATCAAAATCACTTTAAACATGCTAATTTTAGCTCTAAAACTGATGATCTACCTACAAATGTGAACTGACGTTCAAAAATAAAACATTTGAAACGGACCATTTTTCACCTTTCTGAAGCATGACGTAATGGGGGGGTGTTATCTCTTTTGTCAAAAATCACCTGTTTTTGCTTGAACATTAAATGCCTCCAAATGGTATTTAATTCACTTCCTGAGCGCCTGGAAGCATGAAAATCACTTTAAACATGCTAATTTTAGCTCTAAAACTGATGATCTACCTACAAATGTGAACTGACGTTCAAAAATAAAACATTTGAAAACGGACCATTTTTCACCTTTCTAAAGCATGACGTAATGGGGGGGTGTTATCTCTTTTGTCAAAAATCATCTGTTTTTGCTTGAACATTAAATGCCTCCAAATGGTATTTAATTCACTTCCCGGACCACTGGAAGCATGAAAATCACTTTAAACATGCTAATTTTAGCTCTAAAACTGATGATCTACCTACAAATGTGAACTGATGTTCAAAAATAAAACATTTGAAACGGACCATTTTTCACCTTTATGAAGCATGACGTAATGGGGGGGTGTTATCTCTTTTGTCAAAAATCACCTGTTTTTGCTTGAACATTAAATGCCTCCAAATGGTATTTAATTTACTTCCCGGGCCCCTGGAAGCATGAAAATCACTTTAAACATGCTAATTTTAGCTCTTAAACTGATGATCTACCTACAAATGTGAATTGACGTTCAAAAATAAAACATTTGAAACGGACCATTTTTCACCTTTCTGAAGCATGACGTAATGGGGGTGTTATCTCTTTTGTCAAAAATCACCTGTTTTTGCTTGAACATTAAATGCCTCCAAATGGTATTTAATTCACTTCCCGGGCCCCTGGAAGCATGAAAATCACTTTAAACATGCTAATTTTAGCTCTAAAACTGATGATCTACCTACAAATGTGAACTGACGTTCAAAAATAAAACATTTGAAAACGGACCATTTTTCACCTTTCTGAAGCATGACGTAATGGGGGGGTGTTATCTCTTTTGTCAAAAATCATCTGTTTTTGCTTGAACATTAAATGCCTCCAAATGGTAGTTAATTCACTTCCCGGGCCCCTGGAAGCATGAAAATCACTTTAAACATGCTCATTTAGCTCTTAAACTGATGATCTACATACAAATGTGAACTGACGTTCAAAAATAAAACATTTGAAAACGGACCATTTTTCACCTTTCTGAAGCATGACGTAATGGGGGGGTGTTATCTCTTTGGTCAAAAATCTCCTGTTTTTGCTTGAACATTAAATGCCTCCAAATGGTATTTAATTCACTTCCCGGGCCCCTGGAAGCATGAAAATCACTTTAAACATGCTAATTTTAGCTCTTAAACTGATGATCTACCTACAAATGTGAACTGACGTTCAAAAATAAAACATTTGAAAACGGACCATTTTTCACCTTTCTGAAGCATGACGTAATGGGGGGGTGTTATCTCTTTTGTCAAAAATCACCTGTTTTTGCTTGAACATTAAATGCCTCCAAATGGTATTTAATTCACTTCCCCGGCCCCTGGAAGCATGAAAATCACTTTAAACATGCTAATGTTAGCTCTAAAACTGATGATCTACCTAAAAATGTGAACTGACGTTCAAAAATAAAACATTTGAAAACGGACCATTTTTCACCTTTCTGAAGCATGACGTAATGGGGGGTGTTATCTCTTTTGTCAAAAATCATCTGTTTTTGCTTGAACATTAAATACCTCCAAATGGTATTTAATTCACTTCCCGGGCCCCTGGAAGCATGAAAATCACTTTACACATGCTAATTTTAGCTCTAAAACTGATGATCTACCTACAAATGTGAACTGACGTTCAAAAATAAAACATTTGAAACGGACCATTTTTCACCTTTATGAAGCATGACGTAATGGGGGGTGTTATCTCTTTTGTCAAAAATCACCTGTTTTTGCTTGAACATTAAATGCCTCCAAATGGTATTTAATTCACTTCCCGGGCCCCTGGAAGCATGAAAATCACTTTAAACATGCTAATTTTAGCTCTTAAACTGATGATCTACCTACAAATATGAACTGACGTTTAAAAATAAAACATTTGAAACGGACCATTTTTCACCTTTCTGAAGCATGACGTAATGGGGGGGTGTTATCTCTTTTGTCAAAAATCACCTGTTTTTGCTTGAACATTAAATGCCTCCAAATGGTATTTAATTCACTTCCCAGGCCCCTGGAAGCATGAAAATCACTTTAAACATGCTAATTTTAGCTCTAAAACTGATGATCTACCTACAAATGTGAACTGACGTTCAAAAATAAAACATTTGAAAACGGACCATTTTTCACCTTTCTGAAGCATGACGTAATGGGGGGGTGTTATCTCTTTTGTCAAAAATCACCTGTTTTTGCTTGAACATTAAATGCCTCCGAATGGTATTTAATTCACTTCCCAGACCGCTGGAAGCATGAAAATCACTTTAAACATGCTAATTTTAGCTCTAAAACTGATGATCTACCTACAAATGTGAACTGACGTTCAAAAATAAAACATTTGAAACTGACCATTTTTCACCTTTCTGAAGCATGACGTAATGGGGGGGTGTTATCTCTTTTGTCAAAAATCACCTGTTTTTGCTTGAACATTAAATGCCTCCAAATGGTATTTAATTCACTTCCTGAGTGCCTGGAAGCATGAAAATCACTTTAAACATGCTAATTTTAGCTCTAAAACTGATGATCTACCTACAAATGTGAACTGACGTTCAAAAATAAAACATTTGAAAACGGACCATTTTTCACCTTTCTAAAGCATGACGTAATGGGGGGGTGTTATCTCTTTTGTCAAAAATCATCTGTTTTTGCTTGAACATTAAATGCCTCCAAATGGTATTTAATTCACTTCCCGGGCCCCTGGAAGCATGAAAATCACTTTAAACATGCTAATTTTAGCTCTTAAACTGATAATCTACCTACAAATGTGAACTGACGTTCAAAAATAAAACATTTGAAAACGGACCATTTTTCACCTTTCTGAAGCATGACTTAATGGGGGGGTGTTATCTCTTTTGTCAAAAATCACCTGTTTTTGCTTGAACATTAAATGTCTCCAAATGGTATTTAATTCACTTCCCGGACCACTGGAAGCATGAAAATCACTTTAAACATGCAAATTTTAGCTCTAAAACTGATGATCTACCTACAAATGTAAACTGACGTTCAAAAATAAAACATTTGAAACGGACCATTTTTCACCTTTATGAAGCATGACGTAATGGGGGGTGTTATCTCTTTTGTCAAAAATCACCTGTTTTTGCTTGAACATTAAATGCCTCCAAATGGTATTTAATTTACTTCCCGGGCCCCTGGAAGCATGAAAATCACTTTAAACATGCTAATTTTAGCTCTTAAACTGATGATCTACCTACAAATGTGAATTGACGTTCAAAAATAAAACATTTGAAACGGACCATTTTTCACCTTTCTGAAGCATGACGTAATGGGGGGGTGTTATCTCTTTTGTCAAAAATCACCTGTTTTTGCTTGAACATTAAATGCCTCCAAATGGTATTTAATTCACTACCCGGGCCCCTGGAAGCATGAAAATCACTTTAAACATGCTAATTTTAGCTCTAAAACTGATGATCTACCTACAAATGTGAACTGACGTTCAAAAATAAAACATTTGAAAACGGACCATTTTTCACCTTTCTGAAGCATGACGTAATGGGGGGGTGTTATCTCTTTTGTCAAAAATCATCTGTTTTTGCTTGAACATTAAATGCCTCCAAATGGTAGTTAATTCACTTCCCGGGCCCCTGGAAGCATGAAAATCACTTTAAACATGCTCATTTAGCTCTTAAACTGATGATCTACATACAAATGTGAACTGACGTTCAAAAATAAAACATTTCAAAACGGACCATTTTTCACCTTTCTGAAGCATGACGTAATGGGGGGGTGTTATCTCTTTGGTCAAAAATCACCTGTTTTTGCTTGAACATTAAATGCCTCCAAATGGTATTTAATTCACTTCCCGGGCCCCTGGAAGCATGAAAATCACTTTAAACATGCTAATTTTAGCTCTTAAACTGATGATCTACCTACAAATGTGAACTGACGTTCAAAAATAAAACATTTGAAAACGGACCATTTTTCACCTTTCTGAAGCATGACGTAATGGGGGGGGGTGTTATCTCTTTTGTCAAAAATCACCTGTTTTTGCTTGAACATTAAATGCCTCCAAATGGTATTTAATTCACTTCCCGGACCCCTAGAAGCATGAAAATCTCCTTAAACATGCTAATTTTAGCTCTAAAACTGATGATCTACCTACAAATGTGAACTGACGTTCAAAAATAAAACATTTAAAACGGACCATTTTTCACCTTTATGAAGCATGACGTAATGGGGGGGTGTTATCTCTTTTGTCAAAAATCACCTGTTTTTGCTTGAACATTAAATGCCTCCAAATGGTATTTAATACACTTCCCGGGCCCATGGAAGCATGAAAATCACTTTAAACATGCTAATTTTAGCTCTTAAACTGATGATCTACCTACAAATGTGAACTGACGTTCAAAAATAAAACATTTGAAAACGGACCATTTTTCACCTTTCTGAAGCATGACGTAATGGGGGGGTGTTATCTCTTTTGTCAAAAATCGCCTGTTTCTTCTTGAACATTAAATGCCTCCAAATGGTATTTAATTCACTTCCCGGGCCCCTGGAAGCATGAAAATCACTTTAAACATGCTAATTTTAGCTCTTAAACTGATGATCTACCTACAAATGTGAACTGACGTTCAAAAATAAAACATTTGAAAACGGACCATTTTTCACCTTTCTGAAGCATGACGTAATGGGGGGGGTGTTATCTCTTTTGTCAAAAATCACCTGTTTTTGCTTGGACATTAAATGCCTCCAAATGGTATTTAATTCACTTCCCGGGCCCCTGGAAGCATGAAAATCACTTTCAACATGCTAATTTTAGCTCTTAAACGGATGATCTACCTACAAATGTGAACTGACGTTCAAAAATAAAACATTTGAAACGGACCATTTTTCACCTTTATGAAGCATGACGTAATGGGGGGGTGTTATCTCTTTTGTCAAAAATCACCTGTTTTTGCTTGAACATTAAATGCCTCCAAATGGTATTTAATTCACTTCCCGGGCCCCTGGAAGCATGAAAATCACTTTAAACATGCTAATTTTAGCTCTTAAACTGATGATCTACCTACAAATGTGAATTGACGTTCAAAAATAAAACATTTGAAACGGACCATTTTTCACCTTTATGAAGCATGACGTAATGGGGTGGTGTTATCTCTTTTGTCAAAAATCACCTGTTTTTGCTTGAACATTAAATGCCTCCAAATGGTATTTAATTTACTTCCCGGGCCCCTGGAAGCATGAAAATCACTTTAAACATGCTAATTTTAGCTCTTAAACTGATGATCTACCTACAAATGTGAACTGACGTTCAAAAATAAAACATTTGAAACGGACCATTTTTCACCTTTCTGAAGCATGACGTAATGGGGGGGTGTTATCTCTTTTGTCAAAAATCACCTGTTTTTGCTTGAACATTAAATGCCTCCAAATGGTATTTAATTCACTTTCCGGGCCCCTGGAAGCATGAAAATCACTTTAAACATGCTAATTTTAGCTCTTAAACTGATGATCTACCTACAAATGTGAATTGACGTTCAAAAATAAAACATTTGAAACGGACCATTTTTCACCTTTCTGAAGCATGACGTAATGGGGTGTTATCTCTTTTGTCAAAAATCACCTGTTTTTGCTTGAACAATAAATGCCTCCAAATGGTATTTAATTCACTTCCCGGGCCCCTGGAAGCATGAAAATCACTTTAAACATGCTAATTTTAGCTCTAAAACTGATGATCTACCTACAAATGTGAACTGACGTTCAAAAATAAAACATTTGAAAACGGACCATTTTTCACCTTTCTGAAGCATGACGTAATGGGGGGGTGTTATCTCTTTTGTCAAAAATCATCTGTTTTTGCTTGAACATTAAATGCCTCCAAATGGTATTTAATTCACTTCCCGGGCCCCTGGAAGCATGAAAATCACTTTAAACATGCTCATTTTAGCTCTTAAATTGATGATCTACCTACAAATGTGAACTGGCGTTCAAAAATAAAACATTTGAAACGGACCATTTTTCACCTTTCTGAAGCATGACGTAATGGGGGGGTGTTATCTCTTTTGTCAAAAATCACCTGTTTTTGCTTAAACATTAAATGCCTCCAAATGGTATTTAATTCACTTCCCGGGCCCCTGGAAGCATGAAAATCACTTTACACATGCTCATTTTAGCTCTTAAACTGATGATCTACATACAAATGTGAACTGACGTTCAAAAATAAAACATTTGAAAACGGACCATTTTTCACCTTTCTGAAGCATGACGTAATGGGGGGGTGTTATCTCTTTTGTCAAAAATCACCTGTTTTTGCTTGGACATTAAATGCCTCCAAATGGTATTTAATTCACTTCCCGGGCCCCTGGAAGCATGAAAATCACTTTCAACATGCTAATTTTAGCTCTTAAACGGATGATCTACCTACAAATGTGAACTGACGTTCAAAAATAAAACATTTGAAACGGACCATTTTTCACCTTTATGAAGCATGACGTAATGGGGGGGTGTTATCTCTTTTGTCAAAAATCACCTGTTTTTGCTTGAACATTAAATGCCTCCAAATGGTATTTAATTCACTTCCCGGGCCCCTGGAAGCATGAAAATCACTTTAAACATGCTAATTTTAGCTCTTAAACTGATGATCTACCTACAAATGTGAATTGACGTTCAAAAATAAAACATTTGAAACGGACCATTTTTCACCTTTATGAAGCATGACGTAATGGGGTGGTGTTATCTCTTTTGTCAAAAATCACCTGTTTTTGCTTGAACATTAAATGCCTCCAAATGGTATTTAATTTACTTCCCGGGCCCCTGGAAGCATGAAAATCACTTTAAACATGCTAATTTTAGCTCTTAAACTGATGATCTACCTACAAATGTGAATTGACGTTCAAAAATAAAACATTTGAAACGGACCATTTTTCACCTTTCTGAAGCATGACGTAATGGGGGGGTGTTATCTCTTTTGTCAAAAATCACCTGTTTTTGCTTGAACATTAAATGCCTCCAAATGGTATTTAATTCACTTTCCGGGCCCCTGGAAGCATGAAAATCACTTTAAACATGCTAATTTTAGCTCTTAAACTGATGATCTACCTACAAATGTGAATTGACGTTCAAAAATAAAACATTTGAAAC